>NC_134276.1:193877846-194181981 GCF_949628215.1 Phalacrocorax aristotelis
TACTTATTTAATCAATCTCCTATGCTTCATGTGTTCTCAGTTATACTGACTGTTACCAGTTCCAGCTGTTTTACACTTATTCTTAGTTTAGTTGCAGGCTTTCCTTCCTCCTGGATACGGCTCCTTTCACCCACCATATTTGCAATCATGGTTTGTGGGTAATCAACTTTTATTAAACAGCTCCACATTTTCCACATCCTTTTTCCCCCCCTCCCAACCAGTGAATCTTACCAGTTTCTTAAGCTTCAGGAAGTTAGCGATTCTGCCGCACTTCAGGAACTGCAAGAGTAGTTGCATTTCCTCCAGCAGCCTTGCTGAATACCCTTATCATCTGCAAACTGTTTTATATATAAATACAAGATATATACACACAAATATCTATATGTATATATATGGTGTCCTTTCCTATGACTCTTTCAGTTCTGCTATACCCTTTTCTGGAGATGGAACGAATGTGACAGTAGACAGCAATTAAAGTCATACAGAATAATTATGGTTTTGTTATCTTTCTTGAGTAGTCTTTCCTCTGTAGAGTTATCACTTGCTCTCTACAGACCATAGTTTGGTTCCTGCGACCTGAAAATATGCTGCACTGTCCTCTTCAACTGACTACAGGGAGCATTAGCATGACTACTCACCTGGATTTTATGGCTGAACTTAATGGAAATTATTTTCAGTTTTTAATTTAAATGCTCTGCCTAACTGACATTTGTTTAGATTGCTCTTTACTATTTAATAATTAATTTTTACAGATGTTTTTCACATTTTTCTAAGATATGACGTTACGATTTAATCTACAAACAATGTATTATCCTGGAGTGATTGCTTTCTTGTACGGTTTACTTTTAAAAATCTAGTACAATCTTTTTCTAATTTTAGGTACCAGCAACCTAGTTCTTTTCTGGCTTAGGTGCTGCCCGTCTCTCTCATACAGCCCTCTGACTGCTGAAACTTTTGCCAGTTCTTAACAAACCTCCTCCTCCTTGCAACATTTTCCTCAAGAACATACTGAAATGCTCCCAGCACAAGGCACAGGGCCAGCTAACCAGGCAGGACGAGCTTCAGAATGCTGCTATGGAAATTCTACTCTTTAAATCCTATTTTTACATGACCCAAAAGAGTTCCTTCACTTTAGAAGTCTATCCTATATGAAAAAGCATTGCAAGACATCTTAAAATTGCTGATGGTATTTTACAACCAGGTACATGCAATCTCCAACCAAGGCCATCTAAATATAATTTTTCCATAACTTCTCCCCTCCTTGAAACAGAAATTAAGAACCAAGTCTCTCCCACTCTCAAACTTAAATCAGTGGCCTGCATGAGATGCCTTCTCTTTTATCTGTGAAGCTAATTTTTCTGAATTTCTTACCTTTCAGAGAGTTGCTTCCATTATTGTTCTCACAAAAAATATGCATAGCCACATGATATATAGGATTAAAGCTATTTTTTAAGATAAATACTACCTTTCTTGTTTTGGGGCTCTTGGGGTGGATTTGTCACTGGCAGGACTGTTTGCTTTTTACATCTTTTCCTTGAGGCTGGATACATCCTTTCATTCCCTACTCTTGGTTACCCTGTTTGTTAATCAGTATGATAGAGCAGACACTGCCCTGGCCAGAGTTTCTTCTCCAGAAGTGTCTCTCAGGACGCTGTTAGCAGAGGGGCCCTGCAGAGCAGCACCGGGTGCCTCACGCGTGGCAGAAGTCTCAGACCAGCTACAAAACTCACAGCCCATCCAGCAGCATCCTCTGGGGTCAGTGCTCTGCCTGTCAGGGCCCGGAGCAGGTGAACAGCGCAGCCATCCAACATGGCACGGAGATCCAGGACAGGGACTGTCCAGGATCCAGGAGCACTCAGGAAAGGAAGCCAGAATGAGCAACAAGATTTATTGTTGCTTTGGTTGCAGTTGGAGCAGTTAAGCAGTGTGCTGCAGAAGCACAGCCGCTTTTTGAAAAGAGCGGCAACACCAACAAACACAAACCCACCTGAAAGTTATTTCTGAGGGCTCCTGACAGACCACTCCATCTCCTCTTCTGAAGGATAATTTTCTAACATGGTTGAAGTTTCCCTGTTACTGAAATGCTGTAACGATACTTCCCCTCTGCTGCACCGAGCTTGTTTTCCTGCACCTAGCTCGCAGCTTTCCTAAAGAGCTGTCGATTAGTTATGCAAATTTGAAGAAACAAACATTCAGTTCTGCTTATGGCAACCTCTTGCTTCCTGCCATTTCAGTTTAGTAGCCCCAGATGCAGAGTATGCATCTGATTATCAATCCCACCCCTCAAAGAAGGGCAGGCAGCACCAGCAGTTTCTGTGTAAAACACAGACTTTATGCTATAACTGTAAATAACTGCACATAAAACTCCCCTGGAGTTTTGGTCCATTATTTCCGTTACAACTGAACAGATGACCACTGGAAAAACCTGTTTTAAATCCTACTTTTTAAAACACCATGTCAGTTACTATTCAGGAACTCAAAAAAAATCTTAAACCAACCTCCATGTAAGGAGGAACACAAGTTTCTGGGCCTTGCACAGGATGTGTTGAAACTTGGCACAGATCATCTAACAAATTGAGGGGGATTTCTAGTTTAAACACCCTGTTAATACAGATGTGAGCACCGGAACATAAGCGTTTCTCTAAGATGTAGCCTGATATGCTGCTGTAGTCCAGAATAAATAAATATCTGTAGGCTCTAATGTGATGAGTCCCTTGCTGAAGCTCTATTAATTAGCTAAATGTGTGCTGAATTTAAAATTTAAACAGCCTCCCTTGTAGTTGTTCTTCATGAATGCATTTTATTTCACTACTGGGCCATGCTCAGGGCATCTGCCCGACCCATGATCCAGCTGACAAGTTACAGCTGGCTCACTTTGGGTCACACAGCTACGGGTGAATTATGTCAAGTGCTCCAAGAACATTTTTATAGAAATCATCATCAAAAGCTTCCCTGTGGTTTTTTTAGACCTTCATCTTAAAGCTTCTATATATTCTGGACCCTCTTTACCTTCTTTCACCATCATGCTTACTGAGATGCTGAACAAAGTAAGAAAAAAAAACCCCAAACCAAAACCCCACAATAATTTAGGTATTTTACTCCAACTTTCTGAAGTGCAATGTACTTCTGTCTCCAACTGATTTCAACCAGAATAATGACTGTTTCAGGATCATTGATTTACACATTTTAGAAATTTGCTTTAAAGGTGAATAAATAAATGTTTTAAAGAACCAAAGACTGAGCTAAATACTTCCCTTAGTTAATTATTCTTAATATAAATAATATTCTGTTGTTACATTGGTATACACACAGAATTCTGGTGGACACTGAAGTCCTGAGCATTTTCTCAAACAAAGCAATGGCATTTGAACATGCAGCAGGTGGATAAGACCTTTCTGCTACCTGCCCTATGCAGAGATCAAGGTGATAAAAAAGAAGCAATGCTGCTTTAGTATGAGTATCAGGAGTCATGCTTTTGGTGCTGAAGGTAACAAATTAATTTCTATCTCGCTGGTTGTCATTAGGCTGGCTATAACATTATTTTGACAGGAAAAGTAGACTTTTTTTTCAAATCATCGATTCCTTTGTCATAGTCTATTGAGTGGAAAGGGAAAGTTGTCTTTACTGAAAGCTGTTAATGTCCACACTGCTGTTTAACCATAACCTTTTCTGACAGTTTAACAGCATCACCTTAACGTTCATTAACATCTATTCTAACTCAGGCGAACAGGCAAATCAAGACCACCTCCAAAAATTAAATTTGCAGACTGTTTTGAAAGTAATGTTTTCTATATTGTTAACCTCAGAACATTTTCAGAGCTTTTATTTAAAAAGTTTTTTCCCCCTCTAAACTAACAGTAGTAAGAAGGAGTTCTTATTGCTGCTTAAACTGAACACAACTTTCAGTCTACACAAGCTCCTGTTTTGCAGGCTCCCCTGCCACCAGTATTCACTGTCATTATTACTTTTTCAAAGGATCAGGTCTGGGCTCGTAGGCAAAGACAGGGCTTGTGTACTTATAACATAAACGTCTCATTCCTTGACACCTGAAATTATTCCAGTGCCTGTAGCACATGTCATTTACCTATGCATTTTTTCAGACCTTCAGGACCATTTACTCAACATCCTAACTGTTGAATATGAACATGTTTTGGAAGCAGCGTTTGCCTCTTGTCTCACTTGAGGAAAGAGTACCTTCCCTTTCAGTAGAGGAGATGGGGTTTAAAGAAAGAATTGTTGTGAAGCCTACAGCCATCGTGAGTCTTCATATTTTAAAGGTCAGGAAAAATGACTACGCATATTCAGATCAAGAGCCGTAAAACAATGCTGAGCCTGAAGACACCCATGGTGATCAATCTGATTCTGAAGTGATATACACAATTTATTCTTCTCAGAGTTAACAGTAGAACCAAAATCTGCATTTCACAACCACAAAGAGTTAAAACATCTTCACATCAACTGCTTGGAAATTTCTCTCTGACTCCTATTCAAAGGGGCCTTATCGTTTTTCCACAGGCTGTCTTAAAATATTTATGACAACTCTCACACGTAAGTTTTTCCTCTCTTGCTGCCGTTTTTTGGTTACAGAAGTCTGACCTCTGCATCATCAGCCTGCCACGTAATGCTGGCAGACAATTCAGCCTCCTTTTCACAGACCTACAGAATGCAGTTAGATACAAGCTGCACACATGTTGGGTCACGATGATCAGGCTGGCACATCAGAAGGCTAGCAGCCTGCTTGCAGTTCTCAGACCCATCTTTGTGATATTGCCAAGGAAACAAAGGCTACATACTCGTTCTGGGTTCACCCTCAAAATGTAGGAGAGTTATGCTGGCTTGATGCCAGAAACAAGGTATCCTTCCAGGAGACAGCAGTCAGTACTTTTCAAGTAGACCCTGGGGTGACATCTGAGCGCTTGTTTCAGAGGTATCCACAAAAAGGACTTCAGCACCCACACATACCTGGGCGAAGTGCCACTACCATGAGTCCTGTGTGTTTAAAGCTCATTCCTCCAACAGGGATAAACTCTCTATTCACGTCAGGGTGATGACTCAATCTTGGACTTCTCCTATTCATCTTCTTTTCCGAGCCTGCAATTGGTGTGGTCTTGGCTCTGTCCTTCCTTTCAGTTTTAGTTTTGAAGTTCAACACTGTGTTGAACTATACTACACTCAGAGCAGTATAATGGTGGCGTCAGGAGCTCTTCTACACTTGGAAGAGTCTTTTAGGTTCAGGTGAGAAGCAGTTCCCAACAGTGGTACTGCATTGAGGCGACAGCTGAGGGGAAAGGGATTCACATCAAATTTTGGTATTCACTCAGATGATACGTGCAGTTGATGAACTTTCCTGTAGCTTATCTGAGGCATCACACGCCAACATGCCATGTCGTTAGCAAATGACAAAGGTGTAGTTTTAGCAATGCAGCTCTGCACATTTGAAAATCCTTCAGACAAAAAAAAGATTTGATGGCGTTGCCATCATAAGAAGACAAAAAAAAAAAAAAGCATCACAGTGCCAACTGAGCTGCAGAGTAAGCTGAACATGACTAATATGAGGAAGGTACAGAGCCGCTGGTGTAGTTAACACTGCATGTCACACCCACAGTACAGAAGAGGTGTATTCCTGTTTAGGTACAGATACTTGTCTCAAGTTCATCTTTAGTTTCAATGTTATGTACATAGAAATGTAAACACAAAAATTGGAAAGCAGTCCATCCTTTTTGACCCTTCTCTGAAGTGAAGGGAAAATGCAGTTAAAAGTGATTCACATGCTCAAAGAAGAACACAAGTAGGGAGAAAGGTCACTCTTTACCTTTTCCTTCTTCATCAATTCATTGGCAGCAGAGATCAACTTTCTGAAGCAGTACTCACTGCTAGTTGGATTAGAAAAGTTGTAAATCTCTTTCATGCTGAAAGATGAAAGCTTTAGCTTACTTTCTAGTGAGGTTTTATGGATGTGCTCAGTAGTCCAAGAGGGAAACAGAGATAAAAGCATCACGGTGAGCTGCACAGCCATGGTGGAACTGTGGGTTCCCAGCACACTTTGAGACACACGCTCACTTTTACTTCCTGCTGAGTCTCTTGCCAGGAGCAAGGCACAGAAGACCCATCAACTCAAAGCATGCAGAGAAACAGCGGAAGCTAAATGGAAAGCACCACTTCTTTTTGTTCCCTTTTTTAACTTTCTCAGTTGTATTTGCTGCATCTCTGAAGCACAGTCAGAAGGCTGAGAGTTGACATAAGGCAACAGGGATCATTTACAATTAATCACCAATTACTGCTGCAAGCCTCAGATCAGAACCTGTATTTCAAAAGAACTTTATTCTCCAGCTACACAAATTACATCACTTACTGGGGCCCCACGGACCAGCCTACTCAGTCTTTTCAGAATTGAACATTTGTGTAGTTGTTTGGACAGGATGCCACTGCCCAAAAGAAAAAAGTTTGTACTTTAAGATCACTTCTGTAAATTCATCATTCCTTCCCAACATAAGCAGAGAAGGAATGGATGGAGAGCAATTAAAACCAGCTCCACTACAGTAAAGACAAGTAAACTAATTGATTCTGGAGCTAAGACTATGGGGCTTCTAAAACTTCACCCATATCCCTCCTTCCTACCCCCAAAACCAAACTTCTGAGAAAACTGAGAAATGGGAAAAGGAAACATTTTAACAATTGATACAAGTCTCATTTTCCAGACCTAGAAGACTGCCTGCACAGAATATGAACACAGTAATAACAAGCTCTTCCTGTTGTTGAAAGATAAAATTGAAGAACTGGTTAATTGCCTTATGCTGTTATCAGCGATGGAAAGGTGGCCAAGTAGAGGAAGCCCCTGAGCCCTGACAACTGCAACTGGGGAGAACACTCATGGAAATCGTCGCGTGGGGCTCCCCTGGCCAAGTATTTTTCATGTCCTTTGATCTGGTAACATCTGAGAAATTATACTGAATCCTATGGACTTCGTTCTGATACAATATTTCTGCTTGAATGTTATTAAGTTTGGGAAACTTGTAATTGTCCATTGCCTTTTTTCAAAATCAAGTTTTGATCTGGCTGTATTTTTTTTTATAGTTTTCCACTAAGTTTTACTGAGCTACCAAAAGCTCAAGAGACAAATAAAAAGGTAACTTGCTTTCCATTACTAAAGGCTAGATTTTAAAATGGCAAAATTACACCTTAATTAATGGCAAAAATAAAGGATATTTTCTAATTTGCAGATTTATCCCAAATAAGAAACTGCTGCACTACTGCTCTGGAGGGAGGTGTAGAGAGATCACGAGAGAGTAAAGCCAAAGGGGTTTGACATGGGCATTTCAATCCTACTGATCACATCGCATGTGCCACAGCTCATTACGACAGTGCAAGAAAAACAGTACAGAACTACACAGTTAGATTTGCTTTGCTCATTTTGCTCCCATCTAATTTAACTACTTATAGAGGAAATACTCTTGAAAACATTAAAACCTGAATTCCATTCAGAGACAACCAGTAAAACAGACAAGGGACAGTACTAGGATACTGATTCCTGTGATTTGTCCAGACTTCCACCACAGCATTCTAGACTGACTGGACATAAACAAACCAAGGAGAAGAACTAAGAAAAACCAAATAAACAAGCTGTAATTCCATATATAAACAGCAAAGGTATACTCTTTTTATTGTTAATGTTCAGAGGAAGATTATAGAAGACTCACAAGTGAATAGACTCAGAAGAGGGAGTATGTATTCATGGCTAATATTATGCTGGTCAGGAAGAAAGGTCTGAAAAAATGTTGGATTTCATTGAAAATAAAATTTGATCTTTGAAGTACTTCCTACTCTTAGACTTGGAAGATTCTTCTGCACTTGTATCTGCATACGATGAGCAGAATAACATACTATACATGGTGCATACTTATCACAGTGGAACTGCAGAGATACAAACACATATAAAAGAAGGATGCCTGCTGCTCTCAAAGGAAAACCTTCCTAGTTTTAGGAAAGGTACACCAAGAACAGAAAACTTAAATGTAACAAAAACATCATAGTCTCACCCCCAGGAGATTGTGTATTTTCTCGTGCTGGGCTGTGAATCAGCATGCTGACATTCCAAACTGAGGGAAATTGCTGAACAGAATGCAATGCTCACAAGTCCCAAGCACCCAGATGCAGCTTTCTAGCTGGGAAGTGTGGCCCAGTAGCATGCCACAGGTGAGCATATTAACATTTATTTTGCCATCACTGCTGACAAGATTGAGAAACAGAAAGAGGATGTCCAGAGAAATCATATGCATGCCTAGGACCATATAGATCTATAAATATAGATGCAGAACTGCATCTTTTGACTATTTCATTTCAGAAGAAGAAAAAATAGACAGCAGCACTGTCTTTAATCACCTTGCCAGTCACTGGCAACTGTGCAAGCAGGCATGCTGTGTGGGACTCGGCTCTGAATGCTGGAGTACACCTCCATGACAACGTGCTGGCAAGCAGACAGACCAAAGCTAGTTCTGCCCTAGCTAACTAAGGTGCTACAGACAGGGTAGCTCTGTGCACAGCCCTAGACACCTGCTCAAAACACCTGCAGAGGTAGCTCCAAGGCCCATGGAATTTCTTATCCTGGTACAGTCACTTGTCAATCCTCCTTCCTTTACGTCAGCCTTAAAATTCACAACCCTGCTGGATCACTCACTTCTGGAAGGACCATCACCTAGCTGGGTGCAAGGAATTACAGGAGTAAAAGATAAAGAGGTACAAACTATCAGAACCACACCAGGATTTAGGGCTGTCTCTGGAGCTCTAATTTAGAAATAAGAAAAGTGAAAGGTCCAAAGAGGGGTCATAACAAGTGCCCAATATCAAACTATTTACTACAGCTTATGAATATGTAATTTGCTCAGCATTTTTGCTTTGCTAAGGAGGCAAAGACAGACCCATTTATACAAAGAGTAATACAATAAAAGAAGAGATTGAAAAATCTACATCTAAAAACAACAAGCTAAGCAATGATCTTAAGTTAAGAAGAAAATCTGAACTGGGAAATTAGAGGAAATGTTTTGATGGCAAGACCAAGTGGAAAGAAGAACAGTTTCCTTAATGAGGTAGTTACTGTTCACTAGCGGTGCTCAAAGCAGGCATTTACTAACTAACTGGAACAGACTGGGTAATCTATTTCTCTTAGTATGCTCTGTTTAAGATAATGTTGTTTCTTGTTGAGAATCTTGGGTGGATAACAGCTTTATGCCTGGATTTAACTTTAAAGAAACCTCTTTCTTGCTCTGTAAGGAGTAAAACCTTTTTAAGGCAACATGAAATAGAAAAAGCCATCTCTACGGCACCATAAAGCGTACTTCAGAAAATAAAAACTTGAGAAGAATCTCATTTTCTAATTTGATTTTTCAGCAATACCCTATGGTGGGAAATGTAGATCAATCAAAACCTGAAAAGAATCACTAAGATAATATTTATATCATCACTGTCTGTGTTCTGCCTTCACAATTCTCAGGATATATGAATTTGTTGTTGTCTTTTGAAATTAGTAATAGAACAGAAATGAAATGGGGTTGAGAGAGATCAGTGAGAATTTAAAACCTCACTTCTCATTTACTGACTTCTGGATTTCAGCCATGCTTTTGCTGACCTTTTTTATCCCTTACCGTCTTGTTCTCTCTAGTTTGGTTTACTCAGAGATTACCAATTCACCATTAAGAACAAAATGCCACTTTTCCAAGACATTACTTTAAAGTTTAAAAGATTTTGACAAGTCGCACATCTCTAAGGATTTGACAGGTAAAGCTTTCTATCACGAAGTAAAATGGTAACAGAGAGGTTCAATCAAAATATGCAAACAGAAGTTATTTATCCCACCATCCACAAATCTAAGAGTAAATGAAATAATATCCAGAGTAAATACCAGGCCTAGAAATTCAATCTAATGGTACATGAAAACAGGAGGTTCTCTCCTTTACTATTTGTTTGCTTGGTGGGTTGGGTTTGGGGTTTTTGTTCATTTGTTTGTTCTGGTTTGTTTTTAAAATCAAGAAATCCTTTAGCTATTAGTTGCTTGCAATTCAGGGGAATGAATGATTAGAAAAATATGGCAACTTCCTACAGTGGATCTCTAATCAAAACTTGAAGCCCAAGGAAATTTTGTGAGAAAATTCCAGCACCTACAGAGTCAGGAAAGAGACACCCTGGTTGGACTAACTCTGGCTCAAACAGAGTCCATAGGCATCTTGTGGAAATTTTCACTTGTTTCCGGATACTTAAAGTGTACTATTAATGTTAACCTACATGCTTCCCTCTGGTCATGGAGAAAGACAGCAAGTCAGAGATTGGGCTGAATATCTGTTTGACTGCTGAAAGGAGGAAAAAAAGTGTCCTGTCACTCCCCTTTTTTTGGAGAGTCCCTGATATACTCCTGACTGGAACACACCAGACATCACAGTATAAAGGCACAAAGGAAAATTCATTGGCATTAACGTAACTTCTTTTAATGAAATATTGTGCAGTATTATTTCCATTTCCAAAGGGCCTTAAGGTCAGCTTTGCGCTGACACCTGGAAAAGGCAGTGGGAAGGATAACTTAAAAAGATCAAGAATTGACACCCTTTCCTCACCTAGTGAAAGAAAAATACTTCCAAATAATGATTTCCAAATTTAAAAAAAGAGAATAAAATCTTACTATCTCCTGCAAGATTTCTGCAGCACTGATACTGACATTTCTTATTAGTATCAGGCTAGCTGAAAAAACCTCCACTGTTTTCAGTTGCCCAGAAGACAGCATCAACAAAAATGTACATAGTCCATGTCTCAGTGCAACACACCGTTAACTGTGCAAAACCAACACCCGATTAGTTTTGTTTTCTTTTTAGACAAACAGAAACAGCACTGGGATTAGGAGAAAAATAATTAAGCAACACAGACCAAATTCACTGTTGCATGACAATTTGAGCCATTGCTGGTTCTTTATCTGGTTTGTTCAGATTAACAGACATTCAGAATTTACCTAATAAACCAGTAAATAATGTCATGCAGTGCTTACTACAGCAGAGAAATACCTCACTACCCAGCACTAATTACTCTGCAGTGCAGTGTCAGATCTACAAGTCATTCCTTATTTACCTGGAACAACAGTGGTCACAAGATGAAGAAAAGGGA
This sequence comes from Phalacrocorax aristotelis, assembly GCF_949628215.1. Lineage (NCBI taxonomy): Eukaryota > Metazoa > Chordata > Aves > Suliformes > Phalacrocoracidae > Phalacrocorax > Phalacrocorax aristotelis. The sequence continues at coordinate 193,888,989 of NC_134276.1, forward strand.
TACCATTAGTGAGATTTTTTTTTCATTTCAATTAAATGAGCCATTTCCTCCACTCATTTAGAGGTTTGAAATACAGGTCTGTTATAATTACATCTGTAATGCTAATATGGAAACTGTACAACATCCTCAGTCAAATTAACAATAATCACCCACAAATATCAGTGTCCAAAGAGACTAGATAGATACAGTTTCCACAGCTAGCAATTATGTTCTGTGCAGATGCTCAGCAAAATGCTTTCCTTCTCGGACACCATACAGGTAGAAGTGAAAATGGGATTTCTGGTCTTCAAAAATGCAAAGGATATAGTTATATGTAGCTATTTGTAAAGCAAGAGACTAGAGGATTTCAGCACTGACACACTTTCTATGCAAAGGCAATACCACACTCTCTCAAGAGAAAGCTGTGCATCACAAAGCCTGCAGTTCAACTCTACCATGTCTATCCTTAGCATAGAAGAGGTCTAGACCATGCAAAACATATTTTAATTTGTTGTATTTTATCTCGCACTCACTTCTTTGCAGAAAATAATAAGACTGCTAACACTGAGACTATCACCATTACATGCCATATTGTGTTGCTGATACAAAATGTTGAAGGCATTAGAGCTTCTTCAGTGAAATGGATGACCTAGATATAAACCTTTGTTATGCCTCTTCCTTGGAGGTGGCCTAAAAACATTTTTATGAAGCTTTTCAAAGAACTGTCCTAAAAGAGACCTCTAAAATGACAGTCCCCATACCAACATTACATTGACCTCAAGTTTGCCAACGTTTTAAAGCAACTGGAAGGAAACTAACTGTGTAAGTGCTGATAATCACAGAATCACAGGTTGGAAGGGACCTCAGGGGTCATCCAGTCCAACCTTGTAGGGGAATAGACAGGGATCGGCGACCGGAAGATCACGGGATGTGACGGAAAGATAGACTCCTCCCCATAGGAGTGGCAGGAACAGGAAGCGCAAGAGCTATATAAGCATGTGACGCAGCTAAATAAACGGACATTTTGTATCCATCATATTGATGTCTGTGCATCACTGTCCCCAGGGTGGGTAGAGCCCTGTGTCCCGGAGATATGCAGCCCAAGATAAGTTCTCCCGTAGAAGCGTACAGCTACAAACCTTTCTAGGAAGAACAGTCTCGACAAGATGGCCCAGCACCCTGTCCAGACGACTCTTAAAGGTGTCCAACGTGGCCAAGTCAACCACTTCCCTGGGGAGATCATTCCAATGGTTGGCTGTCCTCACTGTGAAAAATCTCCCTCTCGTGTCCAATCGGAATCTCCCCAAAGAGCAACTTGTGTCCATTCCCCCTTGTCCTCTCCATGGGACTCCGTGTAAAAAGAGAGTCTCCACCTTCTTTGCAACTACCCCTTAAGTACTGGTACACGGTGATGAGATCCCCTCTAAGCCTCCTTTTCTCCAGCCTGAACAAACCCTGTTCTCCCAGCCTATCCTCCCACGGCAGGCTTCCCAGTCCTTTGATCATCTTGGTGGCCCTTCTCTGGACCCCTTCCAGCCTGGCCACATCCTTTTTGTATAGCGGGGACCAGAACTGCACACAGTACTCCAGGTGTGGCCTGACAAGCGCTGAGTAGAGTGGGGTAATGACTTCTTTACCTCTGCTGGTGATGCCCTTTTTGATGCAACCCAGCACCCTGTTGGCCTTCTTGGCCGCAGCAGCACACTGCTCATGTTGAGCTTCCTGTCTACCAGGACCCCCAGGTCCCTTTCGACAGAGCTGCTCTCCAGCCAGGTGGATCCCAGTCTGTGCCGCACTCCCGGATTATGTTTTCCCAGGTGCATGACCTTACACTTCTCCTTGTTGAACTTCATAAGGTTCTTGCTGGCCCACTCCTCTAGCCTATCCAGATCTTCCTGCAGAGCAGCTCTTCCTTCTGGAGTGTCTACTTCCCCACTCAACTTGGTGTCATCTGCAAACTTCATCAGGCTACACTTGATCCTGTTATCCATGATAAGGGCAACTATAAACATATTTGTTGATGAAAGGCTCCCTCACAAGGCAAAACACAAGATAATCCTAAAGTTAATGTAAGAAAATATCCTGTTGAAACAGCTTCTCCAAATGAGACTGTATCAACAATAAATCCCAAGCTGTCCCAGTATTCACGTTTTTGAAGAGGATCTGAACAGAGCAAAAAGTCCATATTCTTCAATACATATGTATGCCAATTATGACTTTTGAGAAAACAAAATGAAAGCAAAACCCAGTGAATTTATGCCCTTAAGCCCAGTTAGCTTCTACCATTATTATCCTAATGTATTTAAATAAATTTTTAATTTACTGATTCCATTATATTGCCTCGATAATATCAAAACAGAATGTTCTAACATTTAATTACTATTTATTTTGTGTGTACTAAGTTTTGATTCTAATGAATGCTTTTTAGTTCCTTTAGGGGTCAAATTCATCCCTGAAATATTTATCAGGATCAGCTATGACTTTTGTTTCTTTGAATAAAAACTGTGTACCTAAAATAGCTGATATTAAAAATCAAGCTGTAAAAGCAACCAAAATATGACTTAGTTCAGAAAGCTAGTTCCTTTCTGCAGTTTCATCGGCGGGATCCTTTTGCCTCTCACTTTCATGCATAAAAAAACTTCAGACCAAGTTTTCCATAATTACAGGCAGAAATAGCATCATTGCTTCACTCCTTCCTTTACAGAAATACCTCAACCTTTTTCAGACTAACCCAACACCTGAAAGTCTTCATATAAAAATGCTCCAATAAACACAATTCATCCGCTTCTAAGAATAAGTGCAAGAAATAATGTTTTTGTCATGTTAGCGTGTGCTTCACCTATGGACCAAACAATTGCTCTGTGTAAAGGGAAGGAAAACATTTTCAGGATGCCTGTAAATGCTCACACAGATTGATCAAAACAAAGAAACAGTGATATTATTACAGGTACATCTACACTGGCGGATTATTTTATATTTTTTTTGTTCTTTCATTCTCGGTCTCTATAGAACTTTCAAACTCCTTAACAGCCCAATATCAACCCTTCTGAATATGCCCAAGAGTGGGGTTGGCCGCCTTTGTCTCGCACCACACCACCTCAACCAGCTGCCAAACCCCATGAGGAGCCCTTTCTGCATGCTCCCACAGCACAGGAGCATGGGGAAGGAAGGTGTCCCCAGCCTCAAGAGGAGAGGTAAGAAAGGCTACAAAAGCAAAGACAGCCCCATCAGGTTTAGGAGAGGTGTGCCTACAGACACCTAACCAGCAACATGCAGCCAGGATTCACGTCCCACTCACACCTTGCCAATACGTTACCCTCAAGGGCTTGTGCTGGCCGTTCAGGATTTGGTACCGAAGGAGAAAGGTTTCTGTAGGACACTTGCTCTGCTTACTGCAGAAGCTGAAATGTGTCACCTACCCCCACTGTGGAGAGGGAAAGGAAAGGGTTTCTCTTTCCATTTAGAAAGCTGTAGAGGGAGGATTTAAATTGGATAAAAGGAAGAAATTTTTATGACAAGGGTGGTGAGGCACTGGAATAGGCTGTCCAGAGAAGCTGTGCATGTCCCATCGTTGGAAGTGTCCACCATCAGGTTGCACAGGGCTTTGAGCAACCTGGTCTAGTGGAAGGTGTCCCTGCCCATGGCAGGTGGGTTGGACCAGATGATCTTTAAGGTCCCTTCCAACCCAAACCATTCTACGATTCTACAACATGGGACCTCTGCTCTTTCTTACTGTTGATTTTGGTTGTTTTCTACTTTTAGTTCACATTTTTTTAAACCCTCCCCCCAGCCAGGCAGTGCCGATCCTTTAGCTAGGTTTGTACATGAATCTTCTGCCTCATCAATTTTCACTATTGGCCATACTTCAGTTCTCTCCTATTGCCTGACTGCGGCAGACAACAATTTAATTTGCCAAGGACAACACCTGAATTTAAAAAGAAATTAAGTTAAATACGATCTCTGTATCACAGGCAAACAGGTACAGTCGAACGAAGTCTGATTTTAAATTCTGAAAACCCCTTGTAGTGCTAACTGCCACAGATCCTGCATTTAATGTTCAAATTTAAGCAGCATGCAGTAATTATGGCTAAGAACCACATATTTAAAATGAAGCAGCAAGAAAAAAAGGAAAATCAGCAGTACATAAAATTTCTTGCAGCTGCACAATGCTTTAAGCAGAGAATTGAAAATCTGAGAATTGGAATCTTTATGATATTGAAAACATTTTTACAGTATTTCAAACATTCATTGCACTTCTTTGCACCCATTTTGCTCGTATCTAAGACTGCATACATTCCAGACAAAAGATTTAGGACTGTGAGTTTAGCCCAAGGTATATACATACCTATTAAAGGTATGTATATTAAAGATGGTGAATGAACCTCTCAGGGTTCTGCACAAGAGCATCTTCCATGAAGCATGCAAGGATTGATGAATGAAAGATTGTCCACTATTTTACTGGTAACGATCTAAAAATATGGGTTGAAATATTCAAAGAAAGATGTTATTTCATAAGTCACTTTCTCACTTAATTTTATACTTAGCAGTGTGTCCAATATAATTACTCATAATAAATTGCCATATGATTGAATTTTTCTCTTTATCCAAAAAGCATCACCAACATCTGATGTTCTACTGATTAGAATCTGGCTCAACGTCTGTAATGGAATTTTCCACACAAAAAAATAAAATATCCTGTGTTAATTCTGGGAAAATGACTACAGAAAGAGAACTGTAAACGTTTCCATATCTTCTCAAAAATTAGGATGGAGGAGGAAATAATTCCTCAAGACAATCTTATTATATGAATACAGAAATGAATCATGCTAAATTTCAGTGATACTTTCAGGAAGTGTTGTGGGATGCTCGGGGGAGATTATGCAGAACACTAAAATAACCATTTCTGGAGAATTAAAGAAGGGTTTATGCAACTTATCCTACAGATTGTTTTCCTATTAGATTTTCAAGATAAAAGCAAAACAATGCCAGAATGTTAACAGGAAGTCTTAAAAACCACAGCCACATTAGAAAAGACATAATGCTGGAGGATAAGGCAAAAAAACTGACCAGTGTAAACCTTCCCAAGTAGTCCTGACACAGGAGCATGACTCTCTATGCAGTGAAATTCATATTATTTAGTAAATAGATCACTCCTTCAGCACATATTGCTAGAAAAGTAAATCAAAGACTGAGCTATAAGTTTCTAAATCCTAGGAACTTATGCTAAGATTTTTAGGAGGAAAAATTCTGAACAAACCCAGTAATTATAGACAGATTTAGTGACTCAAAACACCCGCAACTAGTAATACAGGATTTACGTCCCATGACCTTTCACACTGTCTCTTTCACACTCAGAGTTAAAGAGCTGGGTGTAGAAAATCAACTACAATAATGAGAACAGCCTGGCTTTGCAAGCAATACTGTAATGTCTCAAACCATAACTACTGCATGGGATTAAAGGGAAATTAATCATTTTCAGAGTAAAATAATTACCGTGCAGACCACGTGTTTGTTTCCTTCCATGTCAGATAAAATTGAACTGTAGCTCAGCAACTAAAGTATAAGGAAATTAACACTGAGGCTTATGAGATGCTGTATGACAGAAACAAGCAAGATGTCCATAATTCAGACTAACACCACTGAACAGGAGATGTGCTGGATCATATGTCGAAGACAGAGATGAGAAAGCGTTAGAGCACAGCAGCAACAGAACACACAAAAAAGTAACAGAGATTAGTATTTTCAACAAACGGGTAATGAAGCAAACGAAAAAGACACAAGAGGCACAGATGAGCCATGATATGAGAATACATGGCAAGATGCATAAAATGTTATTAAAATGCATTGAAAAGGAGCAGTAGCTTGAGCAAGCCTCCAGCTGGATTCCACCATTGCAATATTCATTAAATCTAATACTGCATACTGGTAACTATCTACCCCAATACTGAAAAGAAATTAAAAATGACTAGCAAATGCTGACTCATACTGCACAACTGGGAAAGGTTGTGCAAGTCTGGAAGGAAATCCCTGGAAAGAATGGAAAATTGAATTGGGGGAGGGGTGTGGAATGAACAAAAAAAAGACTGGAGAACCAAATTACAGCTGCTAGATGAGCTCACGGTATATTAACACGGGATGAAGATCCCACCAGCCTGTGGTGTCACTATAGCCTTGACAGTGATGCCAAGATCTTTGGAACCCTCTGAAACTGGACAGCTTCACATTCAAAGTGATGAGTGGCTGAAATAGCTGGAAAATTTGAGTCTTCCATTTTATAGGACTACCTTAGATTATTAAGCGTAGCCCTTCATTGCAGCTGCTGCTGTTTAGGCATTTATTTTAAAATTGTCTTTATTCACTACCACATCCTTTCCAAAGGGCAGGCTACTTCCTTTAACACAACAGGCTTCTTACACAGCTTGCTGAGAGAAAGAAACATAAACATTACGTCCTTTTCAATTCTACCTCACGTTCAGCATCTTCGACATCCTACTCCTCTGAAACATACTGCTGGGCAGCTAAGTAGCTCAGCCTTGCCCTGCACCAGCTTCCAAACTGTCCTTTGTCCCAGTCTTAACTTCATTATAGTTATACAGAAAAAAACAATTACTTTCTAATCGCTTCTACACTGTTCTTGCACCCCTACGTAGTACCTTGTGAATGTTCATATTCTCCTGTTTCACCTGTAGACTTGTAAACTAAGTTAGACCCATCCCCATCCTTTCACAAGAGTCTTTATGAGATGTCCTTTATTTCAACTTCCACAGTTCTGATCAGGCTGTGATTTGGAGAAACTCACACTAAGTTCTCACAGGGAAACGATTTGTCCACCCCTATCCCTTCTGTTTTTTGTTCCTCTCTCAAATCTCTGCACGGTAACTAAAAATCAGAAGACATATTTCTCAAGATGGTAACTTACAACTGAAATGCTGATTAAAAGAGGCAACTTAGGCATACGGAGATAAAGATAGTGGTACCTAGTACCTGCCAAAAAGATTTTTAGCACTTTAGCACCGGGGGGGGTTTAGTTTTGTCTTTTTTTTTTTTCCTTTTGTTTTTTCCCTTCTTCAAAAAGGGTAGATATTTTCCAGTTCAGTTTATCCCTGTGCCCCAGCAGTGGATTTCAACATCTAAAATGGCAAAGCTGGAGTAGGAGAAAGCTGTTTCTTTGAAAGGTAAAATCCATTTCCTTGTATCTGCATTAAAAGAGATCCTATGAACTTTTTAAAAAATACAGAACAAAACACATAACTTACCTCATAGTAACTTCGGACAGCATTGCAAAATGCTTCATCTGCTACGATTTGTGTCTCCCCATTCAAAAAGGCCTGGAAACGTTCCTTCAGTATCTGTAGCTGCTGCTTATTGAGCTATGCAAGGAAAAAAGGAGGAGAGGAAAGAGAACAATAATAAATGCAGTTAGTCTCAAAGTAAAAATATGCAGCACTATACACACTTGGAGATGTGCACAGGGAAGAAGCAGCAGAGGCTCCCTGGCCAGATGGCTCCCTAGAGAGTCACAGCTCTTCAGAGTCACACCTGGGCAAGCCAGGCTGCTGCAACAAGTCACACGTGCACTCAAGCGTGCAACTAAACCTCTGCTCTTTCCCTTGTGTCCTCAGGATGCTACAGGTAAGTCTGCATGGATACTTCTTCTGAGCAATATTTTATATGTATATGCTGAATAAAATGGCTGGCCTTCCCCACGGCAGCAGCACCAGCTAATAAAATTCAGCTCTTAGTTCCAGTCTTCAAATATTTCAATTTTTTTAGCCTTCAAATAAGTGAAAAATAACTGGGATGCCTCCATTTTTTTGGACTAATCTAGGTGGTACCACTGGCGTGTTTTAATAAGCGTGATCACTGTGAAGAAAATGCCAGAAACATGCTCCCTATGAAGAAAATGGACTTCTAGCCACTGATGTTACACCGCTATGAATGACGTGAAACAACTAATCTTAGGGAACAGCAACCACAAGGCTCCGAGACTCATACCAAATTACATTTGGTGGATTTCATATCAAAATCGAGTGCATTTTGAAAACAGACTCCTGTGATTAGAGAATATTGCATGATTAAACCTTGCAATCAACCCATTTTTATCAAAGTTTAATGTTATGGGAAAATACAAAATCTGAAAGCTCTCCAGGGACCCAGACACAGTCCTTTTGCCGAGCTTCCTATCAACTCTTGAAATATTTAGTACGATATTTCTACTTACCAAATCTGTGAGAAGTTAGAATATCACATCAAAGGAGACTGCCACTAACATACTAATATAACAAAGCAACAGTTAAAAACAGTTGTTTTGCTTTCCCAGAACTTTAAAACTAATGTAAAGACTTTACTCCAGTTGAGTATTCCTGAACTTTAAACCTAACATTACAAAAATTCAAACATCACTGATTGAAAAGTTTTTTCATCCTTCCTGTATTTTGCTTAATTAAAAATAAAAACAAATAAGTGTATAGAAATTGATATTGAAAACATTTTTCCAGGGGCAGAAAGTTCTGATTGTAATGGCTAACCTGCAACAAATGACATTACTCTGATTGCACCATTGTTTCTTACAGAAGAACTTTTTGACATCTACAGTAAGTATGGTGACCTTCATATCGAGGGAGGATTTCCATCCAACAAAGTTCGCTAAGTTTGTCCAGTCATGTGCTTCTACAAAACATGTAGCAATTTACTGCAAAACTCTCCCCAAATTGAATGCAAACCTTAAAGTTGTTATATTTTCACAGGAAACAGTATTATAGATGCCATCTAAATACTTGAGATGAGAAATCCTCTGAAAAATGGCGAAATGTAGGCAGTAGCAATGCAAAGCCAAAGAACTATGCCTTTGAAAAAAAATCCTATCTAGTTAAAAATACATGCTAATTCTCTTCTTCATCTTAATGAAATGATGAGCAATACAGAACAAGCCCCAAGAAACTCCTGCAGAGGAAAAGGCCTCCCGCTGAAACAAGCAAACTTCAACAGAGGTTGCTGCGACTTGGAAAAGTTTCCTGCATGAGCTCTTGAGAGCAGGAGACTAGCACTGACACATTGCCAGCCTGTACCACGGCTAGTTAAAATCCAATGGGACAGAAATATTTGTATCGTGTCTGCACATACACCAAAAATGGCCTCTATCCACCTACCTGCCAGACATCCACTCCTTGCGCAGAATCTGCACCACAAACGTTAGCGGTTTCTAACAAATATCAAACTTTATTTCCAGACATGCAGGACAAGTCTTTGCCTTTATTCCATTCCCCTAATTCTCTCATTTTCTAAAGATATCGGACAAGTTGAGGTATCGGAAGATGCAAATCATTAAGGATGGTCTGAAGTTTTTTTCAGCATACACTTGTTCTCGTAGGGGACATAAAAAAGAGCTGAGCGCTCCCGCAGGCGGTGCACCTCTGCTGAGCAAGCAGCTCCTTCATCCCAGGGAATATTCACAGCTCTGCCATGAGAACATGCGGGCTTCCTGCCAAGGCAATTATGGAAATGTGTTTTCACGCTTGCAGACTTCATTCTTTAGGTGATTTGCTTGTCTATTACCCACATATCAAACAAAAACATTATGAATAAGGCAATGAAATATAAATTTAATTCTGACTTCCTAATTTCTAACCATCATAGTTCAGCAAACTGAAATGCCTTTAAAATATTTATATATGACTTTCATATTCACTACTTCAGGTGGTAAGTAATTCTAAGGGTTGAGTGGCATTTTGGGATTACTGTACATTTCTTGAATTACTTATGTTTTATTGCAAAATCTGGATGTGTAAAGGAATAAAGTTCTCCTGAAAAACTAAAAAGTAACAATAACTCCAATGGAAAATATTAAAAGCTACACCTTGGACTAAGGATGATGTGAAGTCTATTTTAGAGGTCCCAAGTACTGTCATATATAGAGACAGAGTTGTGTTAACTACCAAGATACAGAATAATGTATATTAGTCTGCTATAACATACAGTTCATCTGTTTTTTTGTCAGAATATTGAATGTACGATTTTTTTTTAATGTTGGCAATTTTTAATGGATTCATCGACACTCCTCAATTTGCAGCCAAGTGCCTTTAAAAATGAAACAACACAAAACTAACAGTAAAATTAGTAGCTTAGAAATGGGGAGAAAAAAGGGAAGCCTAATTGCATAAGAATGCCATAATAGCAAATGGAGAGAAACAGGCATCTGTACAGGACATTAACTCTTGGACACTACCAAACAGCTCAACATATCCAAGTATGGGCTACCTCTGAAGTTGTCCATCTTGGTTAACAAGTAACAAGAGTTGAGGACATCATGCATAACCAGAATCCCAAGTGAAATCCTTAAACTCAAGGGAAATAAGCCTGGCCAGATTCTCTCTGGTAGGAGTTCACAAGATGGAGCTCAAAATCCTTCTGCAGTAGGACTACCTTTCCACTGCACATACCCTTTCCTCCTTTCCTCTGTGTAAGACCCGCACGTGTCAGACCTTTGCTCCCAGTCTATCACTACTTCTTTACATCTTTACTGTCAGTGTGTCTGTGTCTGTATTTTAATGCTAAGAGAAAGAACCATCAACAGCAAAATTAAAATAAAAACTGACATTACTACATGTACCCCCAAATGTAAACTGAACTCCGAATATCACCTGAAGCATACAGCAAAGCCTCATTGATTCTGTTGCCCGCTTCAGTTTTGTACTGCTTATTTGGATTTCGCATTCTCAGTGGTATGAAATCTGTGGTCGTAACTCTGTGTAATAGTCATAAATAACTACTGCTGCTTCATGGGAGAACATATAACTAAATTTCAGTGACTCAGAATATCAGGTTTGATTGCATTCTGCAGAATGACTGAAGATAAGCAAAGACAACTTTAAGGGAAAACATGATTAACTGCCATCAAATTTGCTTTTTCTTTATTGCAGCCACGCAACAGATAAAAATTTTGCTTCCCCTCCATCCCTGTGCCTTTCACAAAAGGTAACATTTATTTTTTCCTTTTCATCTGCTAACCTTAGTAGATCATCAAAGAATGAAAACATATATTTAAGATAGAATAAATTTCTCAAAGAGCTATTTAATTAAATTAAGAATAACTTTTTTTCAAGTTGCAGTAGCAATTTAACTTTTCATAATTTACAGAGTAATACAAAGGTATCAAAAGAGCCTCAAGCACTTAACTATTAAAAAAATTCTCACCTTGCATTTAACATTTCAAAGAAGTCTCATATATCCCAATATATTTTCTTCAAGAACTAATTTAAAGATTTGCTTTTTCCCTTCTAAAGTGAAACTTGGGTATGAAAAGCTAGAGGCTCTTCTGGCTCAGCTCCCCTCATACCTTTAAACAATTTCAGTAAATGGATTTTACTCAGAGTTTAAATTCTTATTTTCATAAGCAGCTGCATTTCAAACAGATCTAGCAGTTTAGGGAGTTGTTCCAATGTCACAGGTTTTACTTCATTAAATAATGAACTCCAACATTTTGAAGGAGAAATGAAGCATGTATGTATTTGTAACAGTAATAGTGTTTATCTTCTCTTTGAAAGAAAGAAGGAAAAACTATAAAACCCTACCTTCACACTCTGATGCTAGATTTAGAGCATTTTCATCCGCTCGTCACTGCCTAAGTACAAGGAGCTACTGCCCTAAACATATGCAGCCACAGCAGCTGGCCAAGACATAACTCACAGCACAACTGCCCTCTACAAAACTTTGGCCTTTAAAATGAAAAAGCTTAAAATGTGGCCTGTGTGTTGGCCACAGCCAGCCTCCCCCCCCATGCCCCAGAGCGCCACAGATGCTGGCTTGCAACCACAGCCTGTGGCTGACCCTATTTTCTGTAAGTGCAGTCAGCCAAAGAGCTGGCGCCAGAGGAGTAACATTCTGAACCATTGCCACCTTGTGGCAATTTTAGAAATATAGCAAAGAAATAACCGCAGGTTGCACGTCTTCACACTCGGAGCTGGGATCTGTGCAAGTATCAATAAGCCCCTGACCTTAACACAAGCAACAGCGTTGCTTCTCCTCTACTCCCACACTGCAGTGTGAAATTACCCTTTCTCAGACCATATGGGTATTTTAGGAAAATAGCAGGAGGTGATGACTGCAATTCTAAAGACAGCTAGATAAAATATTTCTTCTGCAGACTACAAAAAGAAAGGGGTAGGGAGGAGCCAACCAAAGAGCCACTCCCCACATTCTCAGCTGCAATGCATATGATCTGTAGCACCAAACATGACTTAAGTCCCTGAACACTTCCTAAAAATAAGAAGCTTTGTTATTTCAAAACTATGCCATTTTGTCCAATGCCTCCACAGCAGCAGCTGCTTTTGGACAACTTTAGCTAAAACTATACTTCTTGAGAGCAGAAAAAGTATGGAAAAAGAAATAACCCGACGTGCAATCCCCCAAACAGCTGTCTCTCCATTCCCTTTCAGTCAGGAGGTAAATTTGTACCTCCTGAAAGGACAGAAATGCAGGTAGAAATAAATCCTTTTCCATCCAACTTCTCACACACTTCTTTGAACATAACTTTGCTTGTTGTCCTGCCAGGCTCTTTGTCAAGGGAAGAAAAAGGATAAAACAGTAGAAATTATGCCAAGGACTAACTTTCTGATGTCATGAATTGAGTTCTACTATAGGATAATTCATCCCACTCGCCCATACCCTCAGCCAGAACCAAACCTGGATGATACAAAAGGTCAATGCATTTACAGTGATGCTCAATTTAACACACGACTTCTAGGACAATAAAAATTCAACTACCAATAATTTCCTAGTAATTCAAATCGACCATGTGTTCAAGGCCCTACACATCTAACAGGTCCACTTGCACATCAAACCAAATTTCCAACCTAAGCTCCACGTGCCTACAAAAGGAATGTGTATGCATTTTACACATTTTTTTATTTTTTCCTTTTTTTTTTAGATTTTCTTTCATATGATTTCTTGCTGCCTTGAAAAGTGGCTGGTTAAGTGCTGATCTAACTGCCATCTCCCTGGTCTCCCCACCTTTCCAAATCCTCCAACCACAGCAGCATGCTCAAAGATGTCGAGCTCAGGGACTCCCTTCCTGCTCTTCCTCCGCAGGGCCTCCCAGATCAGCTGTACAATGATTTACTAGTCAACCCATCACAAAGGGCTTTCCTCTTCCCAAATGAGCCTTAGAAACAGCTGGACAACATCTAACAATGCTTGGAACAGCTTTCATCCTACTGCCAAGCCAGACTCAACAGCCACCGAAGTCTTTGTCCCTGACCAGCCCTGCTGTAAGCTCAGCTTCCTACCACCGCCCACAGTGGTGGGGAGAGCTTTATCCACAGGGCTGGACTCGGGAAAGCCACACACACACTTCCTCGGCAAGAGCCAAGGGCACGGCACAGAGCCTTAGCCTGAACCCATCATTATCCTCTCCTTCAAGAAAAACTAAATGCCTGTGCCACATCGTTGGCTGTTAATGAGCTTCATCTCACATTGGTGATGAGAATAAGCTTGCAAAGCAAATAGCCAGTTATAAAGAGTGATTCTCACTCCATTTCCCCTCCTTCTCCCCCACCTTGCCTCCTCTTCCAGTATCTGCCTACACAAACAAGAACATTACTTGTGTTTCAGAGCAGAGACAAAGTGGTCATTTCCAGTGAATTATTCGAGATTTTCTTCTGAGAAAGAAGACTAAATAGTACTGAGATTCTCTAATACTGTTTAAGACAGGGAAGATAGCTGTGCTTACTGTGCTGAATTATGCAGGTCTTCATGGTGTACAATACTGGTCCTATACAGCATGTGGGTGGCACACAATATATGTTGCCCTTTACTATTCATTGCATAAACTGGTTTGATTTTCTAAATAAGGGATATTTAATAAATATTTTGCTGTCACTTAGCAACCTTAGCTGTTATTTGATTTTCTTAAAGCTGAAGTTATTCCAAGTAAAACCGTGTCTGTAAGGATTCTGTTTGCTGTCATTCAGTGCAGACTGCCCTGTGCATATACTCATTCTGCAGCAATTCCACATCCTGTAGAATCAAATACTAGATTTCCAAAACCAGATAATGCATTTAACAAACAAATGTATCATTCCTTATAATCAAACAAGCACAACATGGGATTTACCTTTTGTTCCTCTGCCACTTGTTTAAAAACTATAAACACTACCAATAATGTATTGGTCATTCAATTCCACTTACAGACTATTTCATTTTAAGTTAAAAATATTTTCTGTATCATTAAGTCTGAAACTTCAACTATTTTCATTTCCCAGAGCAGCATATTCAAAATTCTTTGTCAGGATTACAAAATATTTCATGAGGAACAGAGGGTTTGGGCGTTGGTTTTCTTCAGGGAGTACAGGGGACGGGACAAAAATCACAGGCAGTGAGCAAAGGCGAAGTCTGATTTATGTGAAGGAATTCAGGTGTACCACACTGACTGCCAAAATACAGAACTGCAGACAGCTTTCAAAAAGGTCAGGTTGGCCACCTGAGTGGAGAAGAAAAATAAGTATTCTGATAACGAAAGGGAACAAGTATTGCGGTGGGTGTGGGTGGGTGTGTGTGTGTAATCAGACTTTCCTTATATTTAGACAGAAGAATGAAAAGATATAAAGAAATGCAGAAAAATGTAACTACTTAAAAATTCCTCATAGCAATGGTAGATTTCTACATCATTAAAAAAATTGTCAATCTTTTACAGCCTATGCCACACTAGGAAAGAAAGCATCTGCTACGTGTTTGTCCTAAATGCAGTAAATATCACACTCCAGTAAAAGCTATCTCCTCTGAGATGAGTTTGTCAGTGCAGTTGCAATCACTTTCCTTGTACTTACTCCTACTACCTGAGATTTGCTGTAGAATTTAGCTGACAGTCATCAGCTAGACTTATATTACTGGTTTTGTTTCTTCTGTGTGGCAGATCACACTGATCTCCTCTCAGTTTTTAGTGGCTGCACAGACACAATAAAGCTAGGCCAGCTGTGTTTTGCTGTCCCTTGTCCCACCACTGTTTGGGACCATCTCCCATGCAGAGTACACAGTGACACCGTGGCTTTACTTGCTTGAGTTTGCCAGAGCCACAAGACACCAGTCATGCCTGAAAGCTACGTAAGCAAACCTTCCAGCCAAGAAAGCTGAAGATGGCTCATGTGGGCGAACATGAAAATCATGCCTGGCAGAGATGCATACGGTGATCCTTGCCCATGGCTGGAACCTCAGCTACCAGTGCCTTTCCAGAAACGAAAATGGAGGGAAGTTTTAGAGGTAACTGCTGCTAACATGTAGATAGATATACAGCTCTGATTCACAGTGCATGTCAGCAGTTCAAACTGTGCTGGACTCAATGGATTTGCATCACTTCCTACAGCACAGCTCCTGTCTTCCTTCTCTGCATTACATCATCTTTTCCACCCCATGTCAACTGTGCACCCCCAGAACTATTTGTCAGAAGAAATATTTACTCCAAGAAACCAGCTTTCTCGATTTGCAAAACTTCTCCACATATAAATAAAGCTACCAGAAACAGCTTTTTTGTACCTCAAAAGCATTGCACTGAAGAGCTTTGTTTGCTAACAGCCTTACACCAGGACATTTTGCCAGCGAAGATCTCTAGGTGTAGCTGAGGAGGCTACAGCAGAGCTGCCTGAACTAATGGAAGCATCAGCAAAATACATGTTCCCCCAACCTACTCTCATCTTTCCAAGGCATTCATGTTCCATTTTAGCCCACTTTCTAAGGAGACACTGTGATCATACAATCCTTCCTTGGTTATGCAAATGTCAGCTTTTTGCCCACACATGTAACTTCTGCATGCACTTCTCAGGTTCTATCAGTTCTGATTAAAAAAAAAAAATAAATGTGTGGAGGTTTCACAGATAACAAGATTTCCCTTCTCTGGAAAATGGAAATAAAAAGAAATCCAAATTATTCTTTACAGTGATGGAAATGCAAACAAAACTAAGACACTAATTTCTGTTCGACACCTGGCAAACACAAGTTATACGCCCATCATACACTGTGGCAACATGTTTCAGGACTAGTTTGGCTTAAATTCAAGGAAAAGAAAGGATAACAGTGAAGGTTGGAATCAAATTCAGAACACAGTATCCATTCTACTTTGGGTTCTGATAATGTTTAAATATTTATTTCACCAAACTAGGTAATTTTACACAATATTTTCCCCCCAAATTTATCTAGTTTCATGAATAAGCTGAATTGTGTCCATACTCCATCTACCTTCTCTGTGAGGTCTGTGAAACAGAGAAATTTTGGATGGATGGGACCTCTAGAATTCATCTAGTCAAACCCTTCTCAAAGCAAGACTAGCTCTGAAGATGCATCACACTGTTCAGGACCTTGTCCAGACAAGCTTTGTATATCTCCAAGGATGAAGATACTGCAGGTTCTCTGTGTAACCTGTTCCAATGCTTTTTCTGAAGCTTTCCCCCCATGCCCCAATATCTAGTCAGAAGTTCCTATGTTATGGGTTGTGACTATTCCTTCCTGTTCTTTCCTTGTGCACCTCTAAAAAGGGTCTGGCTCCATCTTGTCTGTAGACCTGTCCCCCTTAAGCACTACAAGACAGTATTTAACCTCAGCCTTCTCCAGACTAAACCAAACCAGGCCTCTTTACCTCCCCTTGTCTATCGTGTCTTCTACCTCTTTAAGCATCTGACAGGACCCTGAAGGATGACTTCTAGTTTGTTGATACCACTCTTCTCTGGGGGATCCAAAATCGGAGAGAGTATTCCAGATGCAGCCACACCAGTGTCAAGCAGATGGGTAAACATACTTCCCTTGACCTGCTAGCTGTACTTCTGCCAATAGAGCTGAAAATACGGCCAGCCTTCATTCCCCCAGCTCACACTTCGTTTCCCCCAACTCCCTCAGGATCCCCAGGTCCTCTGCTGCAGAAGACCCAACCAGTCAGACTCTTGCCTGTAAAGACAAATGGGGCTCTGGCCTGAAAGTGTGGCTTGGCTTTTGTCTGTGCTGAACATTTGGAGATTTTTGTTGGCTCATTTATCCAGCAAGCCAGGAGTCCCCTGAGTAGTGGCCCTGCCCTTCTGTTATCAGATGCTCCTCTCATTTTGATGTCATCTGAGAATGTGCCGAGGCTGCATTCAGTTCTGTTTTCCAAGCTAATCTATGCTTGATTACTGTACTTGTACATCAGCACCTTTGGTCAACCTACCTGTACCCCTGCCCAGTTCCATCATCCCAACAGAAACAAGAAAATACCACTTCTTTATGGAGACTGGAAAGATAAATTGAAAATACATAATTGCAGCACAAACAGTTATTTTGAACTAAAGCTTTCTGGCTTCCCCAGAACTAGACAGGAGCAGACAGTCCACACCACTGAATCACTCTTCAGGTTAAGGGCAATAAATTCACATTTAAAAACTGTCTCATTAATTACATGCCTTCAATTCCAACTAACAAATTAATGTCAAGAAAATTTAACATTAGTAGATAACAGATGTGTATCAACACCTTGCCAAAGTACATTGTAAGTACCAAAAATCTACTTGGGTTAGTAGACAAGTTTATGGACGAGAAATCTACTGCAGATTATAAACACAGAAATGCTACACACTAAACACAACCCCCACTCTCCCCTATCTGGTATAGGAAATTCCTGTGATTAATATAATTATAGGAATTACCACATACACTTGCTCCATTTCCAATCTCTGCCCAAGCATATCATTAAGGTCACTGTTAGAAATAGTGTAGCTGTCTAGACAGACTGTTTTTCCAATCCAATTAACAAACAAAAACCTAAAGAAACAGAGGTAAAGCCTGGCGTGTGAGGTCATTAACAGTTATGTCTTCACATCATACAGAGGCACAGACTTTACAGATGACCACACACAACCCAGTTTACCTACGGTATGCTAGAACTAGCATGCTCAAAGAACCATAATATTAGGGACTGTAGAAAAAACCCAAAATATACTGTGCTAACGCAGGTGACCCTCAGTTTTATGTGGCAAGGACACCACTGCTGCGAAAGAGACTGCAGCTCTGAGCGAGCTATCCAAGCATCACCTCATGTCGTCTGCTACACTTAACATTTGACACATACTCTCTCCTAGGCTGGAAACCCGTAGTGGGAGAAATTTTTACTTTGAAATCCTTCCCCAGCCTCTCAAGATGAGGCTTCAAACACTTCCATCTCCTACTTTTTGACAAGCCACATGAATCCATTTATCACAAACAACATCTTGATGCTATCTGAACAATAAATACAAACATCTGGATAGCCATCACAATAAACATCCACTGTGACAGACACATCCAAATCCCTGAATACATTTATTTCTCAGCACATAATATGACTTTGGACCAGCACAGCAGATGATCTCATGAAAGCCGCAGGAGTGAAAATAAGCAACTGCACATGGCAACCAACTCACAGAAACATTTCCTTAACAGCAAAGAGAGCACTTCTCATGAAAGTGCTCAATCTCTGACCTCCCAGCCCCATGCCTCAGAGCTATCTCTGGAAACTAATTTTCATAAACCTAGAGGACTGCAGTACTCATGAGCCCAATAAAGTTTATTTTTGTGTTGCATTATAAAATTACAGAATCACAGAATCAGAGAATGGTAGGGGTTGGAAGGGACATCTGCGGATCACCTTGTCCAACCCCCCTGCTTCAGCAGGCACACCTAGAGCAGGGGGCACAGGAACACGTCCAGGTGGGTTTCAAATGTCCCCAGGGAAGGAGACTCCACAGCCTCTCTGGGCAGCCTGTTCCAGTGCTCTGGCACCCTCACAGGAAAGTTTTTTCTCATGTTTAGATGGAACTTCCTGTGTTCCAGCTTGTGCCCATTGCCCCTTGTCCTGTCATTGGGCACCACTGAAAAGAGTCCAGTCCCATAATCCTGACACCCACCCTTTAGATATTTATAGGTATTGATGAAATCCCCCCTCAGTCTTCTCTTCTCCAGGCTGAACAAACCCAAGTCTCTCAGCCTTTCCTCATATGGGAGATGCTCCAGTCCCCTGATCATCTTCATAGCTCTCCACTGGACTTCCTCAAGCAGTTCCACATCCTTCTTAAACTGGGGGGGCCAAAATTGGACACAGTACTCCAAATGTGGTCTCATTAGGGCAGAGTAGAGGGGGAGGATAACCTCTCTTGACCTGCTGGCCACACTCATTTTAATGCATCCCAGGATACCCTTGGCCTTCTTGGCCACAAGGGCACATTGCTGGCTCAGGGTCAGCTTGTTGTCCACCAGCACTCCCAGGTCCTTCTCAACAGAGCCGCTTTCCAGCAGATCAGCCCCCAACATGTACCCGTGCATGGGGTTGTTCCTCCCCAGGTGCAGGACCTTGCACTTGCACTTGTTGAATTTCATGAGGTTCCCCTTGGCCCAGCTCTTCAGACTGTCCAGGTCTCGTTGGATGGCAGCACAGCCTTCTGGTGTATCGGCCACTCCTCCCAGCTTGGTACCATCAGCAAACTTGTTGAGGTTACACTCTATCCCATCATCCCGGTCATTGATAAATACGTTCAACAGGACTGGACCCAGCACAGACCCCTGGGGAACACCACTAGTGACAGGCCTCCATCCAGACTCTGCCCCATTGATCACGACCCTCTGAGTTCTGTTGTTGAGCCAGTTTTCTGTTCACCTCACTGTCCACTCATCTGACCCACACTTCCTTAGCTTACATCAGAGAAACATCCAAGAAGTAGGTAAAAGCTTTAACATGTCCGCCCCAGTACCCATGTACACTTTACACTACTATTCTCTAACACAGTCTGATTGCCTACTGTAACGTAGCTCAATGAAGAACTATTATCCCCAGCTAGCAGTTAACTCTGAAATGTTATGCTTCTATCTCAAACTTGAATATCCCATATGCCTAAAATTCCTTACCCCTTTCTCCCCCTCCCCAAATCATATAGACCAGTCTAATGGAATTTCAACTCTATCAGTTGAAGACTTAAATACAAAGGATCATCTTCCTGAACCAAATGTTCTAGCAGAAAGAAAGGATTTGAAAAAACTAAATGGATGCATTTTAAGTGCACATAATTAGGAAGTCAGACTAGATTGTCACAGTCCTTCTGGTCAGTCTGCAGAAAGTTCTCAGGGATTAATTTACACAGCTGAAACTACTGGGTGAGCAATACAAATTTTATAATGACATCTGATTGCACCTTTAGGCAGTGTTCCACTTAGTTTCAAATTCTCAAACTGAAAAAAAAAAGCCTTCCAACAGGGATGCAGAGATAGCATGTGATCCTTGAGCATATTACAATCAAACATGTTTTGTCAGATGTCTATGTACACCAGATTCAATTCACCCTTTTTATGCCAAAGTACACAGACATACTATCCAAATTTGCTTACTCGGCCATATCAATGCACATATCTGAAACACAAGATCGAGCATTTCACAGTCAATGTCATTTTGATTATACATACATATACCATATATGACTATGGTGTCCTCTTTTGTTGAAGCATTCTGTGAAAAGTTACACACAGCACTAAAACGTCTGTTGACATTTTCTTTCTGCAGCATCTTTATTAATAGGTAAAGTCTATTCATCAATTAGTGCAAATTCACTCACCTTTCTGGAAAAAATGAGCTTGTCTCAGAACTGTAAGCTATAATATTAAAATGTAGAAGGAAAATACAGTATATGAACCTAAACGTACACTTTTCACATTCTAAATAAATCTGTCAGACTTCACACATCTCTTGAGAGACCCAAGAGATTTGTATACTAATTCTATCCAAAGTTGGATTTCCCTCGGAAATCTTTATATAACCAAGAGCCACAAGAAAACACTTGATTAAAATTCCTTTAAAAGGAGAAGTACTCAAAAAATCCCTCTGGAATATCACAAATAAATGTGTGACCATTCTGTTTTAGAGGTTCCAAGCAACGGGATCCTCATAATTGTTAAATTGGGAAATTATAACAGTAGCTAACAGATTTTATTGTCAGCCTTTTCCTGACCGTGACTCAGAACTTTCCCCTTTTTTTTTTTTAATGCAGTTTAATCCTATTTCCAGTACTCTCCTTTTGCTATGCTAAGTGATTTCCTCTGCTTGGTACATATTCACATCATCCAAGCCTTTTAGAATTTACTTCTGTTTATGAGCATCTCTCTCCCATCTCATCCTTATTGATGTGCCTTCTTTATAGAGAAGAAGCAGCTTCACACACCAAAAAGAAAACACTTGTTTTTTTCTTTCATAATCAAGATTCTGGATTCTGTTTCTTTTTTTACTTAATTAAATATTTCCCTCTTTTTAACCATCTGAAATGAAGTCGCAGTTTTTGCTATCACACTACCTACTAATTATAATCTACAAATTTCATTCCTGAGTATTAATTCTGTCTTCCCTTGTGAAAATGCTGTATAAAGCAACCCAGCACGGATGCTTCTTGGTTCTCATCAAGTCCTTCCTCAACCTGATGTGCACAATTCAGGCCACCACAATTCCTGTAACTGCTGAGCTTTAATTTGGCCTCCAGCACGTATGTGTTCACACCCCAGATGATTTGAGTAACAGACAATATTAATACGTTAACATTTCTGAGTAAAATACCTGGTTTTGTGACCTCTGCTGTACAATGTGCTGGCCGAGTCAGAGATCAGCCCCTTCGTGGCAAAGAGCTGTGGAGGAGAAGGGCAGCAGGGAGGTCCTGACCCTGCTGCCTTGGGAGCCGCTCACCCCGGCCCCCATGGTGGCTGCACAACACTTGTCAGCACCCTGTCTCCTGCATCCCTGATACTCAGCCCGACCCTCAACCATCGACATGACTTCTCGGCTTGGCCTTCGAGCTGCCTCATCACCATGGCCTTCCCAGGGGACCACCAGATGGAGGCTGACGCTGAGCACTGCCTCCAGGCCCGATCCTGACTCCAACCTGCCACTGGCATCCCAGTTTGCCTCTCCTTAGGGGTTGGCCTGTCCCCACTGCTCCCCAATATCCCCTTCATTTCCATCCACTGCCATCAGAATTGTCCCTTTCCTAGCAGTAACTCAGGGCCTCCACATATGTTCTCCCCTCCTTCCTTACTCCTGCCTCCAACTTTGGTGACCACAGAGCTTCTAGCATGCTGCTCCCCATCTCACCTCTCCTCCTTCTCAGACATGCTCTCAGCAGAAAGGCAGAAGACCCTGAAAAACAATCACCCCCCACCCTCATGAATAAAAATGCATCTTCAACATTTGAATCGACATTACTCAAAAGACAAGCAGAAACTACACCATTTATAACATCTCCCTGTAGATCTTTAGGTCCATCCTATGTAAACTATAAGATATGCACTGATGTTATCAGAATAGCTTTTAGCAAGATCTTCAATGATTTCTTTCCAATCAGAACCCATGCTGTATCTGTCTTCTCCATTTTTGTACTGTTTTCAAAATTTTGCAGTCTTTCAGCTTTCATAAATCAATTTTCTGCTTATATATCTTCTTCCTCACAGATGCTTCAGAGAGGATCCAGAAGATGTCACCTTTGCATTCCCCTCAGCTCACATGCACAAGTAGATCTCATTCAACAGGCTTATCTAAGCAGACAACTCATAGTTTTCCTCTTATTCCCTCACCTCAGATTTCACTTAGAAAAGAGGTTGGTGCTACATTGCCATTCTGATCTCTCTCCCATGGTGCACAGGTGCCTACCTGGGTCCAGTACGCCCCTCCTCAGAGGCTCACAATGTTGTCCATGCTTGAGTCCCCCCTTCCTTCCTTCCTTCCCTCACTGCTCATGAATGGACACCGCACTTCTCAACAAAGACTAGAAATCTAAATCAGCTTCAGCTCGTTCCTCCTTCCAGGCAGAACTTTTGCTTTCCCCTGAATAATCTCTGTGATCCAACTTTTCCTACACTCAACACAAGCTGCTTACACTTGAGTTATTATTTCAAATTCTGCCTAATGAGAACAGTACCTTTGTATTCCAAAAACATGATTATTCACTGCTGCAAATACCTGCTCCTTTCTTTTGCCATGAAAACAAGGTAGACACTTGAGATAAAATGCAGTCATATCAGCAGTTTTACACAGGTGCATTTTTCTAAATTAATGAATAGAGTAACTTTGGGATTTAGCCTCCTAATATTTGTGCTTTAGGATATTTTGTGAGGTTTTCAAAACAATGTTTAAAATCTTTATGTCCTTTACAGCTGTATCCCAGTAACTCATTTCCCATACAGCCCTTTTGTACAAGCAACAGGGACCGTCAGACACATTGCAATGCACAAGACAAAGTGTTGAGAGACGTGTAATTCTGTGAAAATAGAGCATAAAAGTCCGGAGAAGTCTGGCCTTAACCTCATCACTTATCCTACTTAAAAATAAGGAGGAATAAAGTAATAGCAAAATTTGGCTTTCCCACAGGAAATAGTGCTGGAAGAAATCACCTTTCAATTGAAGTTTCAATTGAAGTTTGAACAAAAATCTAACCTCCAGTTATAAATCAGAGGTTAGATTTACGTAAGATTTCAGTATCAGTAATACAGACTTAGAGGAAACAGAAAAACCAAAAGACAAGTTTAATTAAGGTGTTTTCCACTGTGCAATAATGTTAGTACTAATTTTAAAAGTTATTAAGCCGCACTTATCTCCATACAAAGTTATTGGCAAAATGTATTTCCTTCATTGCAGTCTTTGATGCCTTGAGGGAACCGAGTTAAATGGCTGAGTCAGTCAGTAAAACAGCAAACCAATTCCCTTATACCACGTTCTCCTCCATGCTCTGAATACTAAACAAGACAGAATATTGAAAACAAAAGCTGACTGTCTGCCAGTTGAAACATGACTCTGTACGATGCTGGAGGTATTGATAACTTGCCCTCTCTTCAAAGAGTAAACCAAATGTATCACAACAAACAACTAGGTTGTAGGGTATAATACTACAGATTTGTTTACTCCATACACGTATATACAACTCAACAATAAATATAGGCAGTTACTAAAACTCATTCCCCAGGAAAGAATTTTTTTTTTTGATTTGCAATATAACAAAGAGGATCCATTGGTAATGTTGCCTCTAATGTCTTCATTCTTAGGCTGAACAGAATATAGCAAGTATGTTTTATTTCCCTCCTCTTTTGTACAGCCTCCATATATCAAATAATGAAGAACAAAGGCCTCAAGACATTCTCCAATGTAACAATTCAAATTATCAGGTTAGGCAAAAAGTCACTTCAGACACAAGTACTTTCATTACAAAAACGTGAATCTGAAGATTCACCTATGGTTAATTTTTTAAAAAGATGTTCTTTTTTAGACTTGTGGTAGGATTCACAAGTCTTTTCCAGAACAGCTCATGCCTGTGAAACCTCAGTATTGCTTTCTTATATCAACAGCCCACGCTTCCTAGGAAGTGAGAGTGTAGTACACCTGCGGGAAGGAGGCTGGAAAGAGAAGAGTGACAGAAAACTTGACTGTCTTATACTACTGTTTCAGAGTGCAATAATTCCCAGGGCACACTTTGGAATCAGGTTTGATAAAACACAGGAAGAGACCAGCAGAAAAAGGCAACAGCATCGGATGCAAGCCGGGTGGAGCAGGGAGAGACGGTACGAGATCCAAGTGAGTCAAGTTTGAGCCAAATTCAGCAGGTTGTCACTTGCCCAAGCATTCAGATAGAAGAAACAACTGTCCTCTGACTAGACAGTATAACCCAAATGTTGAAACTATTATATAGCAACAACACTGTGCTGAGCCTCAGCTCAACCCAGGAATCGGCCAACAAGTGATCATGTTCATTTCCTCTTCTCTATCGTTTGCTAGAGCTTAAATCACTTAAACCATTGCCAGGGTTTCTTCTGGAACGACAGGACACGGCAACAGATGAATTCCATTTTTACCACCTCCAAATTTTAACTCATACAAGATCATTTCTTTGTTCAGAGGACAGTACAGCTTCTAACAACTTTTTCAGATAAAAATATTACTGAGGCTAGAACTGTTATAAATATCCCTAATTAGCTTGTCACAGATTGTTCATTAAGATTTGAAAGGAAACTGGATTGACACAGTGTTTTGGGATATGTGCATTTGTTAAACTCAGTGCATAGGGAAAAAAATTGCGTCAGATCAAGATTAAATAAATATTGTAGAAGTCTTACGTTTCTGATTAGGAGCTAGCTAAAGAAAATAGACAAGGAAAAGTACCACACAGTTACAGGAAATCTAGTTGTAAGAAATATTATTTGAATTCAATGACTGTTTATTTAGAAAAGAGCAGTCACAGGAATACAGTCTAGAAAAATAATATTATCAATACCATTTGGTAACTGCTTGGTTACTAAACTGCTTGGGTTTTATGTACACAGTAAACAACTTTGAAACAACAACTGGTTTTGAAACCTGGTCTGAGGGTATGAAGGAGAGGATGGAGTCTGTCAACCAGCTTTTACACTTGAAATCCCTTCACTACTGACATCCTAACAGAAGACAATAAAACTTTTAGTCACATATTGTGCTTAGTTTCTGCTTACACTAGAAAAATTTACTTTATAATGTTAAGAAATAGAGGCAGGAGGAAAGATATACACAAATGAAATTGGTTAGTCGTGAACAAATAGCAGAAAATTCTGAAGTATCAGATTCACCAGGGTTTCTGGCATTGAAACTGGCCAGCTGCAAGGCAAGGACAAAGCTCAACACAATCCAAGGACCAAGGGGCAATGTCCTGTGCCAGATTTTCATAGCCAAGCAAAAAAAGGAAGAAAAGAGGGAGCAAAGAGCTTTAAGAAAAACCCTAACTGGGTACAAAAGCCATGAGAGACAAGCCCTCATGGGCTGCAGGTAAGTGAGAAGAGATGCAGTTTCCTACTTACTTGAGTTATTCATGAATGTTTATTAAAAATCTCCTGGGAACACTTTCACTCCAGCCTGCTGAAACTCATTCCCAAATTTATGAAGTGTAGAAATGGAACCAGTGAACCCTTCTCAATTTACCTTTACTTCTAGGCTGACAAGTATTTGCAGTATGATGTGTTTGATTAACATATTGTAAGTTACGGTACCAAAAGCCATTTCACTCCCTTAAATTGCTACCATCCTGACATATGTAAAAATTAGGTATCCAGGTCATCTAGGAAGAGAAGCAAGAAATTACACATCATATAGCTTTTGGAAGATACACAGGCATTTCTGCTGATAACAGGAATAATGTTTTAAAATAAAATTACATCTTTGCTTTTCATCTAGTTAAAAATCTCAAAAACCCTGGAGAGCAGGAAATCTGTGAAGTTTAGGATTACAGGTGGGGGTTGTTTTGTTGTTTTGTGGTTTTTTTTCCTATTAGCCAGTAGAGCTGTTTCCAGCAGAGCTGTTTCCAGCTCTGTGGGAAACACATTGCCCAACAGGAGTTAAATCTTCTACCTCTGTGATGCCCTTTCTCAAAATCAGTTATATCATGATATCTTATTCTAGATACTACAAAGGCGGAAATGAAAAAGCCATCATCTCTCTTTCTTCTCAAAGTCCAAACTTCTGATCACGAATTTTGTAATATGTACATAATACACTGGAGAGGGTTTTCCATACGCATTTTATTGCCTTTATCTTCCACAACTCTCTATTTTTTCCACCCCCACAATGAGCAAAGTTTTCCTAAACAAAGGGGAAAAAAAGGAATGAAATAACGATGTTACTGTTTTCTGTATCGTTGAAAGAGTAGAGAGAGATGATGAAAACAAGCAAGCACAGACATAACCAAAATTGCCTAGTTGACTATCAACAGCTAAAGTTACTGGTTGAACTAAACAGTGGAACAAGTCTTACCTCCAACATGCTAAGCTATTAAGCAAAAATTTAATCCTTCAAGGGCTTACTCTAATGATCTGGATGAAGGCTGCATAACTGAGGCTGAGCAACACTTAGTGAATGAAGCAATCATTCAACCTCTACATATAATGCCCAAAAGGTTCTGTTTAAATTTTTACTTTAAAACTGAATCACAAATAAACCCATTAACAATCTAACTCAGCTCTTCCAGAGGCATACCTTTCGGTCAAGTCTTTAAGAATATTTTTAAAAAGAGCCCCCAAAAAACAGGTAGTTTCCCATATGGTTGCAATTACTTGAAGTCAAGCACATAGGCTATATTTCAAGGAAATATATAATAATTAACCTAAATTGTAACAACTTCATTTAACTGATTATTACACTATAAAGCAGGCAGAGAATAACCAGGGTGTTCTGACATCATCAAAAGTTGACCCTGTCACCGTAGTACAGGGTTATTACCAATGTCATTTACAGTACCAGTGGCACCGCTGCAACTTCAGTTGTGACAAGAGCCCATATGTTCCAACGCACTAGCATGTGGCACTGCTACAGTCCAGCTTCTCCTCTTTTTACAGTCACATTCAGTTCACAGTTCTAAATCATGTCACAAAGTCACCTTACCCCATCCCTCCCTAACTGGTATACCTAAGCATACTTCTTTCTAGGATTTTCCTAACAGTTGCTTATTTTTGGGCAATGTTGCCAAAGCTCAGTATGTCCCACGCTTTTGAGACACATCTGTTTTCCTGCCCGTGTCTGAACACATCATACAGTTGGTATGCATATGCCCAAATAAAACAATCCAAAATTTCTTGGAAGCATCAAGTATGCTGTGCAAGTACACACGATTTGTGTGTTGCTCATGCACACAAATCACAGGAAAATTCAGGATGGGTGGGATCTGTCGAGGTCATCTGGTCCAAACTCTTATTCCAAGCTAGGTCAGCAATCAAACTTGCTGTATTGCAACTACTGCAGCGGTCAGGGCCTTGGCCAGTCCAGGTCTGCACACCTCCAGGGATGCAAATTCTGCAAAATCTCTGAGCAACCCGTTCCAGTGGTTAACCACATTCACTATCAGAGGTTTTATTCCTGATATCTGGTTGGAGCTTCCTTTGTTGTAACTTGTGACTTTTGCGTCCTATCTTTTTAGCTGTCCACCTCTCAGAAGAATCTGGCTCCATTTCTCCTATACCACAGACCCCACCTCTGGAAAAGCTACCAGGAAACCGTTCTTGAGACCACTGTCCATGATTTCTCTACATATCAATAGCAAAGTTATTCATCAAAGAGACAGACAACTGGAAGATATCCAGGCAGAAATGAGGAAGACACATCAGGAAATAGCTCAATGGGTCTTCTGCGCAGGTGATATGTGATATGGTTTAGTGGTGGACTTGGCAGTGACAGGTTAGCGGTTGGACTCGATGGTCTTAAGGGTCTTTTCCAACCTTAACGATTCTATGATTCTATGATTAGCAGATACAGGAACACTGCACTGACAAAAAAAGTAGCACCACTCTAAAGTACTTAGTTGTCTGAGAGATCCTGCACATACTCAGGTTTCGGTAGCTTACCTTGCAAACATCTTTGCATCCTTTAAAGGTTCCTCACCTCCAAACCACGCTGGCAGTAACAGAAAACATGGATGTCACATTCAAGGTACCACAGATAGGAGATCCTGTGCTAAGGCCCTTCAAAGTGCATACATTGATTCTACAGTCCCATCTCTCCTGTCTGTACCAGAAACTGAATTTATGATATAGTGTTTCTCTACGCAAAGTAGTTTAACAAGATTTTCTAAACTAGGAAGAGTCACATTATATTGGAATTATGGGTGCCAGCACAAGGTTTTCAGCTTACAGGTTGCAGTCATCCTCCAGAACTATGCCTTACAAATAGTTGAAATTCAGAGTTAAGTATGTTGAAATCCAAACTTAAGACTAAAAGCAAAAACTATGATTAAGGCACTCAAACACAGTTAGTTATTCCCATAGCATCACCCACAGAAGAAAAAAACATAAAATGTGATGAATCTCCTGTTTCTATTAGTGTCAGGTCAAACTCACTGGGGATCAAATCTCAAAGCGTGTCTGAAAGCACCAGCTACTGCGTGCTCCACAGCAGAACAAGACAACTGCTCTGTAGATGTCTTACCTGTGTTTCTAAGAGTTACTAATCCAATTCTACTATAAGGCAGTGATTTTTTTTCCCTAAAGGAAAAGACCAGCAATACTTTACTTCTAAAATATTCATAAGGTCCTGACTGTCAAATCATAGCCTTTACTGTATGCATGGGGAAAGTAGCTGTGGAGGACTAATTATTTCTTGTGGGAGGGGTTGGGATGCTGTTTCAGAAGAGTTGAGTGTTTAAACTAGTCAATCAGAAGTATGACTTACTTGGATTGCTAAATATTGAGTCTTCAGGTTTCAGTGACCTGACTCTAGAGTATTCCTGTTTATTTTATTCACGACAAATTACACTCAGATTGCAAAGGAATTAAAGGAAAGACTCCCTAAGACTCCCTGAAGACCCAACCTTACATAAGGCTTCTACATCACTAGGCATGATGGCAAAAAGTGTTAAATTCTTACTTATTTTTGAAGAACTTACATTTCATGTTCTGCTGGATATACAGGTAATTATATTTTATTCAAGTATTTTTTGAGCATCAGTTTGCCTAAAAATCTTCACGTGGACTCTTTTGTTAACAACAGAGCATGGTTCAGTTGATATTGTGTGTACACATCTGAAATTTATC
This sequence comes from Phalacrocorax aristotelis, assembly GCF_949628215.1. NCBI lineage: Eukaryota > Metazoa > Chordata > Aves > Suliformes > Phalacrocoracidae > Phalacrocorax > Phalacrocorax aristotelis. The sequence continues at coordinate 193,918,515 of NC_134276.1, forward strand.
ATCCTGACGAGAGAAACAGAGAATGTTCACAACTACAAATTACATTTAGTCATACATCTGCAGCACAGTTAGCGTATGTCAACTATGGTAAGAAATGTCTGCCAAGATTCTCCATATACTGAATCAGATTTTTTTCTGGTTCATCAATATGTAATTCCTTATCACCTTCTCCACTTATTCTGCAAGAAAATGTGAGAAGGAGGACAGCAAGTTCTTGACTGGTATAGTCCAAGTAAGTTTTAACTCAGAGGATGAATACAGCAGGAAAGCAGACAAGCCTCTTATGGAGCAATTGGATCTTTCAACTGTGTTGAAAAAGATATTAAAAGAGTAGTGATTAGAATCTTCTAGTTCCCCTAAAATGACTTTCTGCCCTAAAATGGTCTTCCCCACCCCTTTCAGTCCCTATCAGAGTTAAGCATTATATTATTTGTCTTTAGTGCGTTCCACCACATTCCCATTGATTTTCTCCCTGACTTCAAAGGTCAAACATCCATCCATCTTGAACGAGGCTTTCCAGCATCCATGACTACAGAAGAGTAGATGTCAACTTCAACACTGGCAGAATCTACCCTTGAAAGAGGATAAAGTAGAAAGGGATTTCTCACACAAGCCCAGCCAAGTCTCTGCCAGAACACAGGACAGTAATTTCAACAGAACAACAACGATAGGCAAGCAATAAGAGGAAGATATAAGCCATGTAGAGAGCAGGAACGGCTCTGACACAAAAGGGTATGTTTTTGTGCTTTAGAACACAGCCTCAGATATTTATGCCTCATCAGCAGGATGGTACTGTGTCCAGAAGATGACCAGCTGGCAGTACTGGCTCCTGCTACCTTGCCAGAGAGAAAACAAGTGGCAGAGGCAGGAATCCTCATTTCTGAAAGGCCCTCTGATCTCAGCAAAACCCCCAGTTTGTAAAAAACTTATAGAAAGGAGGAAAGGCAAAAAGCAGAAGCATTAGCAAGGCACTACAGCCACTAGCAGTTAGCACCAACATCCACCCAAAAGCAACAATCTGAATACCAATAAGGAAAATAAATCTTAAAGGTCAGTGGCTTGCTAAACTTTGGCTTTAAGAGAGAAGATAAAGAGGGATGATTATTTGAAAGCTGCATATACAGGGTTTTAGTTTGGTGTGTTGTTTTCACGAAGGGTTTTTGTTTCCTTGTTTTTCCCCACTCTCCTGTTCTTTTCAGCATCTGATATTTTTCACTGAAAAAATAAAAAGAAGAAAAAAAAAAGAAACACTCCACTAGATAAAGCGATTGAATCTTTTTATGATTTTTGGCCAAAACGTTCTCCAGTAATGCTACATTACACCTATTTTAAACACTCTCAGTTTGGAGAAAAGAACTGATGCCCGTTAGCTAGGTTGCAAGCTCTCAGGATTCCAGTACTGCGTTCAGCTCTTTGCATAAAATAACACATCCAATGTAGTTTTCTACTCATACAAATAAGTAAAGAAGAAGCTGGTAATGACCTGTAATTTTCACTGCCTAACATTCTGTCCTTTTAGAAAAGATGCATGCAGATTCCAACAGAAGCTCTGAATCTCAACATCATTTGCGGCAAATCCTTGAAATTAAATCAAAGCCCTAGACTTCAGATTTATTTTGTACTTGCCCTAGAGATTTGTTTAGATTCAGCAGCTATTTAAATCTGAAAGTCTCCTGGATTTCCATCTAGAAACTAAAAACCTGTGTGTCTATCAATATGTTTGACCATACAGAGGGCCAAGCACAGACCATATATTAATAGCAGCACCACTAGCCCCCCTCTTCTTGTGTAGTAACCCACATTTGCAGGCAGTTCATACTATGTTCTCAAGAACTGGAATTCTTGTTCTGAGGTTTAAAATGGAGTGATTATGGAATCATCTTTATTAGTTAAATGATAAGAAACTGTATACTGAAACTATGTTTACATTTACTCACTCAAATCACAAAAAACAAGGACTTAAAACCCAGAATACCTTTATTACCACCTTAACTTGCCTCCTAGCATGTAATCTATACATGCTATTGTCACGCTGATTGACCTCACAAAAATGATCACAAAATATTTTTCTCAGATGCATTCATCTTAATAAATAGCATACACACAGCCATATGTACGTTTCCCTTCCCTGCATGTCAGATACCTATCTAGAAGACAGTTCCCATCCTGAGGTACCCCCATGCCCCAATGACAAATAAAGCAGTTGACTGTGCAGACGATTAAGCTGTTTGATCAAAAGCCAAGTAAAGCTTTATAAAAGTAGCAGATATTTTAATTAAGTCAGGAAAACTGCAATCAACCGACACAACTCTAGTTCCACAAATGGAGCATTTGTCAGGACAGAAGCAATGGGTTGTTCAGTCCCAAAATCTGATTACCTCTGTGAGGATGAGGTTAAGAATGCTCGTTGTATACCATTTGTTGCTGTAAATAATGACAGTTAAATAACTGATGGAAATCCAAGGTAATCACTTCACTGTTTTCTGCCACACGGTGATCTCCTTCACACAGATGAAGCTGAATCTCAAGAGAAAGCTTAAACAAATAAACGGTCGTGGAAAAGAACTGAATCAAGCAGTTGAACCAAATATTTTCAGATGTGTCTTATCAACCAAAACACTTCTATTAAATCTGTTGTGCAAGACTGCTTCACAAATTTCTTAGCAGAAAACCAGGGGGGAAATAAGTTCATTAGTATTCTAATTAATGAAAGCAAAGGATGATGGTTGGTATGTTTGGACAAGCACATTGACTATAACAGATACACACCAGTGTTGAAAGAAGCAGAACAACTAGTTAATAAACTCCCTACATCCTCACACTCCAAAGAGGACAAGAAGTCAATCCAAGTAACAGATTCTGAATCCTAGAAACTTGGTTTAAAGTTCAGACTGAAAATGCTAAGATGGCAGTAGATACTATTAACAACTAGAAAAATTTCCCTTTATTACAGAGTAGTCAAATTTTCCTTTCCAAACCTACATAAAACATGAGTTCCAAATGGAATTTAACAAACTCATTGCCTAATCTGCAATCACACATGCGATCAATCATGTTTGCAGTCCTGGAACTTTTAATTTGAAATTTCAATTGAATCTAATCATGTAATCATCTGTTGTTCCGATATAATCATGGAGAAATTTAGGTTGGCGGGCATGCCTGGAAGTCATTTAGTGTAACCCCAGGACCAGAACAAAGCTAACTTCAAGGATAAATCAAGTTGTCTAGAGCATTAACAGGGATATAGTTATCCAGAATTATTTAGAAATCCTTCATTTTTAAGTCCCATGTCGATGAATTGTTATAAGAAATATTTAAAGAAAAAAACCACAATAAATTACTTCAAAGTTATCAAAAGAAATAACATTTTGTCTTTCTAGTCAGTGATCTTAGACTAGTGTTTAGAAATCTTCCTGAGATCCAGTATTTACCACCTCGGATGTGTCTCAAGCCACTGCCTTTCCACTGTCCTAATTCTGTAAGCGCACAGGAATTGTGATATGTGGTAGCTTGGTGCTTTTGTAGTCTTTATTGTATAACATGATAAACAAACATGGAATTGCCTGTTTTTACAGACTACCATAAACTGGTTCCCTTCTCCATCCCCTTCTTCATTACACACTGAAAATTTGTGACAAATCAGCTAATCTTATCTGAGTCATTAAAAGTGGGAAATGTTTAAGAAAATATCCTTTTTCCTCCTCCTTTTCTTCTACTCCTGCTCCCCCCAAAAGAAACAACATCCTACAAAAAATGGTGAAAAGATGGTTAATCTTTTGCTTAAAGCATGAAACTGTTAGATTTGGGAGTTCATCAGCTATAAAAAGTCGATATAAATTTTCAAAGATCTCCAAAAATCTAACAAATACCAGCAATCATATTGAAATTGTAAATTCCCTCATAAATACTAGAAAAGGTAACTCTCACAGTTTCTTTGGGACATCTCAGTTTATACCTTCCTTCTAAGATTTCACAGGAGCATTTAGGGCAGATATACGGGAAAGCAAAAGGCAGCATGAAAGGTACAGAAACCGTACAGAATCGTACCGGGTGAAAGAGTTAAAACAACAAGCTGTGCCTTAAAAGAAGCTAAAATTGAGAGCTAAAACCAGAAGATGTACCTACAGAACAGACAGTGCATCCTACAAGTAAGAAACATGAATGATATAAATCTGGGTCACTTCTCCCTGTTCCATAGAGAACCAGGATTCAGGTTGGTTTTTTTGTTTTATTGACAAGGTTGGGGGGTTTGCTGTTTCTATTTTCCTGGAGAGGAAAAGATTTGAAACATACAGAGGAGAACAAAAAGTAGCTTCAAAACTTTCAAGCCTTAGTGTTTACATCAGCACAGCTAATTCCCGGTTTTATTTACATTTGTACAGGAAAGACGCAGTGAAACCAAAATTTAAGATCTGCCATCTTCTCCCACCTTCCTAAGTCATTGCTTAAAAGCACTAGCCTCTAACTCCATCTTCTACCCCTCATTCTACCCCTACAGCAGGGTAGTATTACTATGCAAGATCCTAAAATGACTGTTGAGTGAAAAGAGACACCCTCCAGCAATCTAAGATGATGATCAAGAGACCACAGCTCCTGGGAAGAATTCAGACTCCTCAGTCACTGAAGAGATGTTTCTGAAGATGGAGAATTCAGTTTTAACAGGGGCTTATTGCTCTCTTGTCCTGGACAGGGCTTCTTCCCAAAAGCATCCTTCCTCTAGAAGGCGGCTTACAGAGGAGAGGCTGCCTCTTTTCCCAGGCAAGATGTATAAGCAACACACAGAGAACAAAAAGGTGAAATGCTTTTCCTTCACAACAGACTGAACTGAATAACTCATCATCTGGCTCCATGATACAGTGGGAACAGCTCACAGTTAAGAACTGGTGAAAATCCAGACTTCACCAAGCAAGTGACAAAAATCTCAGGTTTGTTCCCTTGTTCACAGTACAAAGGCCAGCAAGTAACAGTTGCAACCACTGCCAGGATAAAAGGCTTCTGTACTAACTAAAGTTGATTTGAGATTAATTATAAATTCCTATCAGTATGAAAAAACAGTGAAACTTTAGCAATACAATGAAGCGGAGGTAACGCATGGAGAGCGTAGTGGTCTTACAGCTTCAGAAGGGAGTAAGAACCATACATGATTGGTATCAGTTGAGTCAAAGAGGCCCAGTCCCCAAAAATGATGATTTTCCTGATCAGTGTCATCGTTTTTCATCTACAAGTGCTTTTTTTTCTTTTGCAGAGATATGCAGAGTGAGCTCTCAGAGAGGGGCTTTTTCCCCCTCCACTGCCAACATAGATTAAAAGTTAGCACATTACTGAACATTATGGTAATAGCAGAAGCTGGTGCTAAGTCTTCTCTCAAAAGTTCTTTATGCTGATGATTTCTACCTCTTGGAAAGAGGATTGAATTCTCTCACTTAAAAACATCCCACACAATTGCAAATACATACATCAACAAGGGGAATTGCAAAATATTATTACAATGATTGCATTTTAATAGCTTTTTCACTACATACAAATAGCATTACTCTTTTTTTTCCTTTTTAAAGAATAGTAGGACCTCATTTTATGTATATGCACACTTGCTAATGGTAACACGACAGGTTTTAATACAGTGTCTCGTCTTAGCAGATGGGCCTTCGGTGCTGTTTTATTAGTTTATTTTGCCCAGGAAATACTTGGCTCAGGAACTGCAGCAAGTCATTGATTTTATTATATTGGTGAATTGTCTCAGAGTCTGGCAATACAAACTGCTTTGGCAGTTTTTATTTTAAATTATGTTTTCTGGTTGAAGGAAACTCTCTGTCGTTCCCCCCGCTACCAGTCGTCTGCTATCACTCCCTTTTCATCAGTCCCAACTGATGGTCTTCCCATGTAACAATCTTGACATCAACTCATTTCCCCCATTTCCCATCCTTTTGGTGTTCGCAGTGGATTCAGCATCCAGCTCAGCTCACATTTCAGTCTGTGCCCTGGCTCATCTCCCTTCCTCCGGTCAGCACTGGTGACAGACTCCCTGCCAGCCACCAGGCTCTGGGACAGCTGCCAGCCTGGCTTTTCTTACGCTTCTGTGCTCCAGCACCTCTCCATCTTGCTGTGCAGCATGAAGCTTGTGTACAAGCCGAATGCAGGAGGAGAGTGCTCGTGTAAGACCATCCTTCATTCCTCACAGAGGCACCTGGCACAGTGGCGCTCTTCCACGTCCTTCTGTCAGCTGCCAAGACCGTAAAGCACACCTCCCTGGTCTTAACGAACAAATACTATTAACAACAAGCACATAATGCAAGTGTTTCTCACAAAGAAAACATGACATATTTACTTCTAAATACAACTTCTCCCAAACACTTTCAGCAATTGCTCCAATATAATTATAGTAGCTAAAAGAAAAAAAAAACCTCTACTTCTCAGCCTTATGTAGGTCATCCAGTGATGGAACTTAAAAGTCTCGGATCCACAACACAGTTGATAGGAATGACTGGAGGGGAAGCAGCATGTAGAGAAGCCCATATGGGCGACATATGCTCCACCAGGAAACCACTAACTTTGTGACAGCAGCACAATTTTCAGGGTAAGAGATGTTTGTATGTGGCTCCAAGAACAGAGTGTGGTCTAAAGATGGCAGGCAGCATATCCAATTATAAAATATCCCATTAGAGTCATCTGTGGGAAGAGAACAGGCATGATCCCCTGCTAGAATACTAAACAGCTAAATGTCCTAAAACACACAGGCGCACTAATGCAGCCAAGGGTTTCTTACATTAATTCAGTTTAGAGGCAATGCAGTCCAGCATTTTCTGTCTAAAATATAAGATATATTAAAGGAAAAAAATTAAATTAAAATAACGTATGGTACATTTTAAAGTTATGCCAATTAGCAACAATTTTTGTATTACCAAATACGATGTTAAAGTTTACCCAAGTCCTTTCCAAGAAGGCCAAAAAGCAGAGAACTTCCAAATAGGGCTTAGCAAAGAAAGTGCTGAAAAACACCAGCCGCAAAAAGATCCAGTGAGCTTGGGAAAACTGACTGCTTAGGATAGGAAAATTATAATAACCTTCTCTTCTTCCCTTAAAAAGGTAATAAATCCTACTTTTGTCACATTTAAATATGCAAAAATAGAAAAAAAATCCTTTTTTTTCATCAATTCTTCAGGATCTAAAAAAAAAAAAAAAGAGGTAAGCAGGAAAATACTGTTAGCTTTGTCCTAATCTGGATAGGAGCTAATTAGGAAAAATAAGGGGGGGAGGGGTTAGAAAAATGCTCTGAGAAAGAACAGTTAGCAGGTGGAAAAATGTGTAAGTGAAGTATTGCAACAGCCAATGCTGTATGTCATCTCTAGGTAAGATTCACTGCTGACTATGAAATCCAAATGTGAATCATAAATTCTGAACCTGCCACCATTTCTTATTTGATGTGCAGAAAGGTGTGGAGAAGCCTCCACACTTCCTATGTTGGATGATCACCATGAGTTACAGAGCTAAACTCTATTCGGAATTCAGCATGAAGTCTCATGTAAGCCTACAGCTTTCAGCTGTAAAATGGGCAACTAACAGCTGCATCCCGCAAGATAGTAATACACAAAATCTTGAGCAGTTCTGAAAGTGTCTAAAACCACAGAAATACAGCTACAGTCTTTGAATAAGCTGGGTTGTTCTGAGCAGAGTAGATAAAAGAATATTTATTACTTCTTCTGTGTTCTGCTTTGACTAGATATTGAAAGACTTTCAAGAAAAGCCTATGCTGCTGTTTGAGCAGAAATTAAAAAGTGAAGTTAAGAATCTTTGGCGGGGAGAGAAATCAGAAGATATTCTAAGGGAGCAATTTATTATTTCATATTTCTCAAATTATTGGATTGAAAGACTATGATCAAAGAGCTATCAGTGTGAAGACAATTCCAGCAACTCATTTCTTCTTCTTTTCTAACCTATCTTTAGAGTATTTCTTCATTTACTTATATTCTTCCATTTATTATTAGGGAACTAAATTCTACTAGCTGAAACTTCAATATACTAGTGTTTACATCACTTTCAACCACATCGTAGCACAAATGATTTTACAAATGTTTTATGAAAATATAAATCTGGGCTGCTTAGACATGAAGAAAAGGCTCCTTATACTTTCATTGCCCTCTAAATACATACCACTGGTACTTGGCACTGGTGAAGCCTTGAATACTGTGTTCAGTTTTGGGGCCCTCACTACAAGACAGACATTGAGTTACTGGAGCATGTCTAGAGAAAAGCAATGAAGCTGGTGAAGGGTCTGCAGAGCAGGCCTTATGAGGGGAGGTTGAGGGAACTGGGGTTGTTTAGTCTGGAGAAGAGGAGGCTGAGGGGAGACCTTATCGCTCTCTACAACTACCTGAATGGAGGTTGTGGTGAGGTGGGTGTTGGTCTCTTCTCCCAAGTTACTAGTGATAGGACGAGAGGAAATTGCCTCAAGCTGCATCAGGGGAGGTTTAGATTGGGTATTAGGAAAAATTTCTTTCCTGCACGAGTGGTCAGGCATTGGAACAGGCTGCCCAGAGAGTTGGTGGAGTCACGATCCCTGGAGGTATTAAAAAGAACACGTAGACATGGCACTTGGGGCATGGTTTAGGAGGCATGGTAGTGTTGGTTGGACTTAATCATCTTGGAGGTTTTTTCCAACCTTAACAGTTCTATGATTCTACGATTCTACCCATCCTGGTTTCAGCTGGGATAGAGTTAATTTTCTTCATACTAGCTAGTATGGGGCTATGTTTTGGATTTGTGATGAAAACAGTGTTGATAATGCAGAGATGTTTTAGTTGTTGCTAAGTAGTGCTCACGCTAGTCAAGGACCTTTTCAGCTCCCCATGCTCTGCCGGGGGCACAAGAAGCTGGGAGGGGACACAGTCGGGACAGCTGACCCCAACTGACCAATGGGATGTCCCACACCATATGGCATCATGCTCAGTATATAAAGCTGGGGGAAGAAGACGGAAGGGGGGGAATTTGGAGTGATGGCGTTTGTCTTCCCAAGTAACTGTTATGCATGATGGAGCCCTGCTTTCCTGGAGATGGCTGAACACCTGCCTACCCATGGGAAGGAGTGAGTGAATTCCTTGTTTTGCTTTGCTTGCATGTGTGGCTTTTGCTTTACCTGTTAAACTGTCTTTATCTCAACACATGAGTTTTCTCACTTTTACCCTTCTGATTCTCTCCCCCACCCTGGTGCTGCGGGATGTGAGCGAGTGGCTGTATGGGGCTTGGTTGCTGGCTGGAGTTAAACCATGACACTACTCTACTAATGCATACCACCACAATATATTAAGGCATTTCAAGGTATCGTCTTTCAAAAAAAAAAAAGGCAGAAAAAAACCAAAACCAACAACAAACCCCACCCACACACAGGAAAAAAAAACAAAACCAAAAAAACAAAACCCAACTGAAACCTCCCCGAAACCCCGCACTGTATCCTACTGGGTACTTCAAAAGCAAATAATCCTATTTTTACTACCAGTTCAACTTACAGCAAACAATGCCTCTAGGGTTCAAGTCTATTCTACTACAAGGTTATTCTACTCACACTACTGAAAGCACCAAAAGCATTCATAAATGCAACAAACGCTTGATGTCCTGGCTTACAGAAGATTCCCCGAAGACAGAGGACAGTGTGTGGTTAACTTCTCTTCCTACACTTACTATTTCTTTTGCCTCCTCTTTTTCCCCCTTACATCTCTCCCAAAACCACATAATTCATAGCAGAGCTCTTGTAGCACTTATTAGGAGACTATTTTATAAACAGAACAGTACTTTAAGTATTCATAGCTACTCTCCTTGCCATTTCATTCATACACATGGTTACACTTATACTATATGTGTGAAAACCATTTATATTGTTGGGGTGACTCTACAAGTGCAAGTCATTTCCCCCCCTCCACTGCTTATTCATACAAAATGCACTTGAGGAGATGACCATTTAGTTCTAATCTAAGTGTTAACATAATGGAAAAGCAAAGTGAGTAGAGGAAGTAGAAAACCAGCAATTTGCTAAATGTTATCTTGCTTAAACAATACATTCTATAAGTGTACATATTCACAGTCTCACAGACCACCGCTCTCTCTTTTATAGACTAGAAAGTACGAAGGCCAATTATCCCTTAAAACTCCTGTGTGCCAGCAGAGCAGATTTCTGGCTTCAACTTCAGGGTAAGCATTGGATGCATTATGGAGGAAGAGTGTATGGAAGGAACAGCACAACACTACCTATTTTTTTTCCTTTCCTCTCCCATATCTTAGTAGTAAGCAGTTATAAAGCCTCAAACCATTACCTTAAAGAAAAGTGCTAGCTCATTATGTCTTTATCACCACTTCTTTATATTATCCTTGCACAAAAGATGAAAGTCATAGTTTGCATTTAAATGCAAATTACTGAAGATAAGCCAAATATTCAGAATTTTTAAGAAAATCCATTTTCTAAAGAAAGAGGACCACAAAAAAAAAAAAAAAAAGCATAAATATTAAGAAGCAGAGGACAATTTACTTTGTTTTTAAACAAACAGATCTCACTTAATTCTGAATTATGTAGTAGTTAGCTTCCTGACAAGAACTTGTGATTCCAACTCATCAGTTAATTACATAGCGACTTGTCTGGCAATAAAATCCCCATGCCAGAAGTCTAGTCTTATAGCTCAAAGCCTTCCTAGTGACAATTTCTCTCCACAGATTCAGGAGCATATGTTACGTCAAGACACAGATTTCTAAGTATATAAAGTTTTGGGAGAGGTTTCAGGGATTCAGATAGACAACCTAAATCTTAGAAATTTTCTAGGGTCTATCTTTTAATTTGAGGTAGAAAGGTAGGAGAAAAATACAAAATCTTGAGGCCAGACTGGACAAGTGGAGGAACTCATCTCAATTCACAAGTAGAAAGCCCCTGATCCACTCAAGTAATGCAAAATAACAGTCATTAACAGGAAAAGGAGACAGTAACAAGTGTTTAAATTAGTAACTTTAAATATGTTATTAGGTTTTTTTTTTAGATTGCAGAAGGGTTTTAAATACTTCTACAAGCATTATAGAAAAAAATTGCAACAGAGCAAATGCATTGTATGATAAACTAGGAGCATGAAAATCATTAATAATAAGATACTAATTCTTCTCAGTAAATACAGACTAAGCTTCTACAACAAGAAGTCCAAATGACTCTGAAAACCCAAGCCTTCTCACACATCATGACTGCTGTTTAGAAAGCCGGTGACATAAAACTTAACACAATAGCAACAACACATGCCCCTTCTCTCCTTCAAAAGCACAACCCAAAATATATAGCTAATATCAAAGGCATAATTCACCTAATCTGAGATGTCTTTGAATATATATTTATGTCCACAGCTGAACCACCAGCTTAGGCCCTTTCCAGTCAGAGGAGACAAACAGGCACACCACAGGCTGCTCATCCTAAAGCAGATATCTACAGATGAGACAAACTGCAGCCCAGAAATGCCTGCTTTTCCTCTGCTGATGATGGGAAGTGGCCTACAGTACACACTCAGCCAGACATCTCTACTTGGTAGAATGAATTCCACTTGTTCTGCCATATAGGGTCCAATTCCCTTATCCCTGCCATATCTATTAGAACTTAAAAATGAAAAAATAAAACAAGATAAACCAATTGTTTTAAAAGTAAATGTATTTCATACATAAAAATCATCCTCCAGCTCACAAACTGTCAGAAATGTATTAAAAGATACCTCCGTTAAAGAAGCCAATAAAAATGACCATACTGTAAGTGTCAAATAAAATCTTAACCAAACCCTAAAAAGCTTTTTTTTCCCTTATGCTTATAGAAAGGTCCAGCTGAAATCACTGCATCTAAAAAGGAACCTGTGGTTTCGTTTGCACCAGTAAGCAATAATGGGAATATGATTTAACTCCTGATTTAGAAAAACAAATATAATTTGAAATGTTTTTTGGTTAAAATTCACCAACAATCTCAACCTAACATCATGTTGCACTACCATATGTATTTGGATGATGCTCAGTTTTTAGCTGTCGTTTACAAGTACATTTCTAGTTGCATTTCTTTAGCTTCCTGATTCTTCCTAAAGAAGTTTTACCTTGTTTTACAGATGTAGTCTTCTCACAGATATTTTTTTTCCCCCTTGTTTTGCACTTCAAGTGATCACTTACACTAGAAAAGTCAAGGTGACTTCTCCAGCAAGAGGAACAATGTAAAATCACATCATGCATCTATACATTGCACTACCACAGTAAGAAGCCTGAGAACTTCTGACTATTAAACATTCTCTAGCAGAAGTTATTGCTGGAAACATTAAGTCCTGTGTTTCTGAATCACACAAAGTTTTGAATTCTCCTCCATTAGCCACTTAGTCATAGGAACTACAGTTTAACTTGCCAAAAGATTTTGACATTTGCAGGATTGGGGGGTTTATTGTTTATTTGGTTTTGTATGCAAACCAAAATTGTAAGGACTCAATAGTATGAAGGAAGTTACAAAAATTCTGTTGTTTCAGAACAAGATCTCTCAGTGCTAAAGAGTGAGCTATTAAGAAGCAGTAAAACTGAGTTTACAGCAAAATTACTTGTACTTCAGTATGACTTTTCTTTCAAGCATATAAAGTCTCAAAGTCAACTGGACTATTCAGATAACACTGTAAAACACTAACTCCATTCTTTGTCAATGTTTCAGCCTGATTTTAATAAAAGGAATTTAATTCCTCCTTTCTGCAGGAAAATACAAGGATGCATGTAAATGTGAACAGAATCAGGCTCACATGCAAACCTTTCTGTACACTTGAATACCAGACTACTGGATAAATCTAGCTGTCTTTCTCTGCTTTTTTGACCAATAAAAAGGTCTTGAAATCCAGAAAAATACCTTAGTTGCCAACGTACCCCATGACAGACGTAGGATGTAGGACTTCACGTTGCCTGCGTCCTTGTACAAGTAACACTGAGGTTAGCTCTCCAGGCGCTGGCAGGAGCTCCCTCCTTCCATGATTCCCTCGCGTCTCAAGCACTGAGCTCTCCCCTACCTACTATGGCCCTGATAGCCAGCCTTCTCCACACCAGCTTTACTTGTCTGCTAGTTCTCAATGCCAACCCAAAACTAAGCACTCCCTCAAGTGCATCAGGTGAGAGAGGAAAGAACAGAAAAAGCAAGAATTTCTACTGTGCAAGAAAGCACCAAAACCCTCAGCTTTTGCAGAGAGGTTTGGTCCCCTGTTCTTCCTTCCCTGACACATTAAAAGCTAGGAGGGATGAAAGTCAATCTCTGATCTCCAATAGCAGTGCAGGGTCACCTTTAGAGACAGGGTGCCGCAATGCAACTCTCATTTCCCCTCCTACAACTGATCAAAGCCACAATGGACAGAAACTTTTACATACATGTTTATTTGTCTCCTTCAAGTAATAAAGAAAATCTGAGAGAGGGAAAAAGAGAAAATAAGTAGCCTGCCAAGACACCCCCAACTAAAACAGCTCTCTCATGTTCCAGTCTCAAAATTACATCCAGTTCAGGTGCGAATACTTGTGGCAGAGACACTGCAAAATAAAAAAAAAACACCAATGCCACTGGCATACAAAGGGAGCAGTTTTGTGCTTTGCACATCTGAGGGTCCAGCCTCACACACAGGGAGGCTAAGTTCAACTCGCGTTCCCTCTCTCTTTTTAATATTATAGATGAATCACGAAGAACAGCAATAATCGCTGTGAAGCGATAACATTTAATACAGGGGGCTTTAAGTGACTATATTTATCAGAAAAGCTTCCCCCCCCAGCTTTTACTGGCAGACAGAATAAAAATGGAATCTCTGTAAAGCCTATTGTTTTCTCCTCCTGCATTATTTATTCCAGTTTTTTGTTTTAAAAAAGTAAAAAAAAAAAGAGCAACATGACAAAGGACCGTGCAGTTCTTGATTGAACACTATCCCTTCTCTGGCTGCCAGAGCAGATAAATAAAATGAGCATAATATCCAGTTGACCTAGATGTAAAAAAAAAAAAACCAAAAAAAAACAACCCCAAAAAACCCAAACAAAAAGTTAATTACATCTTTTCAAATAAGAAAAGGGGAAGGAAGATAGATGTAAACTTTACCAGAAGAAAGTAATGAAGATTATTATTCTACCAGAAAATCTCTCAAATGCATAGATAAGAACAAAAACCACAAATGAATAAGCAATTGCTGTGTTGTGTAAATGGACAGTTCACTTCTTAATAAATCTGTCTCTTCTTATGCATGATGAAACATACTTATATAGATGTTTTGCTATGGTAAGCCAGACTGACAGCACTATATTGGAAACCCCCTTAACTGGGCCACATGGCAAAAATTTCGAACAAATTTTTAGGCTGCAACTTTATATATATCTGCCTGCAGTGATACCCCCCTCCCAACCAAGCCAACTCAGCAGAGCCCAGAGGGGCAGCCTGGGCAAAGCCCACTGCTGCCAGTACAGGTGCGTTTCTTGGAAAAGCTGTAATATCTCTGTAGGCTGAGAAAGGATTTTAGAGCATGATGAAAGAACATTCTTTGTGTCCAGAAAAGTATTTTGCCATCTACATAAAAACAACCTTTGATTTTAGCCAAGCTGTTGTACCGGGTGCAGGTGCCAGGTGCTGGCAGGGGGCTGCAGGGTGGCCTCTGTGAGGAGGCCGGAGCTGCCCCATGCCAGACACAGCCAGTCACGACGGCAGCACCTCTCGGAAAACAAAGTTAAGAAAGGGTAAACACTGCATGTCAGGGAGGAGTTAGGGAAAAAAAGTGTGAGAAACAGCCCCATGACACCAAGGTGAGGAGGGGAGGAGGTGTTCCAGGCGCTGAAGCAGGTTGTCCCCCTGCAGCCCATGGAGCAACCACGCTGGAGCAGGTTGTCCCCCTGCAGCCCATGGAGGAGACCACAGCAGAGCACGTGGTATTGCCTGAAGGACTGCAGCCCCTGGGAGGAACCCACACTGGAGCAGGGAGAAACTATGAAGAGGAAGGAGCAGCAGGGAAGAGCTGTTCTGGACTGACCACAGCCCCCCATTCCCCTTCCCACTGTGCCACTCGGGGTGGGAGGAAGAGGTAGGTGAGCTGGGAATGAGGAAGTGATAATGAACCTGGGAAAAAGATGAGGTGGGATGGGGGTAGAAGGCATTTTAGTTTTCATCTCTGTTTCTCACCATCCAACTCTATTCTGACTGACAATAAATTAAATTCATTCCCCCAAAGTCAGGTCTGTTTTACCTGTGATGGTACCTGGTAGGTGATCTCCCTGTTTATCTCGGCACACAAGGTTTTCCATCTTACTTTCTCCCCCTGTCCTACTAAAGAGGGGAAGTGAGAGAGCAGCTGGGTGGGTGTCTGCAGCCAGCCATGGACAACCCAGCACAGCTACAAAACTCTCATTTTTGTCTACTCGACCAAGTCTTTTGCAGCTGCGTACCCTGAAAAACCTCCAGAAGCTAGAGCCTCCCTCTGCAGCCCAAACTCCAAGGTGCTGGCCTGCCCTCTGACACAGCTAATAAGTTTACACAAGTTATAAAAGAAACCTCCAAACAGCAATATTGCCTGTCAGTACCCTTCTCAGCTCAGGGTATCCTCGATACTAGGAACTCAAAAGACGGTAAAATAGAAGGTGACCTGATGAATGAAGAAAGGAAGGAGAGTGGGAGGATAGTGAAAGGTTGAGAGATGACAACTGGGGAAAACAGGAAACTAGAGCTGGGGCAGGTTGTGCAACGAGGCTGGGACAGGACTGGGAGGTAGCACAGGGAAGTTGAAAAAGGACAATGCAAGGAGATGAGACCGGCAGGAGAGCTCCATTACAGCATGATTCTTAGCAGGAAAGCAAAACTAGTTTGGAAAATACACAAGAACTGGGTGGAAAAACCCCCACAAGTCAATTTGGTGGAATAAGGAGGGCTGCTGTCTGTGTGATGCCTGCCCTACAACATACGCTTCAATGTGTGCAAGAAAAGCAGCAGACACTGGCAGAATGGAAACGCTGTCCACCATGGCTAAACCAAAGCCAACACCCAGCCCATGCTCAGTGGCAGCAAGTTGCTCCTACCCAGCTGCATGGGCAGTAATGATGTTTTGCACAGTGCTCTTATTCCCCTCTGATGAGAGTTGAAAAACCAGGCAGGATGGCAGACGGCTGCCCGTCAGGCACCCTGAGGGGCAGAAAGATGGGCCTGGCCTATGCTAGGGCAGTCTGACGGTACCACAGCTTGCCTGCTGCATGGGGTTTCACCCACCGTGCCTTCTGCTGCCAGGTGGCTGCAGCCCAAGTCACATCACGCTTCCAGCGTGATGCTGCATGGAGGACTCCAGCAGCATGGGTACACCAGGGTGGTGAGGGGAACTGCAAGGTTTGATGGCAGCCAGCCCCATGGTCCAGCCTGGAAGCAGTGATCCAGTTAAAAAAAAACAAACCCAAAAACAAAAAAAAAACCACCAGCAGGGGCATGGGGAGAACCAAACCCACACCTACACATTGTTAACAGTCCTTCACTACTTCCCAGCACAAAAAAAACCCTAAAACCAAACTATCAAGATCACAGGTTATCATTTGGAAATAGTCACTGAGGTTGCATTGAATTAGGAGACAGTGGAGTGCCAACAGTTTGGAGGAAACAAACTCAAGATCAGCAGGTTTGAAATGTCTCCTTTTTCCATCTGTAGTTCTGCATTAATTAATATTAAATCTTTCCCAGTACGTTACCACATATAGTTACTTTACAAAAGTCTTAAACTGCTTATCATAAATTGTGCAATTCAGTAAACACAATGGGAAACGTTACTGCATTTAACATTATTTGTTTAAAAAGAATCCTTGATAGCCTCTAATAATTCAAATAAATCTTATGATCAATGCAAAAATATGAATGCAACCCATTCCATGAATTTTTGACAATACCTCAAATGCAAGTTTTTTCTGCAGTTTTCACTTACTTCCATTTCTCCTCTAATGCTTTCAGACTCAATGGAAATGTATTGACAAAGGACATTTGGTAGGTGACCTTCTGAGTTTTCAAGTAACTCGATTATTCATCACTCTGAGTGACATTATATGATAACCACTGTTTACATTTGGCCTTTGAGCAGCCATACTCACTTATGTATTTTTGAAAAACAGCATCTTTCTTTCTCATCCCCTAGAAGTTTTGCTTTTTTAAATAGATAAAGAACTACTTCGTAAAAAAAAAAAAAAAACCACCAAAAACCACACAGTAAATTAAGTGATTGCACAAAAACCACCTTTCTGACAACGTAAGTGCTGTGCTAATGTGCTAACTGTGTGAAAAGACTGCAACACCAAAAAGTTTCAGCTTCCTAATATATTTCTTTAAAGGAGCTTACTGTGCTTTCAAAGTCATTTATTTTGCCCTGTAGTCATTCAAAGGAAAAAGATAGGTATGAAAAAGAGGGAGGCGGACAGAATGAAGAGATGTAAGCTTAGCAGCTCCTTCACTGATTCACTGCCAAACACTAGCGACAAGGTTTCTGGCCTTTGCACAGCCACCTATGTAAGTTTTCCCCTTCTGTCCTGTGGCCCATCCAAGTCTCCTCCTGCACCCAGTCCAAATTTCCAGCCTCCCAGCCCCACACCACTTTGGGCAGAGCGAAGGTTTCAAACATTGCACACCAGGTTTCCCAAGACCTCAGCTTAGACCACAGGCCACACCCTTCCTAATCTCGAACACGGTTAGGGAACTTCAGTCTACACACTAGTTGTACACTGTAGTACTACACAGTACAGACTACGCCCATGTTTGCCAGCAATGTCGTCATCTTAGCTGCAACCCTTCATAAAGCTTCTCACCTGCTTTTTCACTGGCACTGAGGTCTGATGTGAGCCTGGACTCCCCATAAATATTAATCTAGCTATTATGGTGCTAATTTGTTCTTGTGCTTTAAGTCGCAAGTAAGCTTTCTACATCATCTGAAGTGCTGTCAACCACTGTATTACAAGTAGTAATTATTTGAAAGACTACATCTCCACAATACTTTTGTTTATCCCTCTGAAACAGCTTATTCTTTTCCATCCCTCACCTAAGTGAACTCTTTGCTATCAAAGAGTTTGCACAGCAGACTACTAGGCAGCACATCGAAAGCATCTCTACCCTTGAGAGACAAGTAGCAACACTGATGGGAGAGCTCTTATGAATTCTTGAGTGCCAGATCTTACAAGGATGTTACACTTGAACACAAGATTTGCAGCAAACAAAAAGAGAAATCAATAGAATCGCTACATTATGCTCATGGCGTGTTTGTTCCCACTTTGTAAGAGTCTCCTCTAAGTAACTGCATCCCTGTGCTGAAGGCAGACCATTGTTATTAGCCTGAGTTCAAGCAAACAGAGCTATAATTCAGTCCCCCTGTAGGTGAAGACTAATTCCACATCCATAAGAAACAGGAGGCAGTACCCATCCTAGAGCACGAGGCATGCTCGCGCAGGGTCCCCGCTTTAACTTTTGTGTTCCCTATTCCAGCACAAGAGAAGCCAACAAAAGGCTCCAAGAAAAACAAAGAGAGAGAGATATTAACCCTAGAGCCAAAATGACATTTCCCCATAGTCAAGGCAACTTAGAAAAAATTACTAAGCAAAATTATTTTTTCCCCACAAAGATCAGTGAATAATGTTAGTGTTATGTTTCAGTTTTTCAACAAAAAACCATATGAAGTCCTATGAATACAGCTTAAGACTTCACAAATGTCTAACTTTTCTGTTCTTTTTTAAAGAAAAACTTTCTCACTGTGGCTCCAAAATGAGCTCACCAAGCTGACCAACTTGCACCAATACTGGTATGTAGTAGAGGCAGAAACACACAATAATTTAAAAAAAAAGGGGGGGGGGGGGAACCAAAACCCCAACAAAAAGATGCTGTGTAATTTCAATTACAAAAGCTACTCGACCTCAGCTTCACTTAGATTCTGCAACAGAAGACAGCCTTCTGTGAACACAGGAATAAGTCAGTCAAGAACTCAGTACAAAAAATTTCCAAAGCTCTTCTGACCAGAAATTCCAGCAGAACACTGCATACCTATTACAGTGTCCCATGGGTGAGACAAGTAAAGGCAGTTTCCAGAGAAGAGGAAAAAAGGGATTGCGAGCTCCACAGCAACACAAAGATAACAGAGCAGAATTGGTCATGGAAAGAATCATCTACATCAAGATAACATGGCTTTTATGAAGTATTGACTATGAAAATATTGGAGGTATAGTCCACCATCTTTTGGGACTTGCAGATTATGCTCCTGTTCTCTAAAGGCAGCACATTACTTAACTTTGTATTTCAGTTTTCATCTTTTTTTAGTTACTTCATGTGCACCTTCAGCTACATTCATTAAATAATTCACTTTTAAAGATATGCCTCTCATAACATTTCAAAACTCCTTGGTAATCCAACATGGCTTTACAAGTTAGCTGAAAACAAAACAAAAATTATTAAAAACGAGTAAGTTTTCAATGACAATTCTGCTCTAACATTACTGAAATACACCTCCTGATCTTTCTTGACATTTAATTCATTATAGTCTGCAGGTCTCTTTCTTCGAACGAAACACTGATTCCTCAAGGTATTGCCTCTGATGTGTAAGAAGTAGAAGCTTGCAGGGAAGCAAAGCATTCTCATAAAGGCATTATGTCCTCCTTTGAAATAAAAGTTGAAACTTGTAAGTTTAATTTTCAAAAGCCCGCATCCCAAGAAAGTTTGCTTTTAAAAAGTGCAAAAGGGAGGTAGAGCTTCTGTACTTATTTTAAAGGCAAGCATATGAAAGTATGTTGTGAGGCAATAGGAGCTGTAGCATGAAGTTATTATGAAAGGTTTCAGAGGCAGCAAGCTGCCTTGAAAGGATTTTATTTCAGGAGAATGACTGAAAATAAAATTGCTTTCTGCTTTCTCAAGAGTATTAAACAAATCATACAAAGAATGAAATTCTGTTTTTCAAGCGAATGAATTAGAAAAGGTAGAACAAGCGGTATCGTCTCCTGAAATCTGACTTTGTAAAGAACCGGACAGCCTAATAGCTACTGCCAAAGCTCAAACAGCAGCGCTGTGGTAGCCACTTCTCTACAGAGAGGAGATTTTAGGGACAAGTATCTTTTCTCGGACCACTCAACCCAGGAAAAAAAAAAGGAAGGGAAACTCATCATGAGAGATTATTTCTTCCTTCAAAACAGATTTTCTAAAGCCCTAAAACCAGGAACAGGTAGGCAACCATCACTGAATAAGAAAACAAAACAAAACAAAAAAAAAAAGACATCACACCAAAAAAACCCAAAAGCAATACTCTACTTGCTATAAAATAAGGCACTTTTCCAGGGGAAAATAATTGTCAAACAACTGTTTATAAAAATGTTAAATGTATTTTGCTAAATAAAGTTTAATAGAATTTGATAACACATTAAAAACACAACTGCTCTTTTCTTCAAATACAATAGAGCAAGTTGCAAGAGGTATGTAAGAGGTACAGGAAAGGAAACTAATCGGGACAGATAGTTATCAACATTAAACACAAAAAATAGTCATACTTCTTAATCAAATAAATGTACTTCCTAATTCTAACTATTTTATTATATCTATTGTAGAAAAGGGTGTGTAGCCAACTGTCATAATTTAACCCCAGCTAGTGACTGAGCACTACACAGCTGAAGAGTAAAATTGAGAAAACTTGTGGGTTGAGATCAAGACAGTTTAATAATTGAAAAAAAAATAGACTATACAAAGCAAGTGATGCACAGTGCAATTGCTCACCACCTGCCGACGGATGCCCAGCCAGTCTCTGAGCAGCGGTGCCCCAGCCAGCTTTCTCCTAGTTTATATACTGAGCGTGACGTCCTCTGATGTGGAACATCCCTTTGGCCAGTTTGGATCAGCTGTCCTGGCTGTGTCCCCTCCCAGCTTCTTGTGCACCTGGCAGAGTGTGGGGAGCTGAAAAGGTCCTTGACTAGTATAAGCACTAATTAGCAACAACTAAAACATCCATGTGCTATCAACATTATTCTCATGCTAAATGCAAAACACAGCACTGCACCAGCTACTAGGAAGAAAATTAACTCTATCCCAGCCAAAATGAGGACACCAACTGACAGAACACTCGTCTTTATTAGTCAAGTGTACTGCAGTGAAGTTGTCTTGACTTCAGGTAGCACAGTATGCCTTCAAACTTAAGGCCTAACTGTATTTCATGACCCTGGAGCATCCCAGCCCACCGTCTGAGCAGTACTTGTCTACAGCAGTGTACTACAGCTCACTGATCTACGCATGGAAATGAAAGTTCAAGTTGGTAGGGATTCATCTTCACAGAGAAGTTCTTGAACGCCCATTAAATCAGAAACTTCTAAATCCCAGCACCTGGCCAAAGTTACATGAAGTAGCTTCATCCTGGTGCTTGTCCCAGTAAATATGGGGATATCATTTTGAGAAGTGATGTTTGTTTTCTTAAGAGAAAGCGGAGGTTTCTCAGGGCCTCTCCCCCCCTTTACATACAAGCAAAATAATGTTGTGTGAGTCCTGATCACTTTGGATTTGATGAACTCTGGTCTTGGAGGAAGAGATTCCATGAAAAAGTGTGTGGTAAAAATGCAGCAGATCAGCACAATGAACACAACACCCAAATTCAGCTCTAGATATAGTTTATACTGTAAACAGTTTGGCAACACTTCAGAAAGCAGGATACATTTCCTTATGACAGAGGCACACAATGTTCCTTACCACAACCTGGGTTGCAGCCATCACACCCCAGCTCAGCACTTCCCACTATCCAGAGACCCACACAGCTGTGTCCCACCAACACTACCTGCAGCTGGAGAATTCAGCGTAGCAAATTCTTCTCTAGATGTATGGCATTTTTTTTATTATTTTTTTTTCCCCCTAAGAGTGGTCAAACCCAAGAACAGGTGTCCAGAGAGGTCAGAGTCTTCATCCTTGGAGGTGTTCAAATTCCCCTGGACACTCACTGGAGATCTTACCCATGCAGTCAACATAGCCAAGTGGGCAAGTCACCTCACTCTACAGCAGATGCCTTATTAATGGCCCAAAAGAGTCGATAACCTAGTGTGAACTGATGCACACTAGCCTCCACTGACCAGATCACCACTATCTCAATGGGAATCCCAAAAAGTGTACCCAAAACTGGAGATCTTACAGAACCTCCCCCCTTCCCAAGCTTTTCTTCTTGAATGAGCAAATCGATCTCTACAGTTAAATAAAAATATTAAAACTAGCTAACTCATTTTTGAATCACCGGTTACATCCACAACAGTATCTGCCACTTCAACATTACAGCACTTGAGAAGTAATAAAGCCTCTTCATGTCTCAAGTGAGAGAAATAATCCTACTGTATGAACGATTTTGTAATTTACAATAATTAGGCATATTCCCTGCAAATTTTCCATTCTTTTGTACGTATAATATATGAAATGTAGTTGCAGCACATGGTAGCATAAGGAACACAGATTCATCCGTATCATGAAGGACACAAATATGGTGCAGTCGCTAAAAAGGCTGACACAAAATTTTACATCTCTCAATTTCCGTCTTGATGCAGCATTATGGGTTACAAGATACTCCAAAAGTGGAGAAATTTATTACCCAAAATACCAGATGTTTCATGACAAGGCAGCAGCATGCTTACAACATCCACAATAATCTACAATTTGTAGACTCCCACTTAAGGGGAGTAACCCTTAAGGATCAATGCCTCTTACTTTAGAAAATATATTCTGTGTAAGCCAAAACTTAGAGTTTTTCATAACAGTATTTCATTAATTATTTAATCATAAACAGTATCAAACAGCAGAAAAATAAGGAAAAGAAACTAAGATTCTGTGAGCCTTCTGTAAACATCACCTCATCTTTCAACAAGGGAATTTTTCCCCAGTATTTGGTCTCCACTTCTGCTAACTTCCAGAGCTATGGAAATAGTGCACATCCAGCCTAAATTCCCAACCTCTAACAACCAGATGCAGGACTTTGAGACATATTTAGCCACATACTTTATTGCTTCTATGAAAACCTGCTACAACCAAATGTAAAAAAAAAAAAAAAGAAAAGAAAAAAAAGATAAAAAAGATGGATGACTTTGTTGTTTATATACAATGAAGTCTCAGAGTCACATGTTAAAGAATAAACTCACTCCCCATGAGCCATTTGGTTTGAAGCCAAATATTTTCCTCCTCCACCCAGAAATCTTGTATAAACATAAGAATAGTAATTACTGTTCTTTCAAGAGGAACACACCTAGTAAAAATCAACAATTCCCTTCACGAACACATTTTATGAGGACAAATTTGCAGCCTGTCCATTTCTGACAGCAGTCAGAAAGAAAACCTATTTCTGGAAAAGAGGCTGAATGAAATTTAAAAAAAAAAAAGAAAGATCTTTTAGAACCTGGTCATAGGCTGCTATTGCCACACACCTAATTTTCAGTGCACACCCGTATGGCCTCACACAAACAACACTGAAGTCTTTTCATTACTTCCAGGTTACCCCACTGCTCATATGTCGCAGGCCAGTTAGCAACAGCTCAGCTGTAGATTAGCTCAACAGGCATTTTAAAGTCAAATAATGACAGATTTGCCTCAGACAACTGATGTCTTGTTCCTGTGTTTAGATTATCCAAGTCTTTCAGATGCTTGTCCCTTCTCTAATATCACTTTTTATCTTCACAGTCATGTACAGCAGGCTCCCATCCACCAACAGTTTTGTAATTCCTATTAATTTGACTAAAGGAGTATTCTCAAAGCAGAACAGAGAAGAGAGAGGGGGGGAAAAAAAAAGGACAGGTTTTGGTGGCTTTTTTTTTAACATATCTGACCTTCAGTGGCACTGCTGTCAAAACAGGCAAAACCAATTAAATTCTTTTTTGAAAAAAATAAAAATTTATAGGAAACACTGTACCATCCAAACTAAGAGTATACTGAGTTCTGAAAAATTATGCCAAAAACTATCTGACAATTTTCCTTTGCTAACCCTCCTGCAGTTTTCAAGGCATTCAGGCAAGGGTGTCTGTCACTACCAGTAAGAGACAATCCAGACTGCCTCCACCAGAACAAACTATTCGCCTTTTCATCTGCCTGTCCTTACGCCGTGTATTACCTGTTCTGCTAATCCTTAGCCTGCTCCTCATTCAGTCACCCCGAACAGGAGATCTGCAGGCACTGCTTGCACACTGGAGCTTTTCCCAAGCCACCCACTGGAGCAAGACAGAACAGTCATAACCTTCAGGCTCAAGAGGGCTTTCTGGCTGCAGACCAATCAGACTAGCAGTTTCACAACTTTCTAGCAAAGGATAACTGAACCTCTAGGCAAAACCGAGGCGCCTCAACCTTTCCCCTTTCCTGATGACATTCCTCCTCTCAGTTAAGACAGTACATTCTGTACATCTTCCTGAAAATAGAGACAACCAGTGTATCATCACCACGCATATGCCTCCAAAATTCCTCATTACTATTGGGGACCATGCAGGAACTCACATGCCAGCCATTTTACAGTTTCTGCCTGTTTTCCTCCATATCTTATATTTAGTTCATAGGGACGTTTTACAGAATCTCACAGTACTGCTTAAAATTCAAGATCTGCTTATTGCCTTCAACCACAACACTTAAGGGGTCAAAAGCACTTCCACCTTGTTTCAGACCAAGCCAGTTTAGCCCAGTACTCCGCCTGTGACAAAGGCTAGCACCAGGTTCTCTAGCGGAAGACACAAGATCCTCATGATAGACTGGGGTCAATTTGCCTTAAATAAAAGTTTCATCCTCTAATAAACAGAGATAAGCTTAGACCTTGAGCCATAAAGTTCAAGGGCCTTAAAACATGCTTTGATAGCAATTCAAAACGAGGATAGTCTAAGCTTGAATGTTAAAGTTTTTTGAAGGTATGAAGAAGTTTAGAAAAAAGATAAATTCCTTTAGTCCTAAATTTATCTCCCTCAAATTGTTGTCCTACAGCCTCACTCAGAGCAACACGGAGGAAAGGTCCTCCCAGCACACACTGCAGAGCGAGCAGAGGGCTTCTGTCTGAGTGGTAACTTGTTTCACACCGAGGTGCATTGCTGAGAACAAACTGCACAGGCAAAACATGTATGAATGTATGTATGTATGTATGTATGTAAAGTATGTCAACCAAAGGAACAAAGCTTGTAAAGTGTCTGATATACCAATCCTGCTGCGAAAATATTAATAAATGAAAGCACCTTAACATAAGAGTGGCAAGAGATAGTTTCCTCCTCTTGTAGGATCTGTTTAGCTTGGGGTTTGGTTTTTTTTTTTCCTAAAGACAACTTACCCAAAGTTTTAGCCCCCCCATCCAGCAAGTTACTTGCTGCCAGATTTGCTATTCCTCAATGACAGCAAGCACAGCTGAAAAGATGTCCCTCCTGGAAACTAATTATCAAAATTATAATAATCAGATTACATTATCTCAATTATTTCATTAAAAATCAGGAGTGAGGATAAAGAGTTGCACCACTGCAAAGCATATCATGAAACATCAACAGCTGCAGCTGCATCCCGTAATCTCACTGAGTTTCAAGACAGCTGTTGTGAAGAAAAAGAAGTCAAGGGAGACAAATTTCTACCAGAAGTGCTCCCCACTTCCATCAGTAGGTCTTTGAAATACCACTTCCAGGGAGAAGCAATCCATTGAAATAAAGGAGAAATCTCTCAGTTTAGAAACAAACTCAGAAATGTAGACCCAACATCTGACTAGAGGCAGTGAAAAACTAGTAAATTTTGAGCATCGTAATAGTCCGTGCTCTTACCTATTTTAATACCAAGGCTAGCCCCATAGCCGTACCACATTACGTTCCTCCGGACAACCAGGAGGAGCTGACATTTTACTTTTTCACACTGATAAAGACAGGAACCTGGGGGGAGGGGACACAGTATTATGTAGCCATTTTTCAGCTGCATAGATTAGGAAAAGGTGTACAATTACATTATATTTTTAATTCTGCACCAGTTATGATTTAATTACTTGATTTCTGTTTAAAGGAAATGGCCAAGAAAATTTTTTCTCACTGCCTAATGCTGGCAAACCTATTCAAGAATGAGGTATTTAAATTAAAATGTTAAAGTTTATCAGCCCTTTTTTTTTTTCCCTACTGCCATATCATTGCAGAGTGGTATGATTTTTCTCAAAGTCTGCCACGTAGAAAACTTACGGAACAATCTCGGAAATGTTTATTTCCAAGTGTTGCATAATGTCATTATTGCCATTTTATTTCAAATCATGACTCATGGATATTCATTCTGAAAAGCGATAAAATAAAAGCACTAGGAAGCATGCAGTGAGAGACCAGGGCAATAATGAAAACAAAAATGGAAATCAACAAAGAGAAAAAAGAACTAGAGCAATGGGACCTGAACCATATCACAGACCATAATTCACTGGTGACTAACTTAAACTGAATGCTAACGACTCAATGCTGGCAGGAATGCATTTGATCAAAACCTACCTAACACAGTACAGAGCTCAAAAGGCAAATCAAGCAGGTCTCTCTGAAGCTACTGTAATTAGAGCTTAGTGGTGTGACCATTTTTTGTTCCCTTCTTAAAAAGAAAAAAAAAAAAGGAAAAAAGAAAAGAAGAAAATAGTCTGAAAGCTATTACTCTCTCTAAATTCTTAGTTACAACTGCACAACATATTCACAGAGCATCTACTTGCATAAAATCCCACTGAAATTTAAAAAAATCACTTGCTCAATTCCCAAAAGGCCAGGATCTAAGCAGGGCGTTGCAGGCACGTGAATGGGAATAGGTTAAGTGATTCCAGGACAGCACACATATTTAATAACATGAAGGCAGATGAGATAACATCAGATATTTGAAAGAAACAATGAAAGGAAGTTGGCTGAAAGCCTTCCAGCCTTCCCTGCTGACAACAACCGTGCTCAAACACAAACCTAACAAAAACGGGCCAACAGGGGAATTACCAGAGTAGAACGAAAGCTGTAAAATCCAACCCAAGGGAGAAAAAAAGACACTTTAAAGGATCTACCACTACAGGTCTGCATCTACAGAGCAGTTCCTCCAGGTGATGGGGAGGGCTACAAGGGAGTCCAGGGAAAGAGACTGTCCTGTCACCTTGGCACCACAAAGCAGGAATAAAAAGGTACAGGCAGCAAGGACAAAGTCCCAAACTGGTAGGTTAACATGCTTCACTGCCCAGTGAATGTACCCTGTTCATCTCCAGGCTATGGCCAAGAAAAACTAACACACCCAAGAGGGAGAGTGTTTGATGAGGGAGTGACAGCATCTTTCCTTCCATCATATTTAAACATGTCAGGAAGCTGCAGCTTTCTCTTCTGAACAGTTTAGGACCTGGTTTTAATCCAATGAGAACACACTCATTGGCTGCAGTTAATGTTCAGGGTTTATTTTCTGTCCTCAGGTCTTTCATTTAGGTTCAAACAGAAGAAAAACCACTAGCTTACCTTGAAATAAATTCACCAAGTTCTTTGCAGGTGGTTTTACAACAAGTTTAGGAGACAGCTGAACTGTAGCTTTTTGCTTATGAATGAAGCAGTAAGCTGTAGGAGGAAAATGCAGTGTCTCCAGATGTCTTTTTAAACCTCCAGTGAGTTGACTTAAGTGAGGTACCCAGTCAACCCATCAGTGTCTGAAGTGACACCAAAGGCTTACTCAAACTAGTAGGAATGGAAAACCTGCAATTTTTTTGCCTCCCCAAAACACTGCATGTCTAGAGGCTGGGATTTTGTTTGTTGTTTTTTGTAACATGCACTTCCTTTGAAGAGAATTTTTCTAACAGTAGCAATTCAGGTTGGGGAAAAAGAAGTTGGACTAACCTCATCACATACAATTATCAAGTACCCTTCTCTCCTGGATCACCAGGAGGGGCTGAGCGACGGATCTTTAGATGCTCAGCACAGGCCTTTCTCATTTAAGTCGGGAGTAAATGCTTATCTTTTATTCTGCAAAAGCTGCTTAAGAAGATTTCAGTACACACTGTGCTGGTGATTTATGTATCTAACCAAAAGCAACAGAACAGGATTCCTGATCTCCATCTCTCCCACTGTCCCAGAAGAAAATGGCATGGCCACTAGGAACATGCCAGAGGAAGAGAGCTAACACCCTTGCATAGCTATTCCGTAGTCAGTTGGGTGTTGCGGGGTGTCTGCTATTTTGGACATGCAATTTCCTTTCCAAACTTCAGATATAAATCAACTTTCAATATGTCTATTATTTGCAAAGTGACAGTAGAGGACCAATACTTAGCTATGCTTCATGCTTTGTGCAGGGGGCATAACAATGAACGACTGAAGCATATCCAAATCAGAGCTTTCAGAGGGAAAGACTTAGCTTATTCCTTCCTTCAGCCCCCAGTTTCAAACTCTTTTACTGAGACTACCAAGTTAATTTGGCAGGATGCCTCTTTTCCACTTCCTTCTGGTGCAAAGGATGAGACAACACAATCCTGAAACAGAAGACACACATGCTGTTCTGTAAAATCCAGTATAGTTGAGGACTGTGACAAGTGGAAGAGAGTTGTAGTGAATGTGGGCTGCTTAACTTTGTGCAGATAAACCCCAGAGGAACAAGAACCAGAGTTTAGAAGTGATTCACTTGGTCCCTAGCACAGACACGAGTACTGTTCTTCAGAAGCACAAAAATAATGACTGACCTTTAGAATAATTCACCGTACGTTTTTTGTACCAGCTTTTCAAAAAATTGTAATTACTTCAAAGTGCTAAGTAGGAGTAGGCAGACAGGCCTAAGTAGCTAGGCAGACAGGCCAAGGCTCCTTGCAACTTTCCAAAGTTGGGAGATGCCTGAATTATAGCACCACAGGCAGGATAAAAGATGAGGTAGACCCAGAAGTCACTAATTGTTGTGCTCTATTCAGCCACAAAGTTGTGGTGTCAAAGGAAGTTGTATATACATGTCAGTGGGTTTGAAAACAAAAACATTGGCTCAAGTATGCTGAAAAATATTTTAGAGGGGAGAATGAACTGCAAACACTGCGGCATAATTGCACCGTTATACATGTTGTCTGCTACAAGCGTTCAAGTCATGTGAGAAACGGTAGTAAAAATTCACACGTCTAGATGCGTTCTGTAGAGAAATCAGCACTTCCTGACCATTTAACCTCCTGTGGTCAACAAAAAGCTTGGCCCAACAGATGTTTGTTAAACTCTGCTCTGCAGCGTGCCAAACGTGGCCAGGGCAGAATGCCAGAAACAGCCTTTTTAGAAGGCTATTGGACGACCTGAAACTCAGGTCTTTTGATAGCAGTTGGGCTAAAAACAAATGAAAAGGAAGGCACGCAGCAATGCTGCAACTGAATGCATATGAACTGTGCCACTGAACGGTCTTTGTTCTTTATCACTGCAGCACTTAATTATCTTGAGAGCTGGCTGATATGCATGATCATTGAACGTGAATCCGGTCTCAGCAGTTTGTATTTTGTCAGAAAGATCTTTTTAGCCTGGAAACTGAGAAGTGATAATTTATTCCCTGTGTCAAGGAATTAAGAGGAGTTCGTCAATTCAATCATGTAGACTGAAGGGTTGAGAGACGTGAATGAGGCGGTGTGGAAATCCTTTAGAGGAGTTGTCTGAAAGTTGTCCAGCGTTGCCCAAAGAAACCTCCTTCCCAAAGGAGGGCAGCAGCTCTCTATATTCAGAGGAGGATAGGCTCCTCAGAAGGATATAAAAGTAAGGTTAAAATTAGGGTAACAGGGCAACATCTGACCCAAAACGGGAAGGATTAGTCATACAAAGTCACAGAGTTGCCAGAATTATTTAAAAGATGATAAGATCAAGTAATCCGTTCACTTTTTATTCTTGCTTTCTGACTAAAAGAATGCTGTAGATCTTACCTAGACAAGAGTTAAGCAGCTAAGATACTGCCACAAGGGGAAAAAAAATCCATGAAAATTTGATGGTAAGTGTTAAAGGAGAAATAGCAGGCCTCCAGAAAGGTAGCTGCAAAGCTCTGGAGGGCTATACCTGCAAATTAAACATAAACACAATATTTCCATACTTGTTATGACAAAGAGAACAGGAACTTTTGAAGACTGATACTAAAATTTGAGGATGGGATGCACTAGCACGCAGAGTGGATAAGAAAACCATACTGGAAAACACAGCCAGCATGGCAGCTGCAGTAACAGAAACGGGGTGAAATTCAGCATCCCACACTTCAGGCCAGGACTCACAAGGACTTCTGCAAGACTTCTGTTCTCCTTGGCTGCTCTGAGCTGAAGGCTCAGATGTGCTGCCCCAGCGCACCCCAGGCACTGCGCTAACGTGAAAGGCAACATGAGAAGGAGGGTACATTAATTCCAGCTGCAAAACATACAGAGAAAGGGTGTTAGCATAATCAGAGAAGGGGAGACACTACTGCCTGA
This sequence comes from Phalacrocorax aristotelis, assembly GCF_949628215.1. NCBI lineage: Eukaryota > Metazoa > Chordata > Aves > Suliformes > Phalacrocoracidae > Phalacrocorax > Phalacrocorax aristotelis. The sequence continues at coordinate 193,948,871 of NC_134276.1, forward strand.
GGGATGGTTCAGAGTTTGGATTGTTTCATATGGCAGAACAAGACACCATCCCCTATTAAATCCTTCAGGAGGAAAAAGCTGTTATTTTAACTAAAGGGCAGAGCTGACAGAACAGCAAATAGGTGTAAAACAAACTGCAAATGCATTCAGCTGGGAAACCGAATTCTCACAACTATTAGAGTAATGAAAAACAGTGGGGGATACCTACTAACTGAAGTTTTACCTGCTTATAAAAGAGACAACAGGTCTCTATTTTGGACATGAGACTGCCTCAACCCAGGAGGTCCCTTCCCATTTGGTGTCAGACTATGATACACAGTAACTTGTTTGTGTGTCAAAGACATTCATCATCCTTGCAATAATTCTGCAAGATAAGCTTTCCATCCCACAACAAAGCAATCATTTCATTCAGCCATGATATATGCTAGGGTGCTTACTAGGTGTACCTGAGGCACAGTAGCTTTTTTAGCTTAGGTTACTACATGTTCTGTCAGAAGCAAAGCATTTAATTAAACAGGTATCACTAAAGGCACAAATACGGTAGCAGAGCTGTTTGGCAGTAGCTGTGCTGTTCCCTGGTAACTCTTTTGTGATTCAGAAAGAATCTTCTGAACTGACGGGTGGATAAAATACCTTTTGTAACATAAGAACTATTGAGAGGAAACCTACAGATATCCTATTTGTGACACCTTTCAGAAAAAGCCCTTATTATGGTTTACTAAGTTGTATGCACACAATTTCCAAACACACATGAAACTGCTTAGAAGCTACTGCATCAGAAACGGTGTCCCTAACTCAGCCTATCTCAAAACATTCACAAGTTTATGACCCCTCTTAAAAAAAGAAAGAGAACAAAAAAGTCTTCAGCATTAGATGCCATCCCCTCTTTAAAATGGTGTTAGTTTAGTCCGTTCTGATCTTTCTCACACTTCTGCACTGATTGCACAAATTTATTTACTCGCTATAGAAAAAGAAATCAAATTAATTCAATGTTTTATTGGTCTTAAAATTATTAGGCTTAAAATTAGCAAGCAACTGACAAGCATTTTGGTACAGTTCTCCAATTTTGATAGTACCCTAAGTTCTATTTTTTTTTACTTATTCATATGAATACCTGTAGTGAATAAATATTTCCTGACACCTGCCTTTAACACACAAATGCACATACTGTCCAAGGATGGGTTCACTCCATTGACAAAACAATCTAGTTTCTTGCTCCGAATACTTCACCCTTTGTGAAAGGAAGAGTTAAAGGCTACGTATCTTCTTCTGATGTTATTATGCAATCCTGTCCATTTTCCAGGCTCTCCAGCATTACAGATTGAAATGGATTTGCATCGCTGACTATCTGTATTGCTCAGAGCTTCAACATCTCACACCTCTTTACTCAATCTCTCAGTCTAGCTGTCACTCCAGCTATTATAATCAGCATGCATTACCCCATTTATCTTATTAGCACTGAGGCACTGTGATTCTGATCACTGATATGAAGAAGCTATTCCACTCTAACCACATCACTGTTAAAAATAAAATGGGACAACTTCTTTTTTCTCCCTGCAAAGAGTGGCTTACGACAGCTGTGCCAGTTGCTCTGTAGCCTCACTAAAGTCAGAATAAGAAAAACGTAAGAGCTATCTGTACAGTCGTGCAGTGCAGGGGGGTAATTGGGTTTTTTGCCTTTTTTTTAACCACACAATCAGGATAGTTGTTTTCCTTTTGGAACTAATTATTTTTTGACTGTAGGCACAAAAATACAAATTGAATCAAATTAGGAAAATAAATTTCCTTCACACTGAGAACACATATGCTATGTTTCAATCCAGAGTAAGTTCTGCAGCCAAGGTATAAATCCATTCTCATATACAAAAACAAATCAGATATTTAAGTCTTATGCCTAAAAAGCAGAAAGAGAAAAGTAGAAATTCAGTGTACTGATTTCAACAGGGCACACTCTGAGCTAGCCCTAAGGAATCAGATCAATTCTGAAAGCTCAATGTTAATAAAAAAATAAAACCTCTAGTGTTAATAGAAGCCATATGAACATCTTTGCTTCCTTATAACAGATTTAGGAGTTTCATTTTCCATGAAGTAGCCACCAAACTGAGCCAACGCAGAAATACAGATCTGCAGGGTTTGGGGTGTTGGGTTTCTTGGTTTGGTTTGGCTCGGCTCAGGGTGGGAGTGGGTGTGGTTCGTTTTTAAAGAAAGTGTATGGCAATTTACAACAACAAACAGAAAAAGATGTTTCTGAAAAAGTAGCAGTATTAAGTGACCTGTATTCAGCGTTTTATGCTCAACGTGTAATATCTTTAAAACAGATTAGATTGTAACATGCTATGGAGCACTCATTCTACTCCCTTCATAACAGTATCTATAGCTTTTTTCCCAGCCTCTCTCATGCATACACACATACTCTCTGTCCCTCCTTTTATATATAATCATACATATGTGTATTTTTCATGTCCCACAGGGAATTTGGCAGAATGACAGTGTGCAGGGAAGCAGCACCACCAGCAGCATGGTCATGGTCTCACTTCAGGCATACATGAGTCGACAGTTTCCCCTTTTCCAGTATATGAATACAGTCAGAGTTACAATACACAGCCTTACAGAACCAAAGAGATATTAATCAACTTATTGAATCCCAGAACAAGAAGAAGACACTATGGAGCATATGGATATTTCAGTTCTCGGTCTGCTCCCTCTGTGAACATGAATCCCACGTAAAGGGGGGCTCACCACAATGATCACAGATTGATCAGCAAGAATTAAATCCAACAGATTCCTGGAGGGACATCATACAGCAGTGGGTTGGTCTCACTGCCTAATTGCTTACAGGCACCCATGTCCCTCCTGGCTGCCTCCACACTCACCCCAGCACTTCAGGGCACCTCCACCCCCCCACCTTGGCCTCCGGCAGATGTTTAGAAGCAGCACAGGAAATTACACATAGGGTCCAATGCTTGAAAATACTTATAGCTTTGTTACTCCTAATCTAAGTTTCTATAAGCATGTCAAAGTAATTGAGGACCAGGGCTATTAAAAACATTCAAGTTTATAAATTAATGAGTGCTCAGTTCGGCAGGAACACCCAAACAGGTGCCTGGATAAAACTTAACCCCTGATTAGCCCTTTAAAAAACTGATTAGGATAAAAAAACCTCATTAATCAGGCTAGATATTTTTTATTTTTGCAAGGAAGATAAATCTTTAAACTTTCCATTTTTGTCCTGCCAGATGTAACTTTCACGTTGCTATTTTTTCGTGAACCGAGCAAACAGAAATCACAGTCCATTTGGTGGCCCGTACACTTGACAGACAAAGTTGCCACACATACATGTTACTAATCAACAGAGAGGATGCTACCCGAAGGCCCTCTTCAAGCATTAAAGACTTCACTCAGCTGAATGAAGAGCAGAGTATTGCAAAGCTAACTATTAAAACAAAATACAGTATGTCAGCATACTTCATTACCAGGTTCTATTGAAGTAATACATTAAAAAAACCTGAAGAGAGTATCTGATATTAAAATGGAAATACTATTCCTACTCTACCTGTCATTCTGCCCCCATTAATCCCTACCTTAGCACCAGAAAGTATAAGCACAGCAACCTCTTGCAAATCAGTTCAGGTCTATATGCAGAATTAGATTCAGTGGATGGCTCAGGGTGTCACAATATTTTTCAAGGACACTTTATTTGCTCTCTGAAGATACTCTGGAAAATGATTTCTCAGTCATTAATTATGCATTCTATTTCTTATAATAACTTCTTTTAATTAGTATCCCAGGCAGCTTTGCTGAGTATCCTTTCAGTAATTAGGGGCACTTTGTTGCCCCTAATTAACTTCAGACATACCAAGACTCTATTACTTTGTTACTTCAGCTGTTTTTATGTTTGCATTGCATATTTTGTCCTGCTTTACTGGCTTAGAGGGGAGACTGCCCTGTTGTGCTGTTTATCTCATTTAGGTTCCATCTCTCGTGACTCTGTGTTAGTTGCTGTATTTTAAATCTCTCTGACTCTGAAGTCACATCTACATTGGCAAGCAGCATGACACCAGAAGAGTGCATCACGGTGCACAGCGAAGCAGTTCTTGCTGAGGACCTAAAACCCACCCTAAATGCATTTCAGGAGACTACCTCAGTCCCGTTGCACGACCTTAATGTGCTCCCAGAATATAATTTCTGGTTTAGCTTTGCCCACACACAGTCATATTCATGTGGTCCAAACCAGAACTCTGCACGTGGGACAAGGAGGGTGACTTCAAAACATACTCCTGACCTGAGCTAAAATGGTGATGCAAACAATAACGTTGTCACTGATTAAGTGTGTTACCTTTGGGGATGGTCTTACTTTTTAGAAGCCTCAATTATCTCCACAGATCATAATTCCGCAGCTACTGGGCAGTAGCCATGACTGCTGCACATCAGCCCACACCATGAGGCATGGATTAGCAAAATACAGCAGTCAGATTTAGAAATAGATTTTTATAATATGAGAACTCTGCCAGCCTGTATAGCCTCCTTCCCTTGTGTGCTGCTCTGTGTAATTAAGTGCACTTGTAACAGATACAGCCTGTAACACAGCAAGAGGGTCAGGTATGGAGGCTTTAGCCAGTTTACCAATTTTATCACATCTCTGTGACCTCTCGAAGCCCATTCCAGACTGAGTTCTGGCTAATAACTATAGTTAGCAAATTAATGTGTTAATAATCTATTAGAGCTTAAATATCCAGAACACATAAAACAGCAAGCAGTTTAGTGAAAATCTGGATAATTATGTTGCCATTTTAAATAAATAATACTTGTCATTCTTACACGATGCTTTTCATCTACAGACAGCAAGTTGTATTAAAGTAGCAGAAAGACTGCTGTAATCCACTTGCTCCAATGCATGAATGAAGCCCCTGTAATCCAAGAGGAAATGGTTAGCAACCTGCTACACCACTTAGACACACACAAGTCTATGAGGCTGGATGAGATCCACCCAAGGGTACCAAGGGAGCTGGCAGAAGTGCTCATCAAGCTACCTTCCATCATGTATCAGCAGTCCTGCCTAACCGGGGAGGTCCTGGTTCACTGGAGGTTAACACATGTGACACCCACCTACACGAAGGGCCAAAAGGAGGATCCATGGAACTACAGGCCTGTCAGCCTGACCTTGGTGCCAGGGAAGGTTATGGAGCAAATCATCTTCAGTGCCATCACACAGCATGTACAGGACAACCAGGCAACCAGGCCCAGCCAGCATGGGTTTATGAAAGGATGGTCCTGCGTGGCCAACCTGATCTCCTTTGATGACAAGGTGACCTGCTTAGTGGATGAAGGAAAGGCTGTGGATGTTGTCTACCTGGAATTTAGTAAAGCCTTTGAAACCATTCCCCACAGCATCCTCCTAGAGAAACTGGCTGCTCATGGCTTGGATGGGCATACACTTCACTGGGTAAAAAACTGGCTGGATGGCCGGGCCCAAAGAGTGGTGGTGAACAGAGTTAAATCCAGTTGGTGGCCGGTCACAAGCGGGGTTCCCCAGGGCTCGGTGTTGGGGCCAGTCTTGTTTAATATCTTTATCAATGATCTGGATGAGAGGATCAAGTGCTCCCTCAGCAAGGTTGCAGACAACACCAAGTTGAGTCGGAGTGTTGATCTGCTCAAGGGTAGGAAGGCTTTGCAGAGGGATCTGGACAGGCTGGATTGATGGGCTGAGGCCAACTGTATGAAGTTTAACAAGGCCAAGTGCTGGGTCCTGCACTTGGGTCACAACAACCCCATGCAACGCTACAGGCCTGTGGAAGAGTGGCTGGAAAGCTGCCAGGCAGAGAAGGACCTGGGGGTGTTGGCTGACAGCTGGCTGCACATGAGCCAGCAGCGTGCCCGGGTGGCCAAGAAGGCCAACAGCATCCTGGCTTGTATCAGGAATAGTGCAGCCAGCAGGAGCAGGGCAGTGATCGTGCCCCTGTACTTGGCACTGGTGAGGCTACACCTTGAGTACTGTGTTCAGTTTTGGGCTCCTCATACAGGAAAGACATTGAAGTGCTGGAGCATGTCCAAAGAAGGGCAACAAATCTGGTAAAAGGTCTGGAGAACAAGTCTTATGAGGAACAGCTGGGGGAACTGGGGTTGTTTAGTCTGGAGAAAAGGAGGCTGAGGGGAAACCTTAAGGCTCTCTACAACTACCTGAAAGGAGGCTGTAGCAAGGTGGGTGTCTGTCTCTTTCCCCAAGTAACAAGTGATAGGACAAGATGAAATGACCCCAAGCTGCATCAGGGGAGGTTTAGATTGGATATTAGGAAAAATTTCTTCACCAAAAGGGTCGTCAAGCTTTGGAACAAGGTGCCAAAGGAAGTGGTTGAGTCACATCCCTGGAGGTATTTAAAAGACATGTAGATGTGGTGCTTAGGGACGTAATGGTTGGACATGATGATCATAGAGGTCTTTTCCAACCTAAACAACACTATGATTCTAACCTTGAGGAAGAGCCAAGCAACAACCACTGCTAATACCCAGCCCTGAACACAGTGTACCACTGTTCTTCCTTTTAGAAAGTAAAGAGGTCTTAAAAAGCAAGTAATAAAGTTCCCCACCCCAGCCTGTGGGAGGTGGGGCAAAGAAGGGACAAACTAACCTTCATCTTGCTGTAATAGCAGTCCCATACGGTACTACCATGCTACGGACCGGGTGCCCAAGTGAGAGCTGTGCACAAAAATACTCATATACACTGATACTAGCCAGTGACTGACCTGGAGATTGATCCCATCACCTTTAAATTACATGGTTAAGAATGACATTCTTGTTTATTTTCTTTTCAGCAGTGCATAAGCAAAATACATCTATATATCCACAGGCTGCCAGATCTCACATAGTTCTCAGATTACCTTTATAGGATGTTTATTTTTTTTATGTACCAAGTGGTAAAACAGAAGGCTTATATACGCAAAACATAGCTAGTCATTTTCTAACATTTATTATCATGGAAAAAGGCCTGGAAGCATTAAGTAAGGATACTTGAAAACTTGGATGGCAGAGGAAGACAACTTTAAAAGTTGGCCTTAAAAATCTCAAGTTATGTTTTTAAAGTAATTGAATTTGGGAGCCAAAGCATTCTGAAAAGAACCCAAAACCATATAAATGAGATTGGTAGAATTTGTATCACAGAATATTTAAGCTAAAATGCTTCTAATTACTTCATAACCACATGCTAGCACACTCAGAACCTCCACCATTTGTAGCATATACGCGGTTATGAGAATGGTATTTAATTTGGTGTTAAGTCACCACAAGCTGAATTTAAGGGTCCATTCAGGCAAACACTCCAACTCTGCAAGTTGAAGATTACTAGAAAGAAAAATTTCTAACAGAGTTTAACTTCCATCTCCAAATAATATTGCTATTTATTGCTCCTCAGTCCCCACTAGTAAGGGACCGAAAAACTGTATGCCTTTTAATGACACTGTAGGAAGGAAGAGAGAGTCAGAGGGGAGCTGATTACTAAGATCATTTAATATCAGATCTATACCCCAAACAACCACTTCTTTATTTTTATTTCTTTTATTTGCTTATGCTCCATCCGTAAGCAGATCAAAATAAAAAGAATTTGAAAAAAATGGTCAATATTCATATTTTAACACAAATGCATATTTAATGTATCAAACACTTTGAATGGTGAAACATTTGTAAAACACTTTTGAATGAAAAACAGACGCTGGTACCTTGCTACAAGGCCTCAGATACATAATTTAGAAATGAAGAAACGTATAAACAATAGGCACAAACTGGGGACGCTCCCCAGAAAAAGCCAGCAGGATAAACATGCAGTGCAGCCTTCCTGGAGGTGGATTTTTTTTTTATTGGTAAAGAAAACTCATGAATTCACCATAAGAAAAACCTAAACACATAAAAGAACTGCAACCTGCAGAAAAAAATCTGGGACCATGAAAATACTGTTTTGCCCAATGTACTATATCCTACCACTCTGATTTCCCATGGACTCCAACTTCTGAGCATCAAGTTTCTCACCAACAATTTGCCCTTGCGATTCTGTATTACACTGACATGGATATTGAGACTATTCACTTTTCCCCAGCTTAATCCTTACCTCTTTTGCCCATCCCTATATCTTTCTTGCAAACTCTTATACCCAACCCATTCCTCCTTCATTTCCATTTCATACTGAAAAGCGTTATTCAAATGACCAGTGGATTTCTCTGCTACAAATTCATTCCTCTTAACTTTGTCACTGTCCTTGTTGAGTATCTCCTCTACTCAAAATATTCAGTTCCACATATTTTCTCAATACATTCAACTCAGCCCATGAAACTCTCCATCGCCGATTTCCGTTTCTCCCCAATCTTTGTAGATGTACATCATCTCTTTGGAGACCTCATTTATACACTATCTGAGCTTTGTCCTTTCTTCTACATCCTTGTCTGTGGCCAAAACAAGTCTACTCAAAGTACTAACCTAAGGTGATTTTTTTTGTGTGTCTATACTATCACTCAGAGTATCCCTCCAGCACTTTCATTAAACAGAAGCTAGCGGCTTCTATTTCCAAAACCCCACAGCCAAGACAACTGAACATAAATGAATAATTAATACATGAAAGAAAAATTGAAACAGAGCTGGAGAAAAATTCTTGTACAACCACCTTTTCTTCTAATTTTTCTTCACCAGGTCATGTAGTTAAAGAAATACTCACTGCAGCTCTGTTCATTCTTCACAATGCTGTTAATTAATGCTTTTCCCCTTCCTGACAGGAAAAACACTCAAGAACATTCTTAAACTTATTCATACAAGTAATCACGCTTGAAGAGAAGCATATGCTTTGTCTCCTCACTGCAAAATAAACAAGAACCAGAAATAAATTCTTTTGGGCAAGTACCATCAACTTCTAGAGAATTTTAAACAAAAAATGAAAAGCCTTCAACGCTTATGACTGTGAAAATAACCTCCAAAACACAAATCTAAGCTGATGCAGCCTGGTACCCACATACAAACACTCTGCCTCTCCTGCTGCTCAGAGTTTCCCCCACACAGCAACAAACTGAAAACTGCCTTTTCACAGCTGCTATTCTGAAACCTGTGGGAATCAGCTGCAACGCACACGAACTGGGCTGCTTTCAATTCAGTGCCAGCACTTCTAGGCAGAAGCAGGCATTGGAGATAGGCACTAGGCGAAGGGAACAGGAGTTCAGCAGATGCTGTTCCTCTCCCTGCCTCCTCTCCTGAACAGCAATAGCTAGAAACCGACGAGAAGTTTGAGTATCAGACCTGTGCATGCCACAGCCATCAGCAGGCAGCAAGAGGAGTAAGTTGGAAAGAAATATAGGAGGCATCTTTGCAGCCACTGTGCCAAAAAAAGCTATATGAAAAGAGACTTAAGGATTAAAAAGTTTAAAAACCTCCGTGGCTGGCACTCAGTTCAGACAGAATAGTATACTAACTGGGGCTCAATACAACTAAATATAGGACCAGAGTCAAGGCACAAAGACTAGCACCCCAACACACATCCCTCAATCGGCAGAGGAGAGCCAAACACTCTCCTAGAAGACGCATCATCCCATCTGCCCACACAGACACCTCTTGGGTTGATAAATGGGAAGCAAGTTTTGTCCCTGAGATATTGGCTTTCCAGTTCTAGCAAGCATACTAATAAAAGGAAAGCTGCAGGATCGAGGGGTGTGTTAAGCTAGCAAACTAGGAGACATCTACACACAAAAAAGAAATAAGGGGAACACAAGTAGAACACAAATAAAGAGGTACATTAAAAAAAAAAACAAACAATATATACCAAAAGCATTCAGCAATATTAAAAAGAAATGGTACAAAGCCAGAAGGAAAAACCAAGTTTAATAAGCAGCACACAAATGGAGAGGTGATTGGTTAGTAGTGTCCCCAAACATGAACTGGTGACGACAGGTGTGCATGGGGGAAGAACGGGGGAAATGGTAAATTTGCTTTGATAGAAATACATTATTCGGTGAATAGTCAACTAGCAATCAACAAGTATTTTCTGCTCTAGCAATATCTACAGTTAAAGACAGTATATGGTAATGAATATTTTGACATACTGCCCCTCTCCAGATACAGGGAAAGGAGTATCGTTCAGAGGGGAAAAGAGTATTCTCACCAGCTTTGTCCTTCCACAGCAGCAACAAGTATGTTCCTCAGACGATGTCAGAGAAAGTTATAAAGACAAGATGAGCTGATTTGGTATTTCTGCTTCTCTGTCACCAATTACCAATGGTTCAGATACACAAAATACAACACGAGAATAACAACTGCCTGCAAAGGGTGAGAAATGCAAGGCAGCCCAGCCAGCAAATTCCCCCATACTGTTCCTACAGAGATGGCTACAGTCAACTGATTCTTCAAACTCCCTTCCTGTCACCTCCCCAGTAGAAAAAAATAATAAGTAGCCTTCCTCAAGCACTTTAAATGGGGTATTTGCCAACAGTTAACACACTTGTCAAACTGCATGGGTGACAGAAAGGAATAAACAACCTGAGGACACTCATTCAGAAAAAAAAAATATAATTGTCCCCATTAATAATAATAATAATAATAATAGAAAAATAATCGAATTTCAAAGCTAAGTATGGGTAAAAGAGGCAGGAAAAAAAAAAAACAAACAAAAAAAAAGCAAGCAAAAGAAGAGACTGATGAATTTCAGCATAGTAAAAATGAGGTTTGCAGACTGACCCTACATGTCCACTTCATTACACAGCTGTTTACCAAAGCCTCGTCTTCCCAGCACATTGCCTAGCTCTTGGTAAAGGCACACTGATCAATGCTGAGCTGGCAGGGCAGCAGAACAGTTGAAGATTAAAACAAAACTCTGATGGATTGTCATTTCTGAAGTGGCACTGGTAACTAGAAGACTCTGCTTCCCTCATCACCCTTCAATAACTTTTCTGCCATGGTTGACCCAATTGCCTACTGTGAGCAACTTAGTGCAGGCAAGAACAAGTTCTTCCCCAAAGAGCAAGTTCTGACTGCGGTAAAAAGATCTGTTTGCCAATAACCTTGTCTCAACACGCAGACAGCTCTGTAGGCCACCATCTTAACAGGCTTTGACAGGATTTACCAAAATACTCTATCCTAACTTAAGTGAAACAAAATACACACAGCTTGACAACGTTATCAAGGTGTTTGTGATGGGGAAAAACAAAGAGGCAAATAAACTTGATTTAAAATTACTTTCTGAAACACTTCACAAAAAAATAAATAAATTTGTAAAGGAAACATTGAAGGGATAAATGGAAGAAGTCTTCCTAGGAAGACTTCAGCAGAATTTTGACCAGATGGCCAAGTTCTATAGCTAAGCTCTTCCTCCAAAACGTGTCTAGAGTTTCTGGCAACAATGGCTTTGGATGTACTCTCCTTGCTACCTTAGCAGTGGGGAAAACAGCATCTTACCAACGAGGCTCAGAAGCCGAGAGACAATTTTTCTTTCCTAAAACATGCTCAGCCAATCAGTAAGTAGATACGCATCACCAGCTCAAAAGCAAGGAAAAGTAGGCTTGAGGAAGGAGAAATTAAGACATTGAGAATAAAATGGTGATCCAGAGAATAAAGTCTATTCCTGTAACCAACATTTTCCTCATGACATTGTTTAGTGGATACATATCATTACAAGCTTCTCCTTTAGAGGTATAGTCCAAGAAACAGGAAAGAACAAACACATGGAGTTCAGATTAAAATAAATTACTGAATAGTACCACTCCTACTTTTGAGTATTAGCTAGAAGTCAGTGGTTTTGATATGCTCATGACTGAGCAGGTGGAGAGAAGAAATGGAAGGAAATCAGGTCAGCATGTGTTTGGGAAGTAAACTCATTTAGTTATGATTTCTAAACAGCCAGCTCAATTACTTCTGCTACTTATCACCTATGAAAGCAAGACTTGAATTATCAGCTTTGATGTACTAAGCCTTTCATGCATTAGAAAACCTTGTTTAACATTAGAGTGTTACTTCTCTCGCAGTCTTGGGTTTCTACTGTGTGACCGCTTGGTTACTAGAGTAAATTTTAAAATGTTGAGGAAGAAAAATGCTGGAAGAACATCCTTTTTTGATAGTTAATTGTAGCACTTCGCTGTCCCTTCCTTCCCCAGGACCTTTAACTCTGATTCATCTCCCAGATACAGAACCCCGCTTTGGCGCACACTCCCCGAGTAAAACTGAGTACGTACAACACGTACAACTGAGTAGTATAAACCACAGTTATCAGGGTCATCATCTAATCACTGACTCTGTACATTCACATACACCACTTTCCCTTGATGGAAAGACAGTCACGCTGGGAATGCATTTCTTTTCACCACCTAAATCCCATTCTGAGGGCAAATTCAATCTGCCTGTTTGAGATTCAGTTTGGCTGGGGTGGGAGAGAAAGAAGAGGAATGGGATTAACTATTCTCTTCTTCTCTTTTGCTGGCCCAGAAAGAAAAGGAGCGAAGAGGCAGAAAAATAAAGATGCTGAAATAGGTTCCAGAGGACTCATTAAAAAAAGTGGAAACTACAAAAAAGTGACAAAGTTAAACCAGGGGCAGACAAACCTTGCTTCATAAAGGCATGACATGTAATACACTGATGCATTAATATTTCTCTAAAAGTTTGGAGAATACGTGAACATATCTCCATAAATGTCTATTGAAAAGACGTTACTAAGTACATATTAGTTCTACTCTGTAGAACTAAATCCATCAGGATCTGCTACCCCACCTTGGGAAAAAAATCACACCATACTTCTGTTCCATGTCTCCAATATTGCCTTATTCTTCCTTCTCTACCACAAATCTACCAGTAATGAAAGTAAGACAGGATGTAATAGTAGGTCACCAACTAACTCTGAAGAGTTCAAAAGGAGTATTTCTACCACATATCCTACAAATTAAAAAAATAAATGCAGCCAGATCATAAAAGTATGTGTTTCAGCAAAGTCTGGGCTAGATTACATTGAATTTGGCATTAAGAACAAGTTAGCAGAGTTGATGGACTCTGGTGAATTATGATAGTTCTTTTTTTTTCCTTAAAGTTTTATTTCTTTTTTTTTTAATTACTCTTATCTATCACAATAGAGTTGAGCTAATTTTACTTAGTGACAAGAAAGAAGGATGAGAAAGGACAACGGAAGAGTGAAACACTGCCTGCATTTAAAATTCTTTACATTAATTAGTGTAACTCAGTCCATTAAGTACAACAGTTTCAAGATACCATATAGTACATTTTAATCTGATACTGAAGCAAGAACATAAGAAGCCAGCCATATTGCAAACCATTTTCTTATTTATATTACAGTGCAATTGAGGATATTTGATATGTGAATTCCATCTCATTCCCTTACTGGATAATACATTCCACATTAAAAAAGAAGCAAACTGCATTCCGCAGTATTTGCTCAGCAATATGCCAAATGAACTGGCAAAAAGAACAAAATACTTCTGCTCTGAAGCAGGGTGGATACTATTCTCAGGTTATCAGAAAGAAGGCTGGTGCAAAAGCATTAGGAAGGGTGCACGGCCAGAGATAGGCAGACTGGGCTGGGAGCTGGAACCACAGAGCATCATAAGTTCTGCTTCAAAACCATGCCTCAGATCACTTATGTGCTGATGATGGGCAGGGCACGTGGTAGTTAGCAGCTCCAGTTAAATAAGACAGGGAGGGAATCTCAGTCCAGCTCACAATGGACAGCCCGCCACATAACAGAAGTCAGATGTGAAGTGGAAGAGCAAGAGATGAAGGGGCAGTCCACATCTGTATCATACCTTGGCAGGGAGAAAATTCATTCAGGAAATAAGACAGACTTTTACCCTATGGAATATGAGTCCAGCTGTCACACATCCAAAAGTGTCTTCCTACAGGACAGGGCATAAGACAGGTGGTTGCACTCTCATTCCTAAGGCTGACACGGGGCCACCGTGCAGCAGTGCCAAAAAACCCAGAGCACAAAAGAGGTCTCCTTTGTACGGCTCTTAGCAATCCTGAGCTATCTAAGCAGGTTTTCTGAACTCTCAAAACTCCGGGCCAGTTCTGCTACCCTGTATTCAGTAATTCATGGGGTAACATATCAAATTGTCAAAGAAAGAGGAAGGATGTTTATGTGCATTTCATCACTTTCTACAGAGGAATGCAACTCCTAGAAAGAATTATTTTTTTGTGTTACATCTTATTTAAAAACACTAGCTCCTGACTGGCAAGACACAAATCATCCTTGCTCTGCAGCTAAATTCCTAAATGTGACAAAAATCTCTCTCTACATAGAGTAGTTAAACCAAAAGTCAGAGTTGACTTAAAAACAGTAATTAGCAAGTGTAACATTTAATTTTAGGTATCAAGTCAATTCTGTCAATCAGTCTGTTCACTGCTCATATGTTAAATCCACAACTCTTGTATTTCTGTATTTGCTGCACATCAGTACACTCTTTTCATACATCTGATTAATAAAACATAATTAGTACTGTAGTTACTTTTAAAACGCGGTTCCTATACTGAAAGACTGAGATCAGCGAGAACTTCCAAATGTTCAGTATCTTGTGCAGCTGATGGCCACAAGTTGTAACTTGGCAGCTGATTAGGAAAATTTCATCAAGAAGACAGCAATGCAGCACTGGAGCAGGTCACACAGATGGGATCTCACCTCTGGAGGCTTTTGAGCCTCCTGCTTGAACCTAGACTAATATCAACACTACATCAAGTCAGCTTTGGCTTTGTCCAGCGGGAGGTCACACCTAGATGACCTCCCGATGTCCCTTCAAAATATCATTTCTAAAATAGCTCTGTTCTGGGGTGGGGAGTTCTCCTTGGGATGGTGAGAATTCTCATTTTGCCAGATTTTCTTTGACTTCTTGGTTACAAGATGCCTTTACACAGGCTTCAGAGTTTAAATACCTAACACTTAATAAAAACAAAATGTTCTTCCAGAAATAATCTTGTTATTACCACCATGTTAACTTGTCAGAGAATTCACCAAGCACAAATTACCTGCAGCAGGCATAATTCAGACACCCCAAAACATTCAGTATTGGATTTTACAAGCCCTTAGAGATAGGGGAATACCAAGATCACAAAAAGCCAAGCAGAACCGAATTCCTTCCCTCTGGAAACTGATGTGGAGGGGGTTTTCTTTGTTTCTTTTCTGTTTTGATTTGGGTTGGTTTGTTTTACAGAACTGAAAGTAAAAAAAGTATTCACATTTTTTAGCCCAAACAGTTCAAGAACTGAGCTTTTAAGTGGTTATCTGGAAAGGCAGCACCTTGTTTCAAAACTTTGAGTATTCTACCTATTCAGCAGATCAAAAGTAGCGGAGAATAAGCACCGTTACAGCGTAAATAGCTATCACACACCTGCCAGTTCTCAAGAGCTTGTCTCTGATGTACACAATGCAGGGAATAATTTTGGTCAACCTTCGCTACAAGGCCGTTCTCATCACAAACATGCGCGCCTGTTGTTTCTCTGTACAGAGAGACCGCACTGAACAATTCATGAAACAAAACAGTTTTCCCGTTCACCTCCGAACGACGGCTGAATTTGCTCGAGTTGGGCGCGGATGGCCAGACTACGATTTGCAGGAGGCACCTCTGGGAGGTTCCGCTCCATCCATCACACAACGCCGAGCCGCAGAAACATCCCCTCGGCTCCAGCACGGCCCCGCCGCCCCTACGCCCGGCTCTGCGCTCCCGCTGCCTTCGCACGGCGACTTTAAGCGCAGCTCTACAAACTTAAGCAGACTTTCCCCGTGTTGCCTGATGGATTTCTAGGTAAACGTGCCGGTTTGGAGAAGTGGGGCTGAAGCCTGGCTTTGGCACCCCCCTGCCCCACCGCCGCCCGCTCTGGCCGTGCCGAGGTGGGGGGGAGGGGGGGGCGGCTCCCCCCAGCGCCCGCATCAACCTGTTGCGGGGCCGAAGCGCGGCGGCGGCGGGCGGGCCGGTAGCGGGGCCGGGGGCGGCGGGGGGGAGGCGGGGGCTCACCTTCTGCTGCCGGCGGGCCATGTCCGTGGGCTGCTTTGCGTTGAAGGGGTGCGCGATGCACCTCGCGATGAACACGTACAGCTGCAGCCGGAGCCGCTTCTCCCGCTCCTCTCGCTGCAGGCGCTCCTGCTCCTCCCGGCCCTCGCTCAGCACCGAGGGGCTGGGGCTGGGGCCGGGGCCGGCCGCCCGCGCCCCGCCGGCCTCCCTGCCCCGCGGGTCCCGGGGCGGCGGCGGCGGCAGCAGCGAGCGCGGCGAGCCGCCCCCCGCCGCCCCCAGCACCTCCCGCCGCTCCTCTTCCAGCACCTCATCGGACTCCTCCTCGCTGGAGGACGGGTCCAGCATCGCGCTCGGCGGGCGCGCCCCGCGGCCGGGCGCGGAGCGAGGCGGGGAGCGGCGCGCACCTTTCCGGACACGTCGAGTTTACACACAGACTGTTTCCGACCGGCGGCGGCGGCCGGGCGGGCGGGAGCGGAGGGGCGGGGAGGGGAGGCGGGGTTTGGGAAGGGGGTCGAGCCTGGGTTGCCGTGGGAATTGCTCCGAGCGGCTCCTGGCGGAGGCGGGGCCGGGGCCGGGGCTGGGCTAACACCTCCGCCCGCCCCGGCGGGGGGCAGCGGCCCGCAGGCGGCGGGGCCGGGCCGGGCCGGGCGGGGTTGGGCCGTACCTACCTCGGCTCGGCTCGGCTCGGCTCGGCCGGGCCGGGTCTGGCCGGGCCGTCCTGCGCCCAGCGACGAGGGCAGCTGCCGGCCGGGAAAGCCCCCGGCTCCCGCTCAGCGCCGCTGGGACCCGGCCGGTCCTGGCCTTGCCCCGCGTCCCGGAGCCAGCGCGGGGGGACGCCGTGCTGGGGGGGAGAGCGGCGGGCTGTGCCTTCGGCACGGCTCGGCAAGGCACGGCCCGAGCAAGCTGGCACCTTCTGCCATGTAGCATGGGGGAAAAACGAGAGGCATCTCAAATTGCCCCAGAAAAAGAAGCCACCGAAACCATGCCGTTCTGAGATGGGGAGTGAGCTGACGCTGAACCGTGCATTGCTCTCACAGGGTACCTCTGCTGGGAGCCCGCTGCCACGAACAGGTAGTTCACATCTCTCTGAAATGGTCGTTCCAGGCTATGTGCGGATCCAGCCAGGTTCATATCTTCACAGTTAAGGCGGTGGAAATATATGGAAGTCTACCACTATCACTCTCTGAAATGAAATAAAAAAAGACTTCCCCATGTGAAAACTAGATTTATGGAGTCTGATTACAGCCCCATGGAAAGGTAGCCCTGGGGAGGGAGGGCACATCAGATTTCTTGTGGATCAACACGTCCTTCTCCTGCTCCCTTCACACCCACGCTTGGTGGTGCAGGTACGAGGCAGGCTGTGGGGCTACTGCCCAGGGACGGGTCAGGGGTCAGGAGGACACAGGCTGGAGGGATAGACAGGCTCAGAGAAAGGCAGCGTCCCACTGTGCTGCTTTAAAACAGTGGCAACTGAGGCCCTGCCCGCGCAGCTATAGGTCTCTGCTCATTAGCAGTGGCAAGCGTTCAAAGCCCTAAATGCAAACTCAACAGGCTCAAGCGGCCAACCTCGTTCTCACTGTGTGAGCTGGGCTGGCTTTGGAGTGGTGAAAGGCTCTAGCTCATTACCAACGTTTTGAAGTGCCTAGACTTCCAGTATGAGATTTAAGAAAGGATCTTTAAACCTGGCAGTTATCTCCTAAGTGAAGCAGCTTTCAGAAGGTGAAATTACTTGTGCTGTGGGCACCAGCTATTAGCTAGATGGCAGTGTTAGGCATTAGCAGTCTGGGTTCTGCCTCTGGATCTTCACCAGGGGAGTGAAGTGGAGCACTGAGGGAGAGCTGTGCTGACAAATACACTGGCTTTCTTCGAAGTTTAGGTCTTAAGTGTAGCAGTCATATAAAAATAAGTGAGTTATTTATATGGTTGGTTCATGTCCTTAACATTAACTGAAAATAGTAGGCAAAATTTGTGAAATCCAGAAAGGCAGTCAGGGAAAAGTATGAGTGTCGACCTATTGAATGTCTCATGTCACATTGCCTTAGTGCAGGAATTGCTAAGGCCAGTTTTCCTGAGTACCACCATCACCAGCCACGTGTCAGTGCTTGTGTTCCCAGTGTATCATTGCAAGTAGTGCTAGTCCTGTAGCAGATAAGGGGTAGTTCCATAAAAAATATGGAAATGGTTACTGTAAACTACTTTTTCACTAAGAGGATGAAATATGCATTCAGATTTGTGGGTGCCTTTTGCAATAACTTGTTCTCATTCTAATGGCAAATAAAAATAAAGTAACACTGTAAAAAACTTGCCACCAAAGATATGCAAAGCACCGACTGGGATATGAACTCTCTGAAACTTCAGAACAGTCGGGTCCCAAACATTCTGAAATGTAATGTCTCAGTCCAGCAGCGTCATCTCACAACTACTGCTGCATTACAGCCAGGGTGATCATGTTGTCATACATAAGATTACACGACTTTTCTTTGTAGAAAATATTGCATTTGCTCCAATAGCCACCTGCACCTTTTTGGAGGGAAGATATCTCTTATTTTCCTTCATGCTTTGCATCAGAAGCACAGAGTTTCTGAGATTGGCAGGAGTTCACCTAGTCCAACCCCCAGGCAGGGTCACCTTGAGCAGGTTTCCCAGGGCTGAGTCCAGTCAGGTTTTGAACATCTGCAAGGATGGAGACTCCACAATCTCTCTGGGCAACCTGTGTCAGTGTTTGACCGCTCTCACAGTAAAAAAGCTTTTTCTTATATTTAAAGGGAATTAATTTTCTGAATTTCATTTTGTGCCCATTACTTCTTGTCTTCCCTGGGTACCACTGAGAAGAATCTGGCTCTGTGTTCTTTTCTTCCCTTCATCAGATATTTATATACATTGATAAGGTTCCCCTGAGCCTTCTCTTCTCCAGGTTGAACAATCCCAGCTCTCTCAGCCTCTCCACACAGCTCCCAGCCCTTTCGCTTGCTCCCGTATACCCGTGTCCCTCTTATACTGCGGAGCCCAGGACTGCACCCAGTGCTCTGGGTGTGGCCTTGCCAGTGCTGGCGAGAGGGGAAGAATCACACCCTTGACCTGCTGGTGACATCTGTCCTAATGCAGCCCAGGAGGCTGTCAGCCTTCATTGCTGCAAGACTGCATTGCTGGCTCATGTTTGGCTTGGTGTCCACCAGGACCTAAATCTTTCTGCAAAGCTGCTTTCCTGTCAGCCAGCCCCCAGCCTATACTGGTGCATGGGAGTTTTCATCCTCTGGTGCAGGACTTCGCAATTCTTTTTGTCAAACTTCTTGAGATTTCTGTTTGCCATCCTCTCCAGCCTGTCGAGGTCCCACTGAACAGTCACACAACCGTGTGGTATATCAATCACTCCTGCCAAGTTCATGGTCTCTGCAAACTGTCAGAGAGTGTGCTCTGTCCCATTGCCCAGGTCATTAGTGGAGATGTTAAATGGTATTGGTCCCAATACCAGTCCCTGGTTACACCACTGCTTCCTGGCCTCCCGGTGATCTTTGTGCTGCTGATCACAACCGTCCGGGCCAGACAGTTGAGTCAGTTTTCACTACACTTCACTGCCCACTTATCTTGCCTGCACTCCATCAGTTTGTCTATGAGGATGTTACGGGAGACTGCGTTGAAAGTCTGGCTGAAGACCAGATAAACTACATCCATTGCTCTCCTCTTGTCCGTCAAGCCATTCATTTGGTCGTAGAAGCCTATCAGGTTGGGCAGGCACCATATCTCCTCCATATATCCGTGCTGGCTACTCCTAGTCACTTTCTCGCTTTGAGTATGTTTGGAAGTAGTTTGCAGGATTATTTGCTCTACCACCTTCCCAGGGATCAAGGTGAGACTGACTGGCCTGTAGTTCTTTTTTGTTGCCTATACTGAAGATAGGATTGCTACTTGCATTCTTCTACCACTTAAAACATCCATTTAAATGTCTTCCCTAGAGCTGCATGCAAAGGGCCTATAGCAAGGCAGCGAAAGTCTTGTACTTTCCTTTCAGGCCTCATCTTTTCTTACTCCATCTCCTTCTTTGGGGAAAAGATAAAAACAAGAACAATTTAGATTGTTGTTTTCTATCAGACCAGGCCCAAAATAGAATGTTCTCAACTTGGCATTGACTGCATCAATAAAATGAATTGACAATATCTACTGGCATATCTAAGAGTTTAGGATGAACAATCTCACCTTCTGCAGCTTTTTGCACAAACCCTTATTTGGTATTGTGTGTTTCCATTCTGTAAAGGTATTCTAATCTAACATAATTTCAGTTTTTGGTTTTGATCCCTTGTTGGTTCTTGGTGCTATTTTTTTGGTGCATTTAAATGTAGAGTATCTTATATCGTAAACATTTCTGCAGAACACAAAAGCCACCCTTCCTGAATTCCCTTTGTCTACTTTACTGATAATGCTACCATCAAACATTGGTGGTATCAGTCTTGTAAAAATCAGTCAGAACCTCTCCCTGAATTCCTCAGATGCTTCTGTTCAAATGCTGTTCAACCGGTTAAGTACACAAACGTAAATGCAGAATGTTTATATCCAAACACCTATAAACTTAAAAAATCCAACCACAAAAAGGAAAATTCATCCATTAATTCTCATGAAGATAATCTGACCAAAACCATTTTATTTGTACTTTCTTTTCGCTTTGTCCAACCTCAGCATAGGTTTATTTACAGTTGCACTCATTCAAGTGCAATTTTTTATGCCTAGATGTTATATTTTGCCTAATTTAGTTTGTAGAGCTTATTTATTTTAACGAAACGGTGTTAAGGACCATACTGTTCTTTTTCATATGGCAATGAAATGAGGATTTTCTCAATAAGGCTTTCTATTTAGGGGATAAAAAGCAGCAAAAATGGTGGTGAAAAGCTCAGTTTTGAACTGATCTAAGATTTTTATTTCAAGATGCAGATAAAAAGTTTAGCTATGTTTTCAAATCCTTCCTTTGGGAAAATATGTGGCTAAAAATAAGATGTATAAGAATATATTTATGCTCAGTAAAGATTTCCTATGATAGAATCAGTGCCTTGTAATTCACTTATAAACTGTCTTTTGGTCATAAAATTCATTATTATTTTGAGGCTCAGTAGTTCACAGTAATGAGTTTTAGCCTTATGCGACGCATTGCCAGGTTAGACACTTCTTGTACTATTTTTCCCTAATGCATTGGATTACCAAATCATGCCATTAAGCAAGAATCTCACGTTATGCTATTTGTAAGCAGGTCATAGCCAAAGCCAGACACGACGGTGATGTTTCTAGGGTGCTTTGTAGTTGCTTTATCATGGGAATATACTACCCCAGGCAGCATCGAGTGGCAGGTGACCACCTTTGTATACCATGAACTTGGGGAGGAAAGCTTGAAAGCATGAAAGAATACTGCCACAAAAATACCAAACCTAAAAGTAAAGTAGAAGAAATAACTGCATTTTTATTATTACTTTTTAAATAATATGATGGTGCAGTTGAGCATGTGTTGTTTCATGGCCTGGCTTACAGTTTCTGAAGACATCTGAATGTTGACATCATTGTTCATTGATATGTATGAGTTTTTGCTCAGACAAGAACACATAATGAAGATGGTCTACGGGCATATGGAATAGGTAACGTGGATTTACAATCCACCTGGACACATATAAGATTGAAAGTGCAGAAGAGCTTGCATTCTCCTTCATGATGAGCAGTGTCCAATAGATCTTCATAATGATGAATTTATCAGCATTCACGTGCTACCAGTGTGCAGTGCTCAACTCTGTAGTGTGAGAAGTTTGTGCATAGCTGATATATTTCCCAGTCCTCCAGCTTTTCCATGCAGCAGATTGTTTCATTCCTTTGTGAAGTGTTTGCAGGAGGTGGCTAAAATTTCTGGAGGTTTAATTTATGGAATATATTTTCACTGCATTTCAGGAATGCATTTCTCCCAGAGGCATGTCAGGTGGTACCTCTCCTCTAATTTCAGGTGTTCTGTGCAGGTTCAAGTATTTGGATGGGAATTTGTAGAAAGGGATCACTAACTGACATTGTGGTGTTGGCCACACTTAAAATGGGTTTGGCAGTAGTAACTGAGTGTTGCAACAAACAGAGCTTTTCAGCTTGAGTTGACAAAATAAGCAGCTTTCCCTGAAAACCAGGCCTGCCACCTTTTTACTTCATAGTGCGTCTCACTATAGCACTGTATCGGTGGTGGAACTCTCTGCGAAACTATTCACACAGCTTCTTTTTGATGCCTGAAAAGGCAGGATTTATTTTTTCGGTCCTCTCAGCCACGCAAGCAAGTGGCAGAGCATTCATGGGCTTAGGAGGTGGAGAAGACATTATATCATGTTTTTGTTGCACTCTCACAGCAATCATCTTGCTGTGACTCTTCTACAAAGTCTTTCTTGTCCACCACAACCTCTTGCATTTGCAGACCATGGAATATATTCTTCTTCTCCTACTTAAACACCTTTGCTCCACTGACCTATATCAGAATTGCAGAGCTTAGGAAAGCATTCCTCCCAAACTATTCCATTTGATTTGACTTCCTAAGAGTAATCATTAAACAAGATGGCCTTTATGCCCTGCTATTTCCTTTTGGCACACCAGAACTAGATGCCAGTGTTCATGAGCTAGATGGGTCTCGGGCAAGAGCACAGGGAGGAATAAAGAGTGTCCACATGCTTGATTCCTAACTAGCTTTTCTAGCCCTTAAAAGAAATTCCCATCCTCTTCTCATGTGCGTCCCTAGGGGCAGCTGGCCTGGGTAAGTGATGTCAATAGCTGATCCATGTAAAGAAAAAAACTAAGTTAGATGCAAGTATTTCCAGGCATAGCTTCCAGCTGTGTAGCTTAGGTTTACTTCATGCATATATGTATGTAAATGTACAGAATTATATGAGAAAATGCTAATCATATGTCCTGCTCTGACATTTTGGAGGCACTGCATTGCTCTCAAGCTGTGTGGCATCAATGTAATGAGCAGGTTATTGCTAAGAGGCCAGATTAAAATTTATGTCACATCATCACTTAGTACTAAAAGCTACTCTAAAAAATGGAGATTTTTGAATTAATTTGATTCACGGTAGCCTTGTGTCTAAAATGTGGTGTTGTTCTCCACACCTTAAGCTCAAGTAGTTAAGGCAATCTGATTTTTCAGTGTGGGGTTGAAAAGGTGACATTAATATCTACTTTAAAATTCTAAAGAAATATCCAAATCCGTTTTTCTTAAAGGAGTGTTTCTACCCACAATAAAGTTCACTACCCCGCAGCCTGTCTTTATTGGTGAAGTGTGTTAGGACCATATATACCAGAGGGTCTGTTGTCCTGTTAGCTTAACAATGCCAGTGGAAATCTTAAAATTAGTCTTATTATAGGTTAATGACCTTCTGAATTAGCAATATCAAGAAATGTACAGAGCCATAAAGTAGCTGTTGTTTAGCCAAAATACCACCTTAATACTTTCCTGTGGTTGTTATTAACACACAGATAATGTTATTTTTACTAAGGATTGTTAGTGCTTTCTAAAATACTTGGTTTCTCAGCAAGCCCGGATGACACAAAACTTGCTGATGTGAGAGGTGTGGAGTCTTGTGAGCAAGATAGTGGCACATGGTATCTCATACGGGGTGATACAGATGCCGCACGTGTGACACTGCCAGACATTGCTAGCGAGTTCCAGTGAATCCTGTCACATCTCCAGAGGAATGTGCTTGCTTAGGCCCTGTTCAGGTCTATAAACAATAATAGAAAGTAGTCTTGGAAAGGCTCTTAAGAAATTATTGGGATTGTACTTCTGCTCCCAAATAAGATCCACTACACCTAACTCATTCGTGACTGATGCTTGTCTAACCTTATTCTTAGTACATTCTAGTATTTAATGTCCCTAGGCAAACAGTTCCAACACTGAACTCTCAATTCAGAAAGCTTGTCTTAATGTTACCCTAAGCCTCCCATTCTGGAAATTTGTACCACGAATGGGACCATGCAGCCTAGTGCTGCTTGAAAGATTCCAAACCCCATCCCTGCTTACCCTACACTGTGTTTTCTGAATTTCTGGTCACACAGGATGACAAAAGCACTTTGCCTCCACTCCCTTTCCTACCGGACCTGTTCTGCTCAGTTTAGACAAGGGCAGACGTTAAGAGCTTTCCCTATGTTGGAGGGAATCTCTCTGGGTGCAAGAGGAGGTCATCTGAAAAAACCCCGTGATGTCCATCTTTTTATGCTGAAGAAAAAAGGCACTTGCAGAGGGGGCCTGACCTGGTTCTCCACTTGATATCAAGGCATGGAGACAGAAGCACAGGGTGGGCTTTCAGGGAAGCAAGCAGATGCCAGGCGTGCACTGGGCCAGGCCCCATCCCTCCTCCAGGAGCCGCTGCCGGGTGTGCTCCTGCCAAGGACTTGTGGCACTTTTGAGGCTGAAGCAGAGGAGACCAAGTGGCTCATTCTTCTGCTCCCTTCAGCATTGCCTTGGAGCTTAGTCCCAGTCCTGCAGAGAGGAGGACAGGGGTGAGAGGGAACAGTGACTGGGAGATGCTGTGGGGAAAAGCAAGAGGTTTTTTCAGCCTCTTGCCAGCAATGAGCTCAGAGCCACTGAAATCTATACCATGTCCCTGAGCAATTTAAACCTATTAGTCTTGTCTGTCTGCAGCAAACATGGAAAACAGTTTATTCCCTTCCTATTTAAAACAGGTTTTTGTATAAAAAGGAATTCTATTCCTCCTGCACAGCTTTCTGTGGGCTACGTGATCCCTCAGTCTTCCTGTGTTGGTGATGGGTACAAATTCTGATTATTCCTGTTTCTTCCTAGCTGTAGTACCCTTTTCCTGAAGTGGCACTCTCAAAGGTAAGCCAGCCTCAGCACATCATGCTGACCAGACAGAATACTTTATAAGTTTACATATGACTGTCCTTTTAATACTTCCAATGGCAGAGCTGCCTTTTTCCCCAAAGACGATGAGCTGAGCAGTCACCACCGATGTCATTCGGCTTGTGTTAGAAGTGTGGCCCCGTTCTGCAGAGCAGGGATTTTGTGCGGTGCTGTTGTCAGTGAGAACAACTCTGTGATCATGACAGGAGTAGGGGTGAGGTGGGGAGAGCGATAACAGGGGTGCAGGAGGGGCTCAACCTTTCCAATTCTTCCTACTTTCACCACTCAAGCCTGCAGTTTTGCATACTGGCCACTTAAAAAAGATTCTGAGGACATTATTATCCTGTTAATTTTGCTTCATGTGTGAGCTCAGATTCCAGGCTGTGTACATAAGTGATTAATTAACTAAAAATGCCATTTATGAGGACTCTTTCCAGGAACCAGGGCTGTAACTGAATAGTGTGATGGACGACTGCTTGCATAGTTCAGGGACATCCTTTCTTGTTTGTTCTAAACTCTGTACTTCAGTCTCAGTCTAGTCATCTGCAAAGAATTTGTCTTCCTTTACGGTGTGTGTAGGAGTTCAGGTGGATTGACAATGTCCTTTTCATATCTTCCGTTCCATTTATTATGGAAATGAGCTCTGTTATGGAAACGGCCCTATTCTGCACCGCACTGACTGATGAGTGGAGAACCAACGTTCTGGAAAAGAAGAGAGATTAACTTTAAGCATTGGTGCCCTAATGTCTAGAAAAACAGCCAGAGTCAAGGTTTGCTTTGTCAAATTCTGGATAATGAAATAAATCTTACAGAGGGTCATTAACTCATATCCTAAATGATTCATGTAAAAGAAATATTAATAGATGGCAAAACCAGATTAGCTGTTTAATCAAACCATTCTGCAAGGATGGTGAGAGTGTATGGAAATTTCTTCAAGAGTTTGAAATGGCAACAAGAGAACCTTGCGGTTATGAACAGGTCTTCCCACTTCATGCAAGGAAACCAGCATGGTTCAAACCCTTATGGAGTCATATATGGTAATTTTCTGTGATGAAGGGAGTGTTTGAACATATTGGCAGACCTTTTACAGCATATGGTCAAAACAAAGAAAGTCCCTGCTGTCACAGTTGAAATCTGCATTTTGAGTACTCGGACAGTCAAAATCTGCTCAGATGCCTGTGTATGAGCTTGAATTTCATATATTTTCTTCCAGAAGAATTCCTTGCAAACAGCTTATGTACTTTATTGTGCAGAAAAAATGTTGCGAGAATACAGATAGAGGCAGCTGTACTGAGCATACTCAAAGGGTGCATTCTGGGAAGGGCAGAAGGGTCAGCACTGTGACTATGCCCCTTCGAAAAGCCTCCTAATCGTACCCAGTTGTCCATGTGTTGAATGTAAATCCTGATAAGTTAGGACTTGATTCAAAGTCCACTGATGACAGAAATAGCCCCTTTTTTCTCTTCAGTGGGCTTTTCTCCATTCATTTTCCACAGGCTCCTGAAGTCTGCCTTGCATTGGAACTTGAATGAAGTTGCTAGTGAATTTGCCAGAACATACTCATTTTTAAACCAGGGATAAGAGAAGTTGCGTTAGTGTCTGGATTTATCGTTTAGAAGACCTTCTTATAGCCTTTCTGAAGGCGGATATTTTTAGACCTAGCAAGCTGGAACCATTTTTTTAATCATTCATTCTTTAAATTACTATTCTGTGGCTCGACTTGAATCAAATACTACTACTTCAGGTTTTATTTTGAACCAGCCCAGTAATTTAAACTGTGTAAGTGGAAGTGACATTGCACTCTTTTCTCTGCATCACCATGTGAAAATTTTCTGCTTTCTCATGCTCTCAGCCTCTTGGTCTTCTAACATGATGCCTTGGGTTAGCTGAAGGTCTGATTTCAATAGAGTTGTTTTAGTACAGTTTCAGTGCAGATTTAGTACAGCTCAGTTCATTTCTCACAGGTGACCTGACGATTCCTTTTCCCTATAAATTTTTGGTTACAGCATGAAGTTTCATTATTCATGTAATTGTCTGCAATCTTAATAGTATCTGGGTATGTTATCTTTCGCTTTGAAAGCTGCAGTAGTGAGAACTGAGCTTTCATATTCCCCCACCCCCTCCTAAAAACCCGTGCCCTTCTGCTGTGGAGGGAAGTTGAAGTGACTGCGCTCAAAGTGGCTTGTCAAAAAGGAGGCTGGTAAAAAGAGTACGACGTGAGTCTGGCTTTTTCCAGATCTAATAATTTTGAAGGCAATAATATGATTTGGGATCCTGGATTCCTGAGAACTTGGGCTTGGTCGTACCGCATTTGGCTGTATGCATCTTTTTATAGTGTCACATTGGCTCTTCAGCATTTTGTCATCTTTCTACTGTCATTACTGGAGCTGTGTTTGTAGTGTCCTGGTGACTCTGTCAGGGAGGATGTCATATATTCACTGTTATCGTTCAAGACAGGTAAGTTTTTGATTTATATCTTCAGTGAAGCTCTGATGTGATTTTTCTGGAATTACCAACTTTCTGTCTGGCAGTAAGCTGAAAGGAGAGCTGGAAAACATTACCAGATAAATAATTCTTGCATTTGCTTCTAAAGTAAGGACATATGTATGAGCAAAGATAATATTTTATCCTCCCTTTTTTTTTTTTATCTTTTCAGAAATATAATAGATATTTTAAGTAAAGTGGGCATTTACCGAGTACATCTTTCAATTAATTCAGCTGTTTTAATTTTATTTTACTTGTTTACAAAAGCTAATTTGAAGAGAATAGGGTCCTAGATTAAAACCTGTGCTTCAGTACAAGGTTACTGGAATATATTTCACTTAACAAAAGATAATGCAAGCAGAAGGTGTCACACTTTCTTCATATTGAGTGTTTTTAAATATTTGTGTTAAACTAATTCCAAAAGCAAACAACAAATACAAATACAATTTGTTTTTGCTGTCCTGCATCTTGCAGTCAGTGCTTTGGCTTACAGGCTTTGGGGATGATTGCTAAATCATGGCATGAGATTAATGTTAAATGGAAAGTTAGCAAAATGAAACGGCAGGAATTATGCCGAATTCACCTGCCATTCGTTGCTACTAGGTTTTGCAACTGGTTTTTTATCTCCAGCACCACCTGCATAGTCACCTGGTGAAGCCTCAACGTTGTTATCCATTATCAGGATACTGCACTGGCTGTCCATTGGTTTCCAGTGGAGTTTAAGAGGTTTATTGTAAATCGCAAAGCTGTAAGTGGCCTGGAACAGGCCTAAGACAAAGAAAACCTTTCTCCTGTGCCCCTCAGTAGTGACATTTCAGGAAGGCTGCGAGGATGCAGTCTAATGGGATTTTTGAGCCTATGCTCCCTAGAGAAACAAAATCCTGGATGTAAGTTTTTCTAGAAATCCATTAATGTTTCAAAGCTCCTAGGATTTCACTGCATGTACTGTATTGTTACTGAATCACCAGGGTGCCTAGAATTTTACTTTAGCTATAATTTTAGATGTAATTATAATAAAACATAATCAATAGCAATAATGTAATTTAAAATATTTGTGTATGATACACACACAGACATACATCCTACATAGGCTTTTTCCACCATTCAGGAAGGTACTTCATTTTACATGTAAACTTAACCACAGTCAAGCAAGTACTTACAAAACCTTAAGACTTGATTTTAATGAGACTAAAACTAGATTCATAGTTAAACACACACTTATGTGGGTTCCCAAAGAGGCACATTCTTTTTTTTAAGGGGTAATACATTCTTTCCCTATAATCAGATCTGCGTTAGTAGAGAGTCAGGGTCTGCGTACAAGGTCACTGTTGATGGGTTGGAGCATTCAGTGGTCTCCCATCCTTTATATAATACTTTAACAAACAAAGTATCAAACCCAGATAATGCTTTGCTTGCCAGGTGAGAAATGGCAAAAATAAATTGAATTTGTTTAATTTTTTGTAATACTGATGGAAGGAAAAAAGGTAGGGTCTGGCTGTTATTTACACAAAATATTCTTTATGACATTTATGACTAAAAATGCATGAAACGAGAGTGAACATTTACACCTCCTTTAATTACAGGATCTCTTAAATAGTAGGGACTTAAACTGGAAAACAGGATTGCTAGTCCTTGCTATTTGAGTGTGTTTTTTTTTTTCCTGGAGTTTCTGGAATCACCGAAATAGGAATGGACATAAACTGTCATGGCAAGAAAACTGAAAAAGATAGTCAGTATTACTTAAAAGTGCAGAGGAAATCTTGAAAATATGACCATACTTCATCTTAATGGCCTAGAAACCAAGAGGCAAATAAAATGAGATTTAAATGTATTTTTTAGTATCATGATTAAGAAATGAATCTCAAGTGTTTTGAGATCTCTTAGATGAAATTTTTAGTACTTTTTGGAAGCTGTGATACTAGAATACTGGGAATACTCAGCATCCTGATCATAGACTTGGTAGATAAATGGAGAATTTGCCAAAGTGTGTGTGTCAGAACAATGTCCTTTCCATTCCCAGAGCTCATTCTAACTTTTCACATATATAGAAAGGGTAGTGATGGATAATTCTGCCTTGCTGTGTTTTGTTGGCAAAGAAGCACTTTTGCCAACCAAGAAACAGTTGCAGTCATTAATCTATACAGAAATATCCATAAGATGGTGCTGTATCTTAAATCTGACCAGTCATTTGCATTGAAAAATAAAGCGCGTTGCAATTGTAGCTTAGAGCTCTTGTTGTAAGCTGAATGTTAGTAACAATTTCTTTGGCAGGCATATTGCAATGTTAGTTTCCAGTCACTCCAATATGTTAATTTACATGTATTAAAATATTAGTCACAGCGTCTTTGTTCAAGCCTGAAAATCGTAAACCCAGCTGAAAGGTATTTTCAGTGACGCTTGGGATATGAGCTGCCAGCAGCTTGCTTTCACCACTGAGTTTCATTCCATCCTTTTTTGCTAAAGGCAAGTGATGGTCCAAGGACCCCTCCAGACATGACTTTAATGGAAAAAGAGACAAAACGGTGCACTGGGGGTTCTATTTAAAGGGGTAGGATGAGTGATAATGGCCAAATCTGGCCAGCAAATGAAAAGACCGTGGGAGAAATGAATCTGAGACATTATAACCGCCCACACAGGCAGTGAGAGCAGAAATTTCATGTGCAGCCAACACATAGTATTGCAGGGTTTTGATGAGAACAATGGTGTCAAATGGAAGACTGGCTGGAGAGCAACCAATTACAGCATTATTATGCTGGAGCCTGGGTAGTGGGTTATAGCTCAATAATTGCCTTCCCCCACATCTCATGGCTGGATAATGCACAGCCAGGGCTGAGCTGCCAGTGGTACCGTGGCTCCCAGCCCAAGTCAGCCAAATTGCTGACAGGAGGATGGAAAAGAGACTGCTGGAGAGGGAAAAGGCTGTCACGTCTGCCGAGGTCCCTGCAATTCCACATGTGTTTCAGCTAGAAGGCTGCAATCCTCCGAAGACCTTGTTGCACTGGGAATTTTGCCTGCATGAGTCATTCAGGTTTGCCCATACATTTTTCTCCCTGCTCATTTCTCTGAAGGGGTGAGATGACAAGAGCAACTGATCAGCTGATAAATCTCTGTTTCTCAACATAATTTGTTTCAGTTACGCATTTACTTCTGGAATTATTTGTACATAGTCTGAGTCAGTTTTTTTCCTTGAAAACAAGAGTCAGGGAAGACACGATATGCAAAATGGCTAATGCAGAAGGAGAAGAAGAAGGAAAGATGGGTTCGGTGAAGCATCATGCAATAGACAGTAAGGAAAAAGGAAATGGGGAATGAATTGTCCATGGTCAAGGGAAGGGGAGGGCACTTAGTGTTGACAGTGCATCTGAGGAGATCTGGGCTAGCCCAGGAGATGGAATATGCCCCTAAGAGACTCATAACATCTTCCTTCTGTTTTTGAGGGATTGGGATGATATTGTCTGCAGATATCATCCCCCTTTGCCTTTTTGGATAAACCTGTGACCCTATTGATTCCAGCCCTGGTGAAACTCCAATTACCTCATTAGAAGGATCGAAACTCCTTTCCAGCTGGCTAATGAATTTCATTCACCAGCAAATGTTATGCAGAAAAACCTGTGTTCTTATACTCCTAACCTTGGTCCCCAGAGTGCAAAAAAATCACTGCTTTTGGTCAAAGATACAGCACAAACTTGAAAGATATTTTCATTTTTCTCCTTGTTATTTAGCTGTGAAGCAAAAACTGAAATAACATTCTTAATAGTGCATGATCATATGATAACACCTCTCTGCATGCAAATTCATTCTTGAACAAATTCAGATGATAAAGGAGGAAAAGAGGGAAGCATAAACTACTGTAATGGAGTTAATATAAATTGGAGGATAAAAATATACGTATATAAAGCAAATGTAGTGTATGCCAGATTGTTCATGAGATGCTATAGGATTAGTTTCAAGAGGCTACATGCTAATGTAAGGCTAGAACTTCTACCTTGCATCATGGAACAGATGCTGTCGATATATTTTGGTTTACTTTAATCCTGTGAATTCTTGTTAAACACACTTCAGGAATTTTTCTTCCTGCCATAGTACCATCTTTCAAGCAACATTCTGATTGCTTTCCGGTGTAATGATGCAAGACCTGATTAGAGAGACAGCTATCTCCATTGATGTGCTGTGTTATTATAATGCCACCTGATACCTCATTCATTTGATACATTAGGTAGTGTACTACATCAACAAAGCAAAGTGCTCACATCATTTCTACGAAGATGGAATGTTTCAGTGGCAAGCATGAATTCAGGGTAAAAGCTATATATATGCAGCAGTGCCAAAATGCCCCTTGGCTTTGTCTTTTTCACTTTATGAAACTTGTTAGATAATTCAAAACCGAGAAGATCTATTAAAAAAAAGATGAACTCATGAACTCATGCATTGTGATCTCAACATGACAGAATTATTGGTTTGCTTTATATATATAGACCACCATCAAAATAAGAAAAGAAAAAGAGTAAAATGTTTCTGAATGTATTTCTTTTATTGTTTTATAAAGCAGCTATCTCCAGGAGAGCTGATGACTAAATGCTGTCTTTTCAGTAGGTATATAAATGACATACAAACAGAAGTAACTTCTAAAATGACTTCTAAGATCTGTCATAAAAGTCATAGATGCTTGCAGTTAATGGTCTTTCTGGCAAGTGAAGACATCAGAATGTCTCGTGAGGAATAGGTTCCCTGAGCAAAGGTCCCCTCTGGAGAGATGTGCACTAATAAGTCCCATGCAACAGCAACAGCAGAAGAAAATGACTCTTCTGAACTCAGGTTCTGTGACAGAACATAAAAGGGAGGTAATGAATCGAATAACCGGGTCCCATACCATTAAGAATCTTTAGGTATTATCCTCTGTTCCTGACCTAGGGATAATTCTTGAGGACATCCCAGGCTGGAGTACAGCCTGCATCAATTTTACACAATCTTACAGTGCCTCTGTGATTCCCCAGGTATCCACTGTGACCACAGCTGGGCGATATCTCACAGCATGTCCATGAGGTTCCATCATTCACACCATTCCTGTCCTGGACTGCAGTGTTGTGTCTCTGCTTGACCCTGCCTTGAAGAGAGACTGCATCTGTGTTTGGGACAGGGATGGAGCTGGGTCTGTTCCTGCGGGTTTGTCACTATGGCCCTGCTTTCCCTGAAGCAGACTGTAGCTCTGATGAGTGCCCTGCTGCAAAGAGGGCAGGTGTCCAAGAGAGGTGGGACAGCCTCATAACTGAGGTGCACACAGTGTACCTGCAGGTACACACATGCTTTTCACACACCACCGCTTCTTTTCCCCAGACAGGTTCCTTGTTCATGTTTGTTATTCATGTCCTGGCTTGTTGCTCAATTTCCTCAAACCATGCCCTTTCTTCTGTAGGCACCAGTGGTTTGGTGCTGGTGGAGGTCACCTGGCTGCCTGTTGCTGCCTGTTTGACGTCCTTAGCAGGTAGCTCGCAGAAAGCAGAGGCTTGTAGCTGCGTAAAGGTGTGTGATGTTGGACTCCCATCCTCCTCAGAAGTGGACTGGGGGCCGAAGTTTGGACATCTTTCACAGCATCTTTTCCAAGCACATATATGACCTCTCTGTCACAGTGTTTCTGGGCAAGGTCATTTCTGAGGTACATTTGCTTCCTCTGCAATGGAGAATTGCTGTCTGTGGCCTGACCATGGGCCTTCTCCATTTTTTCTTCACCTTTACATACCATCACACCCAGTTGCAGTGCTTTCTCTGCAAGGTCATCGGTGGTCTCCTATGTGACAATTGTGGTTCAGTTTCCTGAAA
The DNA here is from genome assembly GCF_949628215.1 of Phalacrocorax aristotelis. Taxonomy (NCBI): domain Eukaryota; kingdom Metazoa; phylum Chordata; class Aves; order Suliformes; family Phalacrocoracidae; genus Phalacrocorax; species Phalacrocorax aristotelis. The sequence goes on from NC_134276.1 coordinate 193,981,994, forward strand.
ATCCTTTCCCAGAGACACTCTTTCCAGATGGATGGAAAGTCACTGTCATCTCCAAGGGTCACTCTGGGCAGAGGGCTTCTGAGTGCTGTGACAGGCTGGGCAGCCCTGAGCCTTCTCTCCTTTCCCGCATGCTTTCATGCCTGGTGTGTTTGTCAGGCACTCCTGTGGCTAGATAGTGAGGATGATGAGGCATTTTAGCTTTCAGATGGTAACTGAGGGGCAGCTACAAATATAGATGCAGCTTTGAGCTAAACTCCTGCCACTCTGAGTTAAGACCATCCTGTGGAGCTGGCTGCTGACTTGCTTGTCCCTGTGACCTTAGCAGACAGGGCCGCTGAGACTGGGGAAGTTCTTCCTATTGCCAACCACCATCAGAGCAAAGAAATCTCCATCTCCAAAATATGTTGGCTTTTATGTCCATTGTCATGTGAGATCTTCAGGCTATGTGGAGGACAGTGTTGTGAAGAGTGATCCCATCCCAAAGCCACTGGATGCTACAGTTATAGTTGCTTACTGCTAGTGTTTCTTGATGGGTCAGACGGGAGACCCTGGTCTCTGACAAGCTGTGAGTTGGTGGTCTGGGGGAGAATTGTCCTGTCCCTACGTGGTCAGAAGACTCACTGAGAGTGGTGAAGACTACAATGAATTCAAAAAGAACAACCAACAACCTTCCAGGCTACCCAATACTGTGACAGAGTGGAGGAAATGCAGGTCCTGAATCCATTGTGAAAAACATGCTTAAGATTAGAAATATTACTACAGGGATTTTTAAATTGTGGATGGACTTCCTTAAGGAGGTGGGGGAACTAATGTAGCTTGATTCCTGTGGCATGTTATCTGCAATAAACTGCAATCCTTGCTGAGGTTAGGGCTGCATCCTACTCCTGAGTCAAGATCTGCCAGCGCAAGATTTGCAGAGTACTTGGTGGGCAGACTTTGCACTATAACTGGGGTGGAGAATTTCAAAATGTCTTTAGCAGATTCAGTATAGTGGAGATTTCATCACATGAAGTGTGGGCCTGGGAGGCTACAGCAGGACTCTTCTGAGACAAAGGCTACAACAGGCCAAGGGAGCCACGTCTTAGATGAGCAAAGCCTGGTTTGTGCTGCGGTCAAAATGTCCTTGTTCCATCTCTTCAACCTCTTTCAGTGTCATAGCTCATAAGTGTTAAAGCACGGCTAGGGCTGAGAGGCTCAGGGTACAGAAAAGAAGTGCTGTGCATAACGCAGAGCTGGGCAAGGGACTGGAAGCTGCTTTTTGTATGTTTCCAATACATTTCACCTGACACCCCAGCTAAGAACTAATTTGCATGAACTTTAGCCTTGCAAGGGAAAAATACAGTGAAAAGCAAATTTGCTGAACTGCTGCTTAGAGAGCACACCTGAGCAGAACTGTTGTGGTTTAACTCCAGCCAGCAACTCAGCCCCACACAGCCGCTCACTCTCTCCCCCCACCCCAGTGAGATGGGGAGAGAATCAGAAGGGCAAAAGTAAGAAAACTTGTGGGTTGAGATAAAAACAGTTTAATAGTTGAAATAAAATAATAACAAGAATAATAACTAATAATAATAATGTAATGAAAATTAAAACAAGAGAGAGAGGCAAAACCCAAGGAAAAAAAAAACAAGTAATGTAACTGTTCACCACCTGCTGATTGATGCTGCCAGTGCCTGAGCTGTGATTGCTGCCCCCCTGGCCAACTCCCCCCAGTTCATATACTGGGCATGACATCATATGATATGGAATATTGCTTTGGCCAGTTTGGATCAGCTGTCCTGGCTGTGCCCCCTCCCCTCCGGCTTCTTGTGCACCAGAGCATGGGAAGCTGGAAAGTCCTTGACTAGTGTAAGCACTACTTAGCAACAACTAAAACACCCGTGTGTTATCGACTTTATTCTCATGCTAAGTCCAAAACACCACACTGCACCAGCTACTAGAAAGCACACTTGAGCAGAACTTATTGTGCTCACTTGTCAGCTAATTCATTAGGGTTCACGTCATACTGTCAGGGTGCTTGGCTATGTTCTGTAATGGCATTTTTTTCCTCTGCTGAACAGCAATTTTGCAATCACTGCATCAATTATTACAATGTAAAATATTTGATATACTGTTAGATGAAAAGTAAACTTATCTTGCGTTAGGAGTTGCATCAGAATGTCATAAATGCACTTGATGCTCATTGGGCTTTACCAAGAGAGGCACTCAAGAGAGCAGATTGTCTAGAATGAAACTACCATCTGGAAGTTTTGTCTGAAGCCTGATTACAATTGAGGTTTAAAGGGATACATTTTTTTTTTTAAATAAAGCTTATTTGAAGGAAATCTATCTGTATGGATAATTCAAAAGCCTAACTGAATTTCAATAAATTCTGATAAAGTAGAGGTGTAAACCAGTATCTCATCTGTGTCCCTTGCATAGCTAATGTTCAACAGGATCTAACTAAGTTTATAAAATGATCCACAGTATATCAGATAACTTTATTTGCATGTACAGAACACTGATCTAGGTTATTTGAAGATTTTTAGTCGTGATGGGAAAAGATACGCTTTGTGTGTTTCCAGGGTTTTCTTTTCTTTTTCTTGAAAAGCCTCATGCAAATTAGGTTCTTCAGAAAAAGAACCATAATTCTCCCTAGAAGCTATGAGCTTGAAGAAATTTGATTTAGAAATAAGAAAGGCCCAAAGATTCAAGCAATTATGTGATGTGCTATTACTAAGGAGCCAAGGTCTGTCAGAAATATGTGGTTTTTCATGATGAGTTTTTAATAGAAAAATGTGAGTCACAGCCAAGCTCTCCCAGGTTTTTTGGCAGTAGTTCTTTAAATGACCCAACTGGCCAAAATTACACATGGTTCATTCTCTTCTTCATCCGCTTTACAAGGAGAGAAATGTGTGAAGCACAGTGCTTTGCTTTGATGGGACTATTGTTTAAGGTTATGCATTTATTTATTTATTTCATTTTTGTTATATAATCTGCTGTTTACTTTAAAAGTAGGTAATTTTGAAGCTATTTTCTTTGCAGTTGAAGCAACAGGGTGAAGTTTGAGGCTGACCTTACTGCCTGTGGGAATTCATATCACATTTTCATATGCCTGAAAAATCTGAGTTCCCTGTAATAATTTAGGAATAAAATTATTTTGTCCCTGAGAGATAAATCATTATATTAATCCTGTTTTTCCAGCTGATTCGGGCCCATACCATGGAGCATTGTTAAGAAGAGTATGGCTTCTGTGCTACAGTACTCTGTGGGAAATCAGCGCTGCACGTGTACGCAATGGTGGTGTTCCACAGTTGCCCAGCTGTTGGAGGGATGGGCAAGTGCACTTTGTGCTGCTGACCCGACTGCTTTGTGCCGGGGCAGGTTGCTGTAGCCTGGAAGAGACTCCTTGAAGGTGTGCATAAGGAAGGCCAGCTGCTGCTTGCCGGGATGGAGGGGGGTCTCCCAGGCAACTGAAGCCTGTTGGAGATGCTGGCTGTAAGAGTTTAGAGACACCAAGAAATGAAAGAGCATGCCTTAGCAACAGGCTCAATTGACCGTAATGAGTACGTACCCGTAACTACAGACGGCTGCACGGAAAATTCTTCAAAGTGATTTCATCTGCCTGCTAACATTGCCCTGCCTTCCCTGGACTCAGAGCCAGCCTGCTGGTCCTTACATGGGAGAGAATACGCCTGAGGACCAGGCAATTTACTGACATTGATGTGATTGAACATTTTGAAGGAGAGCTAGAGCTGTGTGTCTTCTGCACAGCACTACCATGCACATCTGTGTCACTGGCTCACCTGCTGCTAGGGTCTATACACTGATTTGGATCCCCAATAAGCATTATTTTCAACGGCATCAATAGGCCTCACTAGGGGTAGGAGACAGGTCACAGGCAAAGGTAGAAGTCATTATATAGCAAGGTGCACACAGGCCTGGCTTAAAGAAAATCTTTAAAATAGATTTCTTGGTGCTAGTATTATCACCCAGGAAGTAGATAAAACTGATCTGAAGTCTGTATAGTACAGACACTGTCAGAACTGCTTGCACCATACTATAGGTACTTTAGAAAGAGGGACAACATACAAATAATTTTTAAAAGAGATTTTTCATTCAGTATTCTGCATACCTGTATCAATTCTTCTCTAGCAATGGTACCATTCTATCCCATCTCTCTTTCCTATCTCTGATTATTCTCATAATCTACCTCTGAGTTCTTTACTTTTATATCACGTCTTTTTTGGGCGTAGGGAGACTGAAGCCAGATGCATCATTCTGTCAATTCAGAGAACTGTACTATTGTACTTTCATTATTACTTTCCCACCCGCTCCTTTTAAATTCTAGCAATTTGTTTGCTTCTTAACTGCTCTCACAGACAGATCAGAGATTTGTATTGCACTCCCTACAATGATTCTGAAGTCCATTTCCTGAATGGTTACAGTTAATTTAGAATTACGTAGTGTGGCTGCATGGTTCAAATTGCTCCTTCCACTGCTCATTAACCTCACATTTATCAACTTCTAAGAAAAGCTTAATCCTTTTACTGTTAATTAGATTGCATGAACGTAAGAATGGAGAAAATGTATATACTTGTATCATTTTAAGAAAGAAGGCATTGAAGACTCAATTTTAAATGAATCCCCTACCAAATCAGAATGAAACCCTGCTACTTACTGTGTGAAAGCCAATTACTTTTGTTCACCGGCCTTTAGAAAGTCTTTGATTGCCAAAAAAAAAAAAAAAAAGAAAAGAAAAAAGAAAAAGGGAGTTTTCAGGTTAACTTCAAGAGCCTATTTGTGTAGCCCTTCTCATATAACAGAAAGGGCTGATAAAGAATGACACATTCAATCTATAATGTCTGGTTTAAGTACAAATATTCCTAAGGTAATATACGTAATTGGGATCATACTCCCTAGCGACTGTCTCTATTTCCCCAAGATCAACTTGCCTTCAAATTTCTGTTGCTTTTTCCTGATTAACATTCCAAATTCTGCTTTCCCTTACCATTAAAATTCCTGCCCAAGGCAACTTAGTCACTCATCCTAATACTCTCCCTGTTCACATCAGCATGACCAAAAGGGTGCTCCAAAATTCATCTCTATCTCTGTAGTCACATAATTGCTAAATTACTATCTTTCCTCTTATTATACAAAACTGAACGTTCCCTTTGAAGCCCTACATAAATTTTGTCCCAAGAGAGCACAAGCTATTTCTTGTGCTATCAGTTATCTCTTTTGCCTTTTCTGCTCCTGAGACTGTTCAAAAACACTGCAGCTCCACAGACGTAAGCAAAGCAGAATCTGACCTGCAGAAATGTTGCCACCAAGCCACACGGCTGGAAGAAATCAAAAGGATCATGGTGTGATTCCCAGTTAGCATGTTGCCTTTCCGGAGCCGCCATTTGAAAAATGGTCTGTTTCATTGTAAAGGAATATTTGATGTAGAAGTTGCTGAGGTGCTGTCATTCTGCAAAATTATTTTCGCTGGGATAAAATGATGTATAAAGAGGTGGTTAGCTGTGTGAGCTTTCCGTGCTTAATTTTTACCCATTTGATCAATAGATTGCATTCTTCCAGACTGCATCAGACTTCTTTCATTTCCTAGAAATAAAAAGGCAGTCGTAGCACAGTCTATGTCATTATTATTTCAGTAGACTTTGCTTTTAACATAATCATATAAAAAATAAATAGTGAAAATTCTGTGCTGCCAGGGATAACAACTAGCTTGTCAACTTTTCAGAAGTGTTACCCATGGAATGGAAAAAAAGAGCTAGCCTTATTTTTAATGTAAGACTGGTAGGAAATCATGAATATTTTTATTTTTTAAAGTCTCTTTAGATTTGTAAATGTAAAAATCTCTTTGACCCACACGGTATTCTTGATACATCTGTCAGAATCTCAAATGGTAGAAATTAATTTAGCTCATTGAGTGTAGCAGGTCTACATTTTTTCACCCTGGTTTTATAACTTAGCCAGAATAAGAACATGAATGTAGAAGGAAGGCAAAATTTCATTCTTATTAGCACTGTTCTTATGTATCTGTTGAAATTATGAGCTAAACACTTGCTGTAAGGCATGGAGGGAAGTCTAGAGCCTTCACAGCCACTGTTCTGGAGTTGGTGAAACATCTCTTGGACAATGTGTGACCAGTCAAACCCTGTCATACCAGTTTTTGACTGCCCTGAATATGACTCTGGAAAATATGAGCAGATGAGTGGTTGATACATTACAAATACTTTTATAAAGGATAAGCAACAAACTCTTGTAGGTCCATTTTCATATCTACTACCAATTAGACAAACTCTACCAGCTGAATTGCTGACTGTCCCTTGGATTAGTTGCTTAGACAGGTTAATAGGCCTCACAAGCTTGGTGTGTCGGTATTGCTAAAATACCCCAAGAAAAAGACTCTGGTGAGCTTTGAAAAGGCGAACCTAGAAACATCAACATATAACTGTTGTTTTAAGTAAATACTGGCTTCCCATTGTAGCAGCTGCAGCAATGACATTAACCCACTGCCTGGGTGTTGCAGGATTCCCATGTGGGGTGCTGAGCTGGTTTCTGGGAACTTACATATTTCCCCTAAGAACTTCTTTGGACATCATTGTAGCTTCTGAGGTGAGCCCTCTGAAGCATGTTGCTGAGCAAGAGGGCTTTGAAGGCCAACGGGAATGCAGTGTAGCTCAATTCTGAAGAGAGGACACTGCTATGGACATGTACTCACTGTCCTGCAGGGAAGGCTCAGATATCCATATCATGAGAGGACTGGAGCAGTTTGGCCATTGAGTGCTTTTGCTTTCAATAAGCCAGTCAGCTCATTATTCTCCTGGAAGGATTAGGAGAAAGCCTTCCCTGGGAACCTTCCCAGGTTTTGTTTTCCTAACCCCTTCTTTGCTCACACAGGCTTTCCCCTAAGTGAGGAAGACAGAGACCGTAAACCTCCCTGCAGACCTATTCCTAAAGTAAACAAATAAAGAAGAACAATATTGACAAACAGGCATCTAGGAATTGGACAGTTGACACTGGAATTAGCTCACAGCCATCTGGCTTTGAAAGGAGGAATTGGCTGGCAGCTCATCTCTAAAAGAAATAAACAGTTCTGGATATTTCTCCCCCCCTCATTTATTTTTTATTTGTAGGCACAGGACAAAAAATAATAATCAGTTCATTCTGACTACATTGAAGAAATCTGTCTTTGACAGTATCTGCAAGGAAGTAAAAGACCACGGAAGAATAAATTCAGACTGAGATGCCTCCAGTTTTACTTTTAAATTTTTGTAAGGACTGTTTATGACTTAAACAAGCCTTTTTTTATTATATATCAGTGACACGCTCTCAGGCCTATACTGTCCCCTTCTTCCAGGGAAAGTGGATGAAAATCTCTGTAAGACTCTCCCCCTCTAGAGGAAAATGCCTGACTCTTCTATGTGGAGTGACTCTTCTGTGTGGAGTGAGCAGCCATGCAGGAGGGATTGACTCTGCAGTCATGGGCAACACAGCCCTAATCCTGCCCAGCCCAGTCACTGAAGTCTCCTGATCAGTGTTACTCATTACTCAGATATTTCCGTCATGCCTAGCTCCAGCCTTTATTCTCCTTCCTTGTGAGGGAAGGAAGCAGTATGGTATGGAAGATGTCAGGGCCGTTGTGCAATAACCATCCTCTACTCAGCTCCATTGCCTGTGTTGTCCGTGGGTGGTGGCTGGCCTTGGCCGTAGAAGCCCGTCAGGCTGGCTCCAAGGCGCATCTCCTGTGAGCTGGGAGCTTGCTCCTCTGCATTCCTCTCAAAAGTTCTTGAGAGAACATCTGATATTTGATAAACAATTCAAACTCATGTCTCAGTATTCACCTTTTCAGGTCATACACTAACTTCACACAATGTTCTTCAGACATCGGGTCTTATCCAGCGATTAAAGAAGCCAAAATCTTTTCTGCTGACTTCACTAGTTTGAGGCTGGGTTCCTTGCTTTGGTTAGAAGCTCCTCAGATGTCCTGGGGAAGTGATAACACCTTCAGTGCAGCGTGTGATAATTTCCCTTTGTTTGTGTGTGGCTTTTTTTCAGTGACATTGCTTTTTTTTTGTACAACCTGCACATCATTTAGTTTGCTTGAAGCCATTAGGCTTGGTGATTTCCTTGCAAAATGAAGTGGAAAAACATATTCAGTCAAGGCCAGCCTCTGAAGAAACCCATTGTTTGCAGCGGTTCAATTTAATTTGAAACACATCACATCAGTTTCTATTGTTAAGTTTAGTATTTCAGCACTATGGAACCTGATGAGATGAAATTGCATTTTCACTGTAAAATCAGATTTAGCTCTTTGAGTGATGAGCTGGTGAGGGATTGTATTTCATTATGTATTTTGCAAAAAAAAAAAAGAAACAACATGCTTTGCCACACAATAGTAGCATTCTCACAGCCAGTTTTGGGAGGGGGGTTTTGTTTGTTTGTTTGTTTGTTTTATATACTCTTTGCGTGAATGGTCTTTGGGTCGTAAAGTGGCAGTGTCTCTAAGTTTTAAGCTCCCTAACTTTGCCAGTGAATTTGAATCTACAGAATGGTTACCGTGTGCCTTTAAAGTGCTGTGTTGTTTTCATAACCTTGGATTTTCCAACACTCTGTAGCTGAATATTGTTGTTTGTTTAAGTGCAGTGTGATTAGCTGTCCTTGAAAATATCATCTGTGGCAGTCTGATTGTGTAGCCGAGCACGAGGAGTTGAAGGATGCAAGAACATCCTTTACACCCACCAGGTATACTTACAGAGTCTGCAGCAGGTATAGCATTTCAGGCTTTGATTTGGGAAAATATTCCTAAGAAAGACAACTCGGATAGATACATCTAGTTAAAAAACACTGGCCTAAGGAGATGTATGAGTTCGTGTCTTGAGATTTGCATAAAAACATGTTTAAGTGTGTACATTTTCTTGAATAATGGCCTTAGATTTATTCCCACTAAAGTCCAGCAGCTAAACCAATGTTAGACACCTACACTTGGGAGGCCTAGTAATCCCTTTAATAATTTGAGTCTGCCCATGAAATAGGTTATTCAAACTGCTTGAAACATTGCATGACTTAGATTTCTTTAAAACTGCAGAACCCCCAGAGTTTCCAACATGAACATCCTTTCAGTTACAAAATAGGAATTTATTTGTTTACACAAAATTTAAAATCGAAGTTTTACAGATTTGAATGCAGATGCTTTCTGTAGGTGAAACTTCTGAGAGGTCAATAAGCCATTTGCTCTACATGGGAATCTAGATTTTTAAAATGTTTTTTTTTTAATGTAATTACATGAGCCACAATATCTATTCAAATATTAACAACATGGTTCTTCTGTAACATTACTGACTTTCTATTTGTAAAAAATGAAAGAAGTTCAATGCAGCTTGGAAGATTTCAGGCATTTGATCCAATGGGTAAAAATTAAGTATGGAAAGCTCATGCAGTGTAAGATTGATCAAACTAGCAATTCCTTTTTATGTTTCTGCTTGAAATTTCTGGGGGGATTTTTTTTTTTTAATGTTACAATTGCAAAAAGTCTTTAAAGATTGGACCTGAGGATTAGAAAGCTTCCTTAGAGTATGAAATCAGCTGCTATTCAGGGCTGTTTGTCTTAGACTAAGGTATTAGCAAGTTTTTAAACTACAATGCTGTTAAGGAGACTAAAGTGTACAGCTTGAAAGTCTGTTTGCGAATGCCATGAAGTCTAACACCTATGTGCACCCTCAAGCCAGCTAGTTTTGTTCGACTTACTCCTCCTTTCTTTCCTGTAGCTGTGTGTCTCTGCACTCTTGTAACACACACTGCGCACCCTTATTTATGACCATAGCAACATATCATGGGCAAAGTATAAATTAATAGACCACTTCAATTTAAGCACATCATCATCATTTTGCACAGCTTGTATCACCCCAGAAGCAGAAAACTACTTGGAATATCTGATGCCATTTATAACCTACTTTCTGCACAGTTCAGTCCTTTGCTACAGTATCTACTCAATCTGTCCCTAAGTCCTGAACCTGCAGCCACTGTTCTTGTCATCGCCAGAACTGAGGAGTGGTTGCATTCCATATTTATGCCACCCTCTCTGTGCATAACTATTTTGTTTTATATCTGGAAACTCATAATCTTCTTTCTCTGCTACCAGGAATGAACTTCACACAGTTTTGAAGCAAACATCTGTTTTCTCTCAAGTACTTGTGAGCAACCAACTAAGTGGTGGGCTGTCAGGACATTTATAAGTTTTAAGTAGATAATAAATCGATGCCATGTCTTTTAACTCTTTTTTTTTCTTTCCCTCTACCAGATTTCCTACCCTTGTATGGGTTACTGCGGGTCCCCTTTTTATTCCTCTTAGTTTCTCCTCAGTAGCACTCCCTACATTGCAATGATACACCTCAGTGCTGAAAAAAGCATATACAGAGAAACGCAGAATTAAAATATTGAATAAAATAGCTAGACTGCGTTATTATTTATATAATTGCAATGCTTATTGTCTTGGGATATAATTCAAAACGGTAAAATTTCATCAGGAAAGGCAGGTAGGTGACTTATCATGACATAGGTCTGAGTCTGTACATCCTTCTGTCTAACTTTCACATCCAGACTGTGATTTTGTTCTGTACAGTTGTTCAATTCATGTATTGCTCACACACAAAGCAATGGTGGCAGATACAACTACTGCTTGACAACTTATCCCAAGCATTGATTTCCTTCTGCATTAAAAAAAGTGTCATCTGAATATCCTCAGGACTTGCTCCTGCTGAAATTAACGTGACTAGCGGTTGGTCCACAGAAATTCATGCCAATCAATCACAGTCCTTAGAACAGTTTAATTTAGAAGGCATTTCACAAAAGTCTTTTCTCCAAGACTGTCTCTTTCTAACCCCCACCCAGCTGGCATTCTTTAATTAATAGGATTGAGAGAATAAAGTAACCATGTTCAGGAGCGGGGGTTCACCATGAGATCAATTTGCAGAAAAACAATTAAGAAAAGTTAAAAAGTGGCCACAAATTAAAAATGCCAATAAGCCTTTCTCTGAAATGTCTCTGGCAGGATGTTGTGTAGAACACTAATTTGAAATATAGAACTGTGTTTCCTAAGAAGTTTTAAGTACTATTTTATTTCAGGAAACCATGGGCTTCTCAAGCCTTGGTCTTCCGCAGCAGAAATTTCTCTACTGGCTGCCTCTTACCCCTGAGTTGAAGTATTTTACATATCTGACCTATATTTCTCCCACCATTTGCATGCATTTCTACTCTGTGCGCCACAGGTCTTAGCTAAGCAGTCACAGAAAACTTTAACACAGGATTGCTGTGCAAAAAAAGACCAGATATGGTTATTATTAAGCAATTACAGGCTTGGACGCCTCGGCCAATTACCGTGATCACAACCCTGTTCTGTCTATTGTATGCAACCACACCACCTCAAGCTGTGATCTTGTCAGAGCTCATAAGCAAAGCGGAGTGGGGCTGGTGAGGCTGCAAGATGGATTAACTCTGGAAATAAGGCAGAAAAATAACACAAAGTGAATTGGTAATTCAGAAGGTAGCATCTCATACACTCAGTATTGCCAGCTTACAGAGTCTTATGCTGAAGAGTGTGGTTATGGCATTTTTCTTGACTCCTGATTTTCTACACTAATGAAGAAAAATAGGTTTTAATTTATTTAAGGAGTTTCTAGATAGAAAAAAGGAAATTTGAAATACATCCCAGCTGTAGATATTAGACAGTAAACAATCCCTTCCTACGTTACTCTTTTAAATACTCTCACAGGCTTGCTGATTCACTCATGAGCTTTGAATACCTGGACAAAAATGGAGCACTCTGCAGCATTATCCCTCTGGTGAGACGCAGAGCCACGGTGCTCACCGCCATTGTGCTATCTGCATTTCTGACCTTAGATTCCCCACTTCTGGCAGGAGTGAAACACCTGACCATCCTGTGTTTCAGGAGGACCTTGGGCAACAGCCTCGCCTGTGCCGAGTAAGTTGAAGGCTGTATTTTTCTACAACATCGAGCCAGAATAACCCTTCGTTGCCATAGGAAAAGCTATCCCTGCCACTGTTTCGCATGCCTGCTTCTTCTTATCCCCACATCATTAGCTCCCTTGTACTAAGTCACCCTCCTGTCAGCTGTGCAACAAAGGACTTAGGTTCTGAAGTGGGTTAAAGCACATCATATCAACGAAAAAAGAGAAGGAAAATCATAATAAAAAGCCCAGATAAACTAGTTTCAACACAGTAAAGTGTTCCCAGAACACTTATGGATTTTACAAACCATCCTCACAGCCTTCTTACCAAATAATAACAATAATGTCTTATATTAACACCAAAGCTATGTGTAACAGAACTGCAATGGGGAAAAATAAAATTAAAAAAAGCAATAACTGAATGTTCCTCTGAACACCCAGGAGTGACCCATCAGCTAACTGGATCTGACATGTGGGATCAGAGACTGGAAAAGAGGCTGCTCTGCATAAATGTGTGTGTTTCAGCCCCAGCTGGGAGGCAGCGTGAGCGAGGAGTCTGGTTTCCCTGCGTCGGACCTGATGGGCCTGCTGAGAAATGCTTTGCTCCCAGGCAAAGTGCTGGAAGCGTTCTATCAATTTTATTGAATTGATTTTAAAGGTCTTCGTGTCATAATTTCTTTCTCTGTGCTGCAAGGCAATTCATTCTGCGGTTAATTGTGGGCATAGCTGAATAGTTTACATTAGGACTATAGTAATAGCAGGGCAAAGGTTTGTTAAAGAATAATGTAACGACTAGAAATTGAAGGTGCCTCATTGTACATCTGGAGGCACAAAAGTCCCCAGGCGTAAGAGTTGATGAACCAGACAAATCCTTAGTCACGTAACAGTCCGCAGCATTCTTTCATGTAGTAGAAAAAGTTACTTTAGAAATCTGGACAAATATAAGATAAGAAGTCCTCACCCACTGTTTTGGCTTTTCTATTCCAGATTGAAAGGCTGAATTGCTACAATGAGATCCTAAGAGTTTTGTATTTGGCATGTGGCAGATTCTCCCTTTGCCAAATGTAAACACATCACGCTATCTGTGAAGACTTCCTCGCAGTTTTGGCAGAAAAGAAAAGACGAGTCTGAGCTGGAGGTGAGGGATATACGTGGTTATTGCACATAGTGGCAGAAGCAGACCAGGAAGGCTCTGTTAATTACAAAGATTTTCTCTCCCCGCCCTGTGCAATCTGAATTACGTTAGGTCTTCTCCAACCCCTGGACAGCCAAGCCCTATAAAGGAAAGAAGATGTCAAGCACAGACATTAGCTTTGTGAACAGCTGCAATAGTTCAAGAAGTTATTAACCCATAAGCATTTCTCGCAGCCTCTCTTCTGGGGATACGTACTTCCCAAGCTCTTCTGTTGAACAGATGGGATCACACAAGCATTCTCTTTGGAGCAGCTAAGGAGGTGATCTGAGTTAATTTGGCTGATTCTGCCTGAATTGGATGATGAACAATTCACCTCTCGTTCCACCAGAGCTGGAAAACCCGTGAGCTCCAGCTGGTGCATCTGCTCAGGTCTACGGCTCCAGCTAGCTCTGCAGGGACAGGTCGGCTTTGGGCTTTAAAATGCAGTCACAGAATCACAGGTCAGTCCACGAATTACCCCAGGACATTAGCAAAGCAGAGTTAAACCTTGATTTTGTTAATCAGAGATCATTATCTTAGCTCAAACACTGCACTGAGAAAGGTCATCATTTAACTGTTAACATTTTTGTCCTTTGCATCTGTCCCTTGAGTTCCCCTGTTTCATACATACAATTACTTTTCATATATATATAATTGATTTTGAATCTCCCTCTGAATGACAGAGGATATTGCCTTCCTCTTAGACTGTCAGTCATATTAAAATTAGCTCATCTTAAAAACATCAACACTTGCATGAAAAATATGTTTTAAATATAACTGTAATTGCTTACTGCAATGAACTAAAACATTTAGCTAATGAAAGCTTATCCAAGACTACCAGACTAGTAAATATGGTGTAGAATTACTTAAACCTTTGGAAGCATCTTAAGCCATTAAAAGCTACACGTTGTTACAAAGCATTGTTCTGCTTGGATTTTATACACGTCTATGACCGAGTGTACTGACCTGTAGGTAATACCTCTTCATACCTAAAGCCTATCCACCTATTCTTCAGGCATAGTTAACTTTAAGTAGCCTTATAATAGATAAGGGCTACCAAATTCTTTATGAAAAGAATAAAACATATTTCATTCCTATAAAAAGATATAAGCTTGGCTTTTCTTCCTTTTGTGTTCATACTGATGATGAAAGCGACTTCAGCCAGGACGTAAGGTGTTTGACTGGAGAAGCAGACGTATTTCTGTTCACAGCTGTGCTGAGCAGAACAGTGCCATCTAGTCACCTGCAAGCCAGCGATTCCTGGTGCAGTTGTGTGACCTGTCAGGGAGCGGGCCGTCGTTCCCCACAGGGTCAGTTCAGTACTGTTATGACTTGGTTTTATGGAGGACTTCTCTTAAACTGCTTCTATATCATCAGTAATCAGGTTGTTTCAGACTAACTTTTCTTCACACTGTTTGTTGAACACCCTGACCACAAAGGAAATAGAGCTGAAAAACTATTCACAGAGTTTTGAAGGGGTGATTGTGGTTATAGTCAAGCATCATCATGGACCTGCCACCGTGACAACACGAAGTAGATTTGCTCCTATGAGCTTATATAAAATCCCATTTTTTTTCCCCACCTTATGGATAAATTGCATTCATTTAGTTAGGAGAGAGCAGTCCCACACAAAACAATGTATTATCCCAGTACAGAAATTAAGAATACATTACTTAGGAAACCCTTAGACTAAGGCAGTTCTCCTGCTGCATGACGTAACTGCTTTTCAGTTTTGCTACCTTACTCTTATTTCTTTATCTTGTAGATTTAATTAAGTAAGTCATCCAATATTGAATTTGATTAATATTTTAATGGACCTTTCCTGGGTAAGTTTTAGAGAGTACTAAGCAAACCTGAACAGGTAACTTTAAAAGTTCAGAGTAGACATATCTGTGAAAAAGCCCGAAATCTGGAATCACTCCTGTTGACATGTGACCTATTTTTAGAAGGTGCAATACATAATAACAAGACTTAATATATAATTTGTGGTGAGGAAGGGATCCTGTGATTAAGTGACAACACTTCATTTTTCCTTGGCTAAAGATGTACATGGTAGGAAATAAATGGTCCTTGCATATTGTAAAACCATGTTCAGTCCAGAACCACGTTATGCAGATTAAAACGAAAGCTACAATGCACAGGCTGATTCCTGCTCTCCTTTGATCTGGTTTAAGTTCAGAGAGTCTACTGGGACCATTAAATTCAGCAACAAAGGAATTAGGGCTCAGATCTTGAAACATTTATATTACTTCCATCACCATGGTGCTCAGGATCCTGAGGACCTGGTTCAGACCTGCTTATCCCAACAAACAGAGCACATTAAAGGTGGCCTCTCAAGTGTGACATAAGAAGTAGCAGATTTGACCCTGGCAGGGCAGTGGCAACAGCCAGTGCTGCCCGCCATTACTGGAGATGTCCGTCGGGACTTTCATGCAAGTCTTGGGGGGAGACAACCCAAAGGTGCCTCCTTGAAAATTTAGCAAGTGCGTGGTGGAAGCTGGTGATATGGGAAAACAAAGTTGTTAGTTAACTCCTGACACTGAGTAAGAGGTTCATGTGGAATAGACAGAGGCTGGGAGGAATTCAGGACACATGATGCATAGCTGGAGAGCAGCAAAAGGAGAGTCCGTGAAGAGACAGAGAGGAAAGCGCCGCTGCTGTAGCCACAAGCCAGGAAGGTGCTCCTTGAATATGAATTTTGATAGGTACAATTGGGCAAGATGGCACATGTCAAAATCAGCATTAAACATGTCACAGCAATCAAATATTGAGATCATAAGAATCTAGCTGCGGGGTAGTAAGAAAGATCGTAATTTAGAAATATTATTTAGGAAAATTGTTGGCATTTCAGAGTTCTTGCCAAAGGCCCCGGCTGTGCTATGAGCTTGACTGATAGGCAAGATGGAGGTGGTTGCCATGGTGATGACCAAAGGTGGAGGAGACATAAACATAGACAGGACCAACTACCACATTAACAAACTAAAGGGCAGGCAAAGCAGGAGGGATAAGAGCTGATGAGAAGTCATTAAGGCTCACAGATTTAAAGTCATAGAGAGGTTGAACAGAAAAAGTTGATGAGCCTAGGACAGGCAGCCACACTGAGAAGATGCGGGAGACTGAAGACGATCCTGTAATGAGGAGGTCAGAGCAGAGCAGCACTTCCTGAGAATGAAGGCAACTGTGTGGCTCCCACAGCAGCTGAGAAATTTGTAGTCAAAACTGTGGGCTAAGCAAGGATCTGAGGGTAGAGCAACGAGTATGGAGGAGTCAAATGAGTGATAGAAAGCCCTGTAATCACCCAGGGTGAATTTGTCAGATTTTTAAAGGGGGTGCAAAACAGTATCAAACTGTGGTAAGCTCCTGAGGTTCATTGAGGGGTGTGGGCTGGTTCTTCATTAAAATAGGGAGAACTTTAATCAACTAGCTGCCAATCTATGGTATTCCTTCTAATGGACTGGTAGACATGGTGGGAAAGTCCCTGGGTATCAGCTAATAGTTGGCAGGCAGGTAGGGCAAAGCGGGTGCCTGGGAGTGAAGTGCCTGAGAGTGGAGCATCTAGGCAGGTGAGACCATTCTGACATTTCTGCTCAAGTAGAGATGCTACAGCAGAAATAATAGAAAGGATTTTAAAAGAAGTTTCCACTGAGACTCTGGAGAGACCAAAACACTCTCCATACATGCATGAAGCTCCTCTCTGAAGGCCTCAGATCCAGAAGCAAACAGAATGGCAGCCCGGCACCCCGTGCAGGACTGGTGGGTGGATAACCGCCATTGGCTGCAATAGGACTTTCTTGGCCAAAGAGCTTTGTGGGCTATGAAAATGCAAATTTTCTAGAATTCGTTTTTTTTCCTGTGTGTCTCCAGAAGGTGCGAGATTCTTTAGGATTAAGCTGAAAGGGTAAAAAGAAATAAAATCTGCCTTAGTCTCTGTGAAGACGATATAACTAAAGAGCTATGTCTCTCCTGTGCATGACAGGGAAACAGACAATAGCAATAGCAGTAGTAATGATAAAGTATGGGTAGATTAGTTGTACAGATATATCTACCCAGCTATGTATAATATATGAATCTTGAGATTATACAGTCCTATGCTTATACAGGACCAACTCATCAGCTAGTGCAATTCTGTTAACATCCATCAAGCAACATGTAATTATATGCAGAGTGTATGACACTTACGCTTAGTTTTTTATTGCCCATTTTGAGGTGAGGAATCTGTTCTTCTTAGCAGGGACTCTCATTCCATTCAGGAAAACAAGTAAAGAATGGCACTGATAAGTCACTAATATTAATGAAAACTGCCTGTGTGGATTCCCAATTCATAAAATACTTCTGTAGCATCAACTCTTTAACTCAGTGGTATTTCCTCTGTAATCCATTACATTGTGTGATCTCAACATATGTTTTGTTAGCAAAAGTACACGGAATTATTGTAAAGCATAGCAACACAGGTGTGTTACAGTTGTAATTTTGTTTTGCATTTAGACAGAAGTTCGTTTGTTTTACACTGTCTTACACTGGGGGAAAAACTATTAAAAATTATATTTTCAGCTCTATATTTTTCCTGGTATGTTTTCTTTGCAGATGGTGAAAATATCTCTCACAAAGATTTAGTAGCAGCTAAAGGTTAGAAAAATTCTTAGTGCTGAGATAGGCCGAGCATAATCAAAAGTCAGGAGGCATGGTGAAAGATCTGAGCCTTAGCAGCTGTACTGTAAGGCTGTAGTGTGGTAGCTTTGCCTAGTCTGGCAACCTGAAGACTTTACATCAGGGGAAACCTGATCCACGTCACTCCTCTGTGCACTCTGGTTTTCTCGGAAAGGAAAGAGAGTGGCCAGGCAGGGCTCTCCAGTGGGTCCCTCTTGGCATCTAGGTACCTGTGTAACAGGGACCTCTGTGGGTGCACAGTTCACTGTGGAGACGTGTTCAGCAAGAGTTTACGTTGGCCAATAACCTGTCAACATTACTTTGTCTTACAAACCTGTGGCCTTAGGTCTAATTAGGTAATACTTCTTGTTCTGCTCTGTAAGTTAGTGGTCTCTTGCCAGATTATTTCTGCAATATTCTTTATTGCTTTGTTTTCTTGTTGCATTATTATTTATAGTCATGATCTTACTAGTTATAGTGAGTTCAAATGGAAAAATCTAAGGACCACAGAGGTGATACCAGAAAAAGTGCTAAAAATTTAATGAGTAGCCATGTTCTGTACTGAACCAGTGCCCTGGCATGGGCTTGCCTCCTGGAAATGCTTCCTCTTCAATTATAGATTAAGTTTAAAGTTTACTACTTGCAAGAACAGAGCTCTACAAGCCTTCCCCGATTTAGTCTGAAAGAATGTGTATGCCTTTGATTTCAGATATGCAGGCTTAAAGGTGAGCGATGATCTTGCACTAAGAAACGGGGGTGAAGCAGGCAGACCTGGTTTCATTTCCTGCCTGTGCCACAGACTTCCTGTGTAACCCAAGATAAGCTACTAAGTTCTTTGTTCATTATTCCATGCTCTGTAAAACTGGGATAATAATGCTTCCTTTCCCATTGTATGCACTTATTCTTGCCTAATAAAATATTATGCTTTCTTGCTAAATGTAGCTGGTGTTGCATTTGTGTATTAAATGAACAAGCACATGAATACAGAGCTCCCTTTCCAAGACTCCATATCTATGCATATTCAGGACTCACTCATAAATCTAAATTGGCCTTGAATATGAGTACTTGCAGAACCTGTCTGCCTGTTCAGCTGGTTGCAGGTATGTTCAGGTCTGGGAACTGATCTATAATTGTTTCCAACTAGACTTAATAAATAACGTATCAGTTTTCAGGACCTAATTTTTCAATCAGAAGTAAGCTAGCTTTTTCTTTATTTAATGTTCATTATCAAGTAATGAGGAAGGTTCATTTCACCACATACCTCTATGACTTAGGTTATTTACCTGAAAAGTTATATTTGGTTAGAACCCTAGAATATAGTTTATCCAGATTTCTGGTGCATTATACTTAGAAGCCAGTAACTCTGGAAATCAAGAGATTATTTCTTTCTCTGCTTCCCTGGAAACTCTAGATTAGTTAATAACATTTTAATGTAACTAACAATCAACTGGGAATTCTTCATTGGTATTTTTATGACAAACCATACCTGCTGTGATTGGCCAGACTGCACTTTATGATTTTTCTCAGGAAATTCCCTTACAGCCTTAGAACGCTAAGAGCCATTCAAGCAGAATAAAATGTTTATGCCCAACATTGATGAAAAGCCCATTAAAATGATCACTATTGGTTAAAGAATAGAAATACATTTGGATCCAAGGCTGATAATGTGACTGAGTTCAGGGCCGAAGTAAAGTTATTTACATCTCTTTACAAAAAGGATCAGAAGTGAAGTTTTTTATCATGTATTCTGACCCAAATTTGAGTAAATATATGTACTTTCCCCAAAGTCTCTCTGTAGTCTCAGTGGCTATGACTTTATGTGCTTTAATCCCCAAACAGCCATGTAGATGTTAATTTGTACATAAACCAACGCTGTATTCTGGTTCGGATTTGGCTGTAGATAGAGGGATTGATCTCTGACACAGAACTGTTGCCAGTAGGGTAAATGACATCTGTCAGCTGCGTCACTGCCTTGTGCCAAATAGTGGGAGAGAAGCAGGGCTGTGTAACCCCACTGCCCTGGTAATACTGTAGTTTTATTTCGGAGAAAAAAGGTGCTAGTTGGATCTGATCATTAAAGCAGTGAAAAATTTTCCTATAGTTAGGACTAGAGAAATATTGTCCTTAAAAAAATAGTATTTTATTGCTTTGTTATGCTTGGACTGATCTGTTGGTGACAAATTCTAAAAATAAAAATGTCCAAGTTTTTCAGCACTTGAGCCTAACAAATTAAATCAATAACTGTTGGTCTTCTGCATATCATGCCCTTAAGATTTATGTATTAGACTTAGAATTTTATTTGCTTACACATTTTAAGGCTTCTTTGGCACATATCAAGCATCACCTAGTGTTGTGGAAGCTACTGGTATAACTTAGTTCGAAATGCTTACTATGTACTACAAGTGTTGTTAAATATTCCCTAAATCCAAAGTCCAGACTGCATCTTGTCTGACGTGCAATGGAACTGTGATTTCATTTGCTTCAGAATGACATAACTTTTTACTGTATTTTGCTGTGAAAACCATAACCCCTGTCCTATTCTTCATCCCGTTTAGAAACTTAGCCGGTCCATGAAAACTGCCAGTATTGGTTTAGAAACTGTTGGTTTCAGTTTCCTGTAGTGCAAGTAACCTCCCTGAACTGCAGGTGCCTCCAACAGCAGAACTCTGGTGGTGAGGAGGCAAAGGGTGCAAGGTCATCTCTAAGACACTACAAGACACTCACATTCCTCTTGATGCAAAAAAGCACCAGACAAAGGTAACGAGGTTGTATCATGCAGCTTTTGGATCAGTTTGACTCTGTGCTGTTGTTTATGAGGGGGAGCAGTTAAGACATCATCTAGTCAAAAATGGTGATTATCAGAAGCATGAAAAGAACCAGTGCTGGAGAGACACCTTCAGCCAGGCAGCCAATAAATCAAAGCAACAAAGCAGTCCTTTTCCTTGCAAGTCACAGCCTCGTCTTGTCTCCCTCAAACTATATCACAGAGAATAATTGTGATTTTTGTTTAATATTATAAGACAGTATATTGAAAACATAACAATGAAATAATAAAGGAAGTCCCCGAGCAGTTCCGTTATCAAAATTAAAACCACCTTTTTATATAAGACTACTTTTTCTGACAGGTTTTTGCAAGGTTCTGGTAAGTATTCCTTCCTGTGTATAGAACAAAAGCATATCTTTCTGCAGAAAGTGACTGCCTGGACTATTCCTCCTAACTCTGTATATCCACTACACCATCTAAGTCCAATTCAGCATTTGGAGCCTGCCCATTTTGAAGTTGCTGATGTAACTGTGTGCTGTCAGCCGTGCGCTGAATAAGGAATTTGCATTGTATTATCAGAATTGCTATTTAGCTTTGCTTTGATGTCCTTTCTGGTAGCCTTACCATCTGCAGGTGTATAAAAGTAACACCTGCTCAATGAATTCAGAATAAGGACAGTTTATGGAGGCATCCACACAGAACATTACAGAAACTATCTGGTAGCCTGGAATATTAAAGAGAACATCAAGAGATAAAATACTGATCTTATTCAAAACTCTTACAGCACTGAAAGCCAGACAATAGTACTCAAAGTTTAGGAAAAGGGTTGATATTTATGACAAAGGGAGAGGTCAGGGTCAGACTTATCAAAAATGCTAAAAGTCTGGAGCAACTCCACTGAAATCAGGGGAGTTTATTTGAGTTTACACTGATGAAAGTGAAATTAGAAATTAGTCTTTGGTCTCTAAATTTTTTAAGTACTCCAGTAAATGGATGTCTGTACCCTTCTTCCTTACCAGAGGGCTTTCTATTTAGCTCACATTCAATTTCTTCATCAGTCAGGTGGTTCTTGGAGAGACAGAGCTTTATCTCCTCCTACCTGTTAATTCACTTTGCTGGAAATGAATGTTTAACCTTTACTTGCCCATCAATCTAGTATTCTAGGACACACCTATTTTATGCCTTTGAATTCCTTATGCCTGTGTGTGCTCACATATCAAAACTCAATACTCTAGTACAAATCTGTAAACAGTCACCGTACAGTCTTCTAAGACCGGTGGCATTGCTTTTTCTCCTTTAGTTTTTAATACTGTTTAATGCAATGACACCCACTGTTACAAGTTTTCACTGTATGAGAGCCTTTGCTGCAGTGGTTCATTACATATGGACAGGCACGGGTCTCCATTTATCATGGTGAAGCAGGTCAAATGAATCAGTACGTAGCTAGGTGTTTCATAATAAAGTTTATATTAAGCAGGACAAACTCTGTGTTGACTGAGTTTTGTGACGCTAAAGCCTTATAAACATTTATAGCCTTTGATCTCTTAACTGGCTAATAACATCATTATTTCGGTTTTGTGGAATAGCTCAATGAAATGGAAAAAAACTGCACTCCGAGGAAGGCTGTAATTCCTGTTCCACTGATTTTTACCACTCCTTTCTGTAACAGGTAGTAGTATGACAATTTTCTATTGCAGGACTTGAAAAGGCACAGAGACCAGATAACATGCATTGTTCGGGGATCGTCCTCTTCTCTGCCAGAGCCCTTATGATTCTCACCATTCCTTCTTTTATTTGTCTCAGCCTTGAAACATTCAGTTTTCAGCTTAGAAGCAGGGTATGGAACTAACTTAGCAGTTTGTTTTTTAAGATGCTGGCCACCTTTGTGTTGGCTGATCTGTACCACTTGACTTCGGCTGCAGGCATGGTGATTAAAAAAATAGGGGGCATGATTCATTTCACACTCATGCCACTGTAAAAGGCAGCCAAAGTAAATGAAGTTACACTAATGCAAGACTCAGATCTCTTTCAGACTCCAGTTATAATGCTGGGATTAGACCGTGGCTCATGGAGAAGGGTGGAAATTAAAAATATTGGCCATGGCTTTTTCCTCCTACAAAGAGTGTATTTAACCACTGGGGGGAATACCGGCAGGGCAGGAAAGGGTCTGATGGTTATAGTTAGGGACAGGCTCACTCTCAGGCAATGATCACAGAGCTGTTGAGTTACTCTGGCTGGCAGGGACTCGGGAGGTCATCTAGTCCTGTAATGCAGTTGGAGAAAAGCAAAACTCATTTTGGTTGTACTTATCTGGTACCTGCTACTGCCCTGAGTTAATTTAAAAAAGAAAAAGGTATTTAAAAAAGAAAAAGGTATTTAAAAGAATTATTATTTTAAACAGTTATTATTTAAAAGGAAAGGTTGATTTTAATTCTGTCACTTTAATCCAAAATGCTTATAATTTCTGAGAAGGTTTTCTCTGAAAGCTCCATATATGTGGGTATAAAAATATGTACTAACAAATCATGGTGACACAGTTAGCAGAAAAAGTTAAAAACAGGAGCAAATTCAGATATTTATTTAAATTTCTATATGACTGTAGATGATTATGATAATACCAGACTATAAAAGGAAGATATCCCTAAAGATTTCTCCTGTTTAGAGTTATGCACATATAATTACCGTATTATAAAACATAATTATGATACCCTCAGGATTTTTCTGTAGTCTTTACAAGCAACCTGACAAGGAATTGATAAAGTGCAGGACATAATCCAATAAAACAATGTGCATTAGTTTTATCTCACAATACCAATTTAAATACAAAACTATTAAAGTATGATTGTAATACTCTCATAACAAATTATTTTACAAAGTGCCCCTTAAGACTACATATAATAGCAAATTTATTCCTCTCCAGGGAAGTGGTCCTCTAAAGACTGGGAAATCTTACTTTTCATAAAGCTATCTAGTATAAAACCAAATTTAGTTGCTTGGAAATAGTTGTTTCAAAGCTCATCCTTTTTGTATATAAAGTTAGGAGTGTTTATTTTCATGCACATCTCTCACGTTATCTACACTGAATTTCCTCTGCCATTTTTTCATCCTGTCGTCCGGGACCATAAGGTGTCTCTGCACCTCATTACAGTGGCAGTTGTCTATGTTACCTTCGTGTCATCATCAGACTTTGCAACCTCATCATTCATCTCCATAATTGTGTCATTATCATTGGGTCATATATGGATCCCATTACAAAAAAGATGTTTATGAGATGGTACAAGATGTGCATATTTAAGGACTTGTATAGGAAAAAAGAACCGTGGTCAACATCGCCAAAAGTGGTTTTTGTACTGGTGGATTTGGGGATTAAAAGCTCCTCTCTCTCTGTCTCTTTCCCTTCCCCTGTCCTAGCGTGAAACTGCACTGGGCCACCTGGATTGAGCTGGCTTTTTACAAACTAAATCACAGTGTGGATCCAGAGTTGAAGAGATGAGGACCATGTGCATACAGGTGTGGTTCTTGGCTGCAGCTGAACATAATTGCCCATGCTATGCTGATCTGCATGAGATCTTTGAGAGAAGGCTATTCTTGAACCTCCTATGATCCATGTGCTTCTGCAGTGAGTGCTGAGTGTCCACAAGCAGATGCTGTAGCCTAAGAGCCACGTCTTCCTCTTGAGTTCCTCAGCCGTTAAGGCCACACTGGATGTAAGGAAGGGACTTTATTACCTGCAGCAGCTCCAAGGATTGGTGAGCAAGTGCACATCTCTGGTGTGAAGCAGGAGAAAAGATTCACAGAGTGTCTTCATGTGGGTAATGATACTGGAGATGAAGAAAGACAGGAAGAGGAGACCTTGGGTGGAGCACAGGCTGTACTAGCGACATCATTTGATGCAGCGGACTGCCCTTGACAGCTAGAAGACATGTATTGATAAGATGGGGAGAACCATCAAGCACCATCTTATTTCTCTCTGCCCCACACAACCACTATAGATGGGGGGTCATGGTTTACTCGTATGAGAGGGCTCCCCACCGTGTTTCATTAAAAATAATTCCTGCTGCAAAGACTGCTGATGGCTGGTCAGATCACATACCTTACTTTGTGTTCCTTTGTCTGTGGCAGCTCCCCAAATACTGGTGTTAGTGGTACAGATACTGTGCGAATTCATTCAGAAAGCGTGTTGGGACCCAGAGTGCTGAACAAGTACCTTGTTATCAATAAGGCAAAATACAGCCTTGCTCCCACAAACCTGTGTTCATTCTTGCCTTACTCCACCAGAGACTATAAACACATGCTTATTTTAAAGAGCACAAGGTACTTTTCAATTTCCGTGGGACTACTTCCATGCTTCCCATTCAGCATAGCTGTAATCACTTTGCTGAATCAGGGCCAGAAGACACTTGCAAGGACTGAACCCATAATGATCAATATTTTTTCAGTGTTGGTTAGTTGCCCAGATGTGACAATATCAATTTCTGTGCAGTTAAAGGAGAACATCCTCTTTGTTCAACAGTTCAAACTGAAGCATAAGGTGGCTTGCAGGTGGGTCCCCCGTGTGAGAAGTGTGTTATTTTGGCAGGCCAGTGTGCCACCTTCTAAGAATGACACCTTTCACCTTCAAAATACAGGGGGATGGCCAAATTACCAGCTGAGCAAAGATCAGGGCTGAGCCACCATCCTTGTCCTGCTGAAAAGATTACTTCATCGTCTAAGTGTGTCATGCAAGCTGCTTTAACTATGAGCTAATTTAAATTTCTTATGCTTTGGCTAAGATTAGTTCATATAGTGACATTTAAATTTTATTTGCTCACAGTAATTTTGTTGTGCAGAATGTTGCAGATAACAGAAATGGCAGATTATGTAAATAGCCATTTATAAACAGCAGCTTTTTTCAGTCCATTGTTCTGAACATCCTACCCAAATTGCCTTGTACATGTTCCTCATTTTAAATATGTGTTTGTTACCAGACACTTTGCTTCAACAAAAATTTTTAAGTGTCACCCAGCTCCCAAAAAGTACGTCAGTTAAATTAAAAATGCTGTTGAAAGCCAGTTATTTCATCAAACAACAAGAATTCCTGCACAAAGGGCAAAAGGTATAAACTAACCATCTGCTACAAGCAGCAACAACAACACTGAAAAATATAAGAAATGATAATATTTGAAGTGAGATTGCTAGACGTTTCCCGTGAAGGCATAGACATTTCTTTTTCATTATGATATTTGGAAGCCTTTTCTAATTATGGCAGTGAGAGCTTGGGACAGATAGTTAAGCTGAATATTCTTACAAGTCTTAGTGCTAAATTCTGCATCTTTCCACGTGTCCCTGGTTCCTGTAAGGATAGTGACATCACACAGGTAAGCAGTGCTATTCAGTAGAGGCTTTGTTGGAGTGGGGAAAGCTCTTACTGCCAAGGACAGGACTTCACAAATCCTACTTGAAAGAAGAACCCTTGGAGGAATTGCTAAGTGTCATTTCTCTTTTACTACTAAAATTCAAAATGAAAAATTAAAAAAAAAAGGGAAAGAAGAAGGTGGGTTGCTGAAAAGGAATGATACAAGCTGAAGGCCAGACAGCAATCCTTAATGCTAAATATCAGAGGGAAAACATGAAGAAAAGCAGCACTTCCAGTTGTATTCACTGAGGGCAGATAAGGCATTGAATTAAGCCTTTCTTCTCCCGTGGTGGTGAGGGTGGCTTAGCTGATGTGATTTGTGGGAATGCTTGATCGAAGCCTCCCAGCAGCAGCAGGTCACACCAGCCCTGCCAGGCATGAAGGCTGCTTTCCTCCAGGGGCAGCACCCGCATTTGTGCCAGCGTGTTGGGTTGCCAATTGCCCTGGGCTTCTGCAAAACTCTCCATTCTCTGAATTGCTCCTCTCTGTGTCTTCCCTTTCCAGACTGGTGAGTGGCTTTCAGAAGTACCAAGGTTCAAACAGGAGCCAGAAGAAAATACTTTTAATGTGAATGGGATGCTGCTTGCCTCCTTGAGGTCAATTGATTATATTCAACTTGATTTTGGTTTCTCTGGATCAGGTCTTTCAATGCCTGACCTAGAAGAATCCAAATGAAAAAGATTTGAACGATCCAGAGAAGCAGCTGAAAAATGTAGGAGAAAGGTTTGTCATAAATGATATAAACTATATTTTGCATAAATAAATGGTATGAAAAAAAGACAAGGTTGCATGAAGGGAGAATGTGCAATTACAGTCATTAAAAAGTCATTTAAACCCAGTGATCATTGATGAATGTATAAATATATGCATAGAAAACAAAAATCTTTTAATTACATAATGGTTATTTGTAGCTATTATTAATGCACTCCTAAAGTATTTACTATAATCAGATTTCAATATTATTTATTAATAATGACTATCTTAAAAATGAGTATGACGTAAATACATATTAATCCATTTTTTCAAGATAACCTCTGCTATGTTCTTTTGTTATAGCTTGGATATAAGTAAATGGTTTCTAGCATATTTTATTAAAATTGATAACTAGTTTTTAAAATGTGTTGTTTTATATTTATGTTTGAGGGGACAGAATTGTATAAACACTGCTTAGTGGCAGATGCAGGACAACAAAGTTCAACTATGCATAAAACTGTAAAGCTGTGTTGTATAGCTATATCCATAATATAGGCCAACTAAGGCGTCATCACATTCTGGGTGGGGGGGGGGAAGGCTAGGTTGTAATCTGTAAACTGTGACTATCTACTTAACGTCTTACAAGCATGACTAAAGAAGAAAGCATGAGTATGAAGAGAGAGGGATGGAAAAGAGTTAGCTTGAGAGGCATTCAGTTTTATCTGAGATCCATTAAGATAAGGGTGTGGATGGAGCACACTGCATAGAGGGGAGCATTTCAACAGCAGCACTAGAAGCTTCCTCCATATTACATTTATTAGCATGATAACTGGCTTTCTACCGTCCCAACTGTGAGTCATGCCTGCTCTAAAGCTGTGATAGCCTTTCAGAATATATCGGTCAAATCCCAGGGTAGCATATGCTCTCAGCGTAAAACTCGGGAGCTGTTTGGACACTGCAATTATTGCAGGCAAAGCATCGGGGGAGGCTGCCAGCCCCACGGTCAGCCGCTCGCACATGGGATAAACATGCAGGAGGGAGGTTGCCATGCAGAGTTTCAGGTTTTCACCTCCCCAGCCAGGGAGAGGATGATGTTCTTGCCTCAGAGAGGTTAGAATCTTTAATTGGACTGATACAAGGAAGAGGAGAGGATAGTACTTTTTCATAGAAAATCTGGTCAATCAGATCACAAAGTGGGTCAGCAAGGACTAGGAAAAAGGCACAGTACAGTAAGTCAGATCTTCTCCCTCTTTCTTCCATCAGAAAGGAGGAGATACAAGGATGTTTTAGACACTGTCTAGTTCTCAGCC
This sequence comes from Phalacrocorax aristotelis, assembly GCF_949628215.1. Taxonomy (NCBI): domain Eukaryota; kingdom Metazoa; phylum Chordata; class Aves; order Suliformes; family Phalacrocoracidae; genus Phalacrocorax; species Phalacrocorax aristotelis. The sequence continues at coordinate 194,009,928 of NC_134276.1, forward strand.
ACTGAAATGTGTCTTGAGGGACTGAAGAGAAAGATGAACACCCCAAAGAAGGAGGTTTCAGGAGTGGTAGCTGGTGACAAAGAAAAAAGATACATTTTGGCGTGAAATGGAGGCATAGAATAGCAAGGGTCATGGGCTGTGCCTGTAGCTTTTGTGCTGTCCACTATCTGGACTGCACCATGTCAATGGGAGGACAACATGCATCCTGTTTTGGAGGGGAACAGGTAAGCAAGTGTGTGTACCTGCTTTGGGCTTTTCTAGAGCAACCAAAGGAGCTAAGCCAGTGACAGGTGTGACTGGGAGGCTAGTTGATGACTGTGTTGAAGTTATCAACTCGTACCCCTTACAGACAAAAGATGGCTTTGACTTTGAGCCATCTAGCTCCCGGTTTTGAACTCATAGGCTCCCACTTTCCTAATAATCACTTCGAAGGAGATATTTAGCATATAATTTCAGAAGGGTATAGAGTACATGACAAATTGTACTCATTTAAATAAATTTCCCCCATGATGCTATTTCCCATTGCTATTTTCAGAAAAGTAGAAAATAAAGTTTAAAAAATGTCAAAAAATAAACAGAAATACTTTAACTATTATAATTTCTTTTAAAAACTTTTCAAAACATGTCTTGTCTGGGATGAGCTATTTTGTGTAAATTGCATAATATTTTCTCTCTTTTGATAGAAAGTAGAAGGAAAGGACTGAAGCTGAAAGCTGTATTCAATACCAGAAGCATACAGAAATGCCTATAGAAATGCTGTATTCAATATTAACTTTGTAGAGGCTATCCACATTCTACATTCAGTCCTGAGATTTTGTTAGACTGTTAAATAATTAATTGCATAGGTATACCTTTACGAGGACTTTTGCAATCAAAACCTCTGTAGCTCCATTCAAGCATACCTATTGTCTCTTCAAAACTTGTTTGTTTTTCCTCCCTGAGGTTCAGCACAAAATTGGATACAGCTTTTCTAAAACACTGCAGAAAATGTCCTTCCCAGCTCACCTCAGAACTTCTTCTCTCCCTCCTTTCCTTCTCAAGTCTCTTTCAGAAAGTATTTTTTTTCATCTTCTCAACATGATGGGGACTCAAAAGCTCAATTTTAGGACCTAAATAAGAAGTTTGTAGTGTAAGTGTCTCACTTACAAAGAGACAACAGCAAAGAACTCCAGAGGGTAATGAAATCTCTAAATAAGACTGTAAATTAGTTGGTTAACCTAATTAGTTAACCTAAATCTAAGTTTGGTTCTGTAAGTGCTCTACCCTGGTGCCTCCCTGACTTGTGGCTGAATGCAAAAATCTGTGAAGACTTATGGAGCAAACTTTCAACTACTTCATTCTTTTTGATGCTCGTAATTTACAGTTTACAGGGAGGTTTCTATTCATGTGGTGCACAATAGGAGGTATATGAAAAATAACTGGAAGCATAATGCAATTTAGGACTTTAAAACTCCCTTTCGATAAGAATTAAAATGAGTAAAATATTTAAATATTACCACTAATTCCTTTTCTGTTGTCTGTATCACTTCATCCATTTCACTTTCACCAAAATGAATAGTTTTCTGTTTCCTAAGTCTATTGCTATGTTGTTATTTATTGAAAAGATGAGATCTGGACTGGAGTGTGAGAGTACTTACAAGGTAGGACGGGTTATTAGTGAAATAACTGTCCTGATAATTTGCAACACCTTTTCCTGTAGTTTACATCCATCACTAACTTAACCAAGCTTGGTCAACTTTATTGAGGAAGTTACATATTTTCAACTGTAGAGAGACACAGTGATTAAGTAACCACTCAGCTTAGTAGAGCCAGTAATTTTTGCACTGAATCCATTATTTCCTATTTAAGCGACAGTCTGTCTTTTGGAAAGATAATTCTGGTGTAAAGATGTCAAATAAAGGAAAATCCACTCAAATACCTTCATGTGCTGTATCACTGCCTAAACAGAAAGTCTTTCTCACCACAATGATATTTTATTTTCTAAACCAGAATGTATCTTGTCCCTCAGAAAGTATAATTTAATGATTACTGGGGGAAACCTGCATTTCCTTTCAGCTGATTGTGTCTACTTTAAATCCAAAGTTAGGCTTACTTAAAAAAAACCCTCATACAGAGTATATAGTTCCAACCAATTGCCAGCCATTGCTATTCTAGTTAATGCTGATATTATTTAAGTGAACCTGTCAATCCTACGCTGTCTTACTGTAATAGACCACCAGCATGAGTGACCGGTGTCAGTTCCCGGGACAGAGTAGTGTCATACATTTTACTAAAAAGAAAAAATTAAAGGAGCAGTTACTGAAGAGTTTGGGGCCAATAACAGTTAGCTGTATAGACCTATAATAATTCCTTCATAATTAAAAACTACTTCAAAGCAGTAAATGTTGCCTGGAGCAGCCTGAGCTCTGAGCCTGCTCTCCTGTTCTGTGCTGACACTGGACAGCTTCCCACCACTGCAGACGGGATGAGGAAGGGTGTTCTGTCCCTCTGTGCCTGGTGAACTGGTGTTTTTCAGCAGATTATGAAACTGTAGCATAAGTGCCACTTACTGATAAGGCCCCATGTCTTACCACGGTTACCCTCTAAGCACCTGGCCCAAGACCAGTCACTGGGATGCAGATGTCACCTGCACAACCCCATTATCTACAGTGGATGCTGGAAGTCACAATCTGTCAGGTATGCAAAGAAGCAGCTGTCATCCTTGATGACTGTTAGAAATAATTGCCAAGTTTTCTCATCCTTTCTACACACAGGCTACTAAGCTCCCTATTCCTTCAAGTAACCACTGAAGAAATGACATGGTGGCAATGTCTTGCCTCTGTGAACCAAAACAGCAGTCTCTATGCCCAGTCCATCTTAGTTCTGGAACTCGAGCTCTATTCTTTCCAGAATGGGTTTCACTAAAATTTATTTTCTGCTACTTGAGTTTAAGTGACGAACTTTACTGATACATGAAACAATGTGAACTTATATCTCTTCTAGTTTATCTGTGTGGTCTATCAGGCTATCTATAAAAGCTATTCGCTTGTGTGGTCCCTGTCACCACAGTGTTGTCAGTAGAAAAACTGAGGGCAGAATTTCTTTTACTATTGGGAACTTAGCTAACATAGGGTAATGCAGAAGTCATGCTAGAGCCCCACTGCTGTCCTCTGAAATGTACTGGTGCTTTATTGCTGACCAAAGGAATGACAATTTCCTCCTGTCCCCTGTGAAATCAGATGGGACTCTGAACACTGAAAGAAACTTCAGTGAATAAAAGGGTATTACAGCGCAGCTTCATGGAGTTCCAAGCTGAAAGGAGAGGGAGAATATGCTTGTTGTATGGGAATTTCTGAGTTATACGACTCCTTAGGCAGTGCTAATAGGGAGGAAAATGGGTAGAGTTCCCTTTTGTGCATCCCTTTCAGAATAAGAAATTCAAAGGCGGCGCAGCCTATCCCTCATCTCAAAGCCTCGGTGGTGGTTACACTGTTAAGGAGAGAAATGCTGTTTGCAACACTGAGTTATCTCATCTAGTTTAACCTCACAGTGTCTGCTGGTTTGAATGTTTTATTACAGCTGTTAAGACTACAATAACTTCCTTTCTCCCCAGCCTCATTATTGTTTGAGAGGGATGTGGTGGGAAGAAATATGAACTGAAAGGATCTTGTTTTCATGCTTCTCACTTGTCACAAGCGCTGTTGCATAAGGTTGCTGGTTGGTGGAAAGATTCCCGCCATTTTTAAAGAGCTGGTATTGTCTTCAGTATCAGAGGGTAAGGGTTTTTCCCCCTCGCTGCAGTAATTCTTGAATTAATTTGCCACAGAAGGTAGTAATCCAGGAAGCCTCCCTGCTTTCTGATATTGTCTTCAATATCAGTCCTCAGGCATCTCTTTTAACCTACATTGGAGGTCAGCTGGCTGCTTTTGCTCTGGTTTAATGACAGAAGGAAAAGCCATCATCTGGGCTTTTTGCTGGGGGTGTGCGGTGGTGAGTCCCAACATGCAGGTCCCATCAACAACCTCGCAAGGCTGCCCAGCAGATCCCCCCACAACTAGGATGGGGAGCAGTTAGTCTCCTTAGGGGCTGCATGCCCAGGCTCCCTTGTTGGATGGCATTCAGGCAGGAGCACACCCAGTCTCACTCCGGTAATGAGCTGAGACACGGCTGATGTGTGCCAGGAGCTCCTGGCTTTCCTGCTCTGCATGTAATCAAGATACTTGTGATCAAATGAGAAATGTGTTTGTCCCTTAGAAGACAAGAAAAACTGAGCGGATTTTGTGTGTGTGCTTCTCTATCCTATTTTTCTTTTAAACTTTTCTTTTAAATGATTATATTGTATAACATGACTCATTCACTTCTTTAGCGCAAGGTTGGACCATCTGATTATCAAGCTTACTGCTATGTGGGACTCTAGTTCCCTGAGGGTCTTCATCTGCCAATAATCTTAATTGCAGTTTGCTGTAATTGACATGTTATCTATTTCCTCTCCTTCTTTCCACTTAGAAAATTCAAAATGCTGACAAGCTAGCCCTAGTATTTGAGTAGTGTGATAATTAAGGAGGAATTGGCAACCACTTCATTGTCAAACTATGCTTTGTTTTTAATTAAAACGGCATTTAAGCTTTTGATAAGCCATAAAAATAAATCTTAGTCATAACCAGACCTAAAGCTACAGCCCCCAGTTTACAGCTGGTATAAATGGATGTCAGCAGAAGGTAGATTTCTCTGTTGATTTACATCAATCACCTGAAGAAGTGATTCACTGACCTTTTCTCAGAACTTTCTGGAAAATTACATCCTTCCTCAAAGACCTAAAAGGAGTAGAAAATGACCCATTAAAAACACTTTGACCTTGGTGTTGCAGTTTATTCGATTCTATAGAAATATTTCTACTCTTAAAATCTAAAATTGATACATGTAGTTTAGCTCTAATCTACATACACTTAACCAAAAAAAGCATTTAAAAGGGGGACAAAATCAAGAAGAAAATCATTAATTACTGATTATTAATCCTAATAATTATACCAGTAAAGTTGCATGTTGATACAGTTTTGCCAAACACTGATTTCTGAAGTTCTATCTAGTATTATAAATTTTGTGTGCCTGCATTTTTAGTGAAAAAATTGAAGAATCTGGTTGTCCTCCTTCACAAATATGTAGAAGGGACAAGTACAAATTCTGATGGCACTTTGGAACACCATGAAATAGATCCTTCGCCATCTAGGAAAGTTTGTAGGAGCCCTTTCTTTCGCCCAAGAAGTCCCTATCCAGCAGGTTCTGTCCTGGCTACTTTATGAGCTAGGCTGAGCAGCTGTCTGGCACTGACAGTATGTCTAAGAATTTGGGGCACAAGGTAAAGCAATAATAGAACATTTGGCTTTAGTTATTGTGCTGAACCGGCAGCTTTTGAGACACAGGCTGGGACACGTGTCTCTCCAAGATATCCCTGCACTCATCCTCCTACCCTTTTTGTGACAAATGTCACCCCTGGTAAACCTTCTTTCACAGTTAGATATTTATGCTATTTCTACACTCTGTAGTCTAGAAGCAAAGGTGAACAACACCTTATTCTTCTGTGAGTTTTAGTTGATCTATCTCTTAAATTAATGACATCTTGGTTTTGCCAGCCTCTGCTCAGTTGAACTTTTGTGCCAATCATTTGGAACAGCACGTTGGCTATTGATTTATTGCTCCTTTTTGCATCACTGACAATTCACACAAACTAGCATTGAAGATAAAATCCAAAGAAATACACTTTGAAATTGCATAGTAGAGACTTGTACAAAGCCAAACAAAAGGAAGAGGTGCTTCACTCCATGCCTAGTTAGACCAGAACTCCTTGCTCTGGGATGTTGTGGAAGTTTGACATGGGTTCAAGGCGAGCCTGTGTTGGTTCATGGGATAAAAGTGCAGTAGCAGTTATTAAACATAGAGAAGTTGCCTTTAGTGAACTAGAGGAAATCTCCATTTCCTCTAATGAAGCTTCAGAGGATATTTGCTTATTCTGCATTGTACTTCTGCATTCAGACACCCTTGAGGTTATATGAGCCCTGGTCGTTTCCTCTGGAGTTAGCAGTAGTCCAGCAAAATTAAGGAATAAGACTGGAATGACCAGGGAAATAATATTTCAGTAAAGGGTTCTTTACAAGGAGGATGAAAGCTCCCAAAGAATTTTTTTTGAAAAAAACCCAAAACATCTTGGGAAAAGCACCTGCAGAGGGATGCAGCCATGGAAGCAAAGCTTACATGCAGACAAATCCAGATGGACAAACTTGCACCAAAGCCTGCAAGCTGAAGCTTAGTGGTCATGAGTGAGCTTACACGGTTTCCCCTCAAATGGGAGAGAGATGGATCCAGCATCCAGCATCCGTATCAGTCTTTCAAGAGCACTCTGAATATCTTGCACAGGACTGGTGCAGGTTATTCCGTCATCACAAAACCATCCATTAAGCATGCTGCGAAGAAGACATGGTAGATCATTGCACCAAACTAACTTTCAGTTTTTATGTAGTAATTGACACTAACGTTACCACAACAGATACAGTCCCGCAGAGGTCTGAAGGAGAGGAATGCAAATGAAGAATATACTGGCTGGGGGGGCAGGGGGAATAAAGAGGGAGCCGGTTTAGCAGCAGCCAAATTCTGACATTACTTGGAGAAGGGATGGGCTTTGCTTCTCTTCTGAGAAGGGACGTTTGCTTTTCTCCACAGGGCAGTAGAGAAGAGAAAAGAAGTAGTATTTTTAGAGGACATTAAGGAAATTGCAAGCTTGTGCTTAAGGGCAGTTTAAGTTTAATCCATAAGTGTGCCTTCTTACTGCAGAAAGGAATGGTTGGGGGTGAGAAAAGGAATCTGTACTGCCTCACAGTGGTTCATGTAGTAAAGGGCTTGTGTGTGTGTGCGCGTGTGTTTACATATACTGCCTATGCACTGTGACTGTATATACATATATAAAAATATATATATGCTTGTGTATACATTGTATTGCACTTCATGTAGAAAATCAAGTGGCATGAGAAAATACCCAAGATGGACTGGATCTGAGATGAAGCTTGGTGGCTTGTCTCTGACACAGGCTATGAACAGTCTTGAAAGGAAGGCCAAGGCACACAGCCCCTGGCAGGAAGAGGATTGTGTTCCCTCCATCATGCAAAGGCTTGCCTGATCTGCTGAAAAATAGAGACTGACTAAACCTGCAGGGATAAAGTTTAACTTCCTTTCTTACATTTTGTTTTTTTGTTATGACATTTCTGAGTATTACTGCAAATAATGCTCCCTTTGTCTTTAAATGCTTTGTCCTGCAGTCTGATTCGGAGATGCTTTCAGTGCAGTGCTTGGTGAGGCTGGCAAAATGAGAATAACCAGTCCTTGATAAGGGCAGGTCAGAAAGCCAGGGCGCTGCTGTCTTTTAAAATGGGAAAATTCTTGCTAGTTTCTACAGATGAAAAACACAGGCTCTGTAACCATAGAAACATGATGGGCCAAGGATAATGCTGAACTTCTGATGAATTTCTTTTGTTTAGAACAAAATGTTGTTTGGAGGAAGAGTTATCCTGTAGATAAGGTGAAGTAATAATAGTGCTTTGCTTTCTGCACTTCCTTCCGCTCTTAGGTCTTGGAATACTTTACATAGCTCTTATTATTCCATTTTACAGGAAGGGAAACAGAGACCCAGGGAAGCAAAGCTGATTTTCCCAAAGTCACATTTCAGAACCAGGTATAAAACCCAACTCTTCTCAGAATTAATCAGGGCTGAATTAACAGAAAGAGCTCAAGTGTCTGCAAGCAGCTCTTTGTGCGATCCAGCAGAAGTTACGAGGTGTGATGTGCTCCTCCTTGTTCAGAAGGATGCTGCACTCAGTGTTGCTTTTTGTCTACATCTATACAATGGGAGATGCATTACACACATCTGAACTAGCAGCTCTGATTTATCCAAACTCTGGACAACTGCTTTGATTTCTTGCCTAAGCTATGGGTTTTATTTTCTGCCTCTATGACTCCTTTGCTTTTGATGTCAAACATATATAGATATACCTGTGCTAGCCTGATGTTCCTGCCCTGCTCCGGTCACACCATTAACAGCATGGTGATGGAGCCTGAGTGTTTCACTCTGTCCATGACGCCAAAAGACATGCTATAAAATCCAAACATGCGAACTTCCAATAGTGTTTTGGCTAGTAACTCCTAAATGTTCACTGGGGATTTAGGGTAACGCACTCTCCCATACAAGTAATACATTCCATTGACTTTTTTGTATGAATGAGGACAAAATTTGTCAACAGAAAATTGACAAGATAGCAGAACACAGTGAGCTAGTCTGAGCAAGAAGGGGAGGTTTGTAGAAAGCTGGCCACTGTTGCTAACTGCCAGTTGTCTTACATGTTGATGTGAAGCAAAAGTCTCATCAACATGAAAAAATAGATGTCAGCCTTAATGAACAGTGGAGATCATATGCTGCAATGGCAGAAAATAAATGGAACACAAATGTATTGCCTGGAATTATTTGCCAGGAATTTGATCTGTATCCAGTTTCTGAAAATACCAGCAATACAGAGGCATTTTGTTTCTAAACCCTTAATAATTGCCCTTAATCTGTGCAAGAAATTCTTTCTGTGAAAGAAAATGTTGATCAATATAAGAATGTAAATATCCCTCTTCCAAGATGAAAGAATCTCTATGTATGCATAAATATTAAGGGTACCCACCAAGCATCCACAGATATGACGGAGGATAAGATAATTAGTAATAATATGGCAATTACAGAAGTAAAAAACATTCTCAGATTCCACAGTAAGTAGCCTTTCTGTCAATGAAGGAACTCATTTTTCATACATTCAGGTTAGAAATGAGACTTTTATTTGGAATCCCTTTTGATTTTTATGCAGGGTAATTAATACAAAGTTCTGCCCTGTGGAGGCATTCATAAAGCCAAAGGACATATTTATGGAAAAAAAGATCTAAACTCCTATATAGCCACAGGGAATAGATTTTCATCTCCACGCTACAGGAGTCTTGAGGGCCTTGTGCAGTAAGGTTGAGATGAAAAGAAGTCATTTAAACCCTGACAAATCAAATATTGCGGCACAATAAAGTTAGGCACTAACCCCGTTAGGATAACTTGGAGGGTCAAACTAGGTCCACTATATTCCTTAGTAATGTAGTCAGGGAAAAGTGTTCAGTTCCCTTGTAAAGACAATTCAGTGATGAGTGAGTTGATGCATCCAGCTGTCTTAGCTTGGTCTACAGAAAATCTCTTTGCAAGGGAGCTGCTTGGAGCTAATCAATGGAGGAAAGAGCACAGTATCTGAATTCCTGTTTCTCCTTAGCAAAAGCATGAATTGGGTATGCTCATAGGATGCTTCCATCCACTTGATAGTATTTGTAGTCTGATGGTTGCAGCATTCTTGTGGGGGATATGGCTTTGAATCCCATCAAATTAGGGAGGGAATTAAACCCTGATCTTGCTTTCCTGGATGGTAGCACTTGGCAGGATCCAACTGTACAAATCACTGCCACCTTTTAATTTGCTGTGAGTCTGAGAGAGAACAGCTGTGCCTTTTGTAGGACTTGGTGCTGCCAGTGATGAGGGTGTCGCCATGAGACTAAGGTCAGGTGCCAAAGGCAAGAGAACTTTCAGGGCCAAAATAAAAGTGCCTGGTGAATTTCAGATTAAGTAGCAGCTCACTTTGGATCATTTGACCTTAACTACTGGATTATGCCTTATGGCCATTTTAAATACTATCCTGCAGGAGTGGTTTTTTTGTATTTCATACTTAACCTCTGTCATTTTGGTACTGCTTTGTCACATTCTCTTGAAGTGTTACTGTTGCTGAAATAATTGATAGCTCAAAAGTCAAATAGAATTTCAAATGTTTTTGTCGTATCCCGCCTTTAAGTGGAGAGCAGGGGTGTCAAGGCATTTCGATTATATGTGATGTGCTTTGCTTTTCTTTGGTGCTAGTTTCAAACAGCTGGATTCTGCATCTGGGAAGAAACAGAATTATTATTTTTTAAAACTACATAAGCCTGTCACACTCTCTTTGAAATGCTAATGGCAATAGAACTGAGACCTCATTTTATATTCTGACAAGCAAATGATTAAATCAGCCTGTCTATCCCTCTTTGGCCTCTGTTTGAGCTGTCCAGTAGCCATGCAGCTTTGGCAATGAAATCAGATTTTAGAGGAGATATCTGATCACGGGGGAGCTTTCCTTTCTACAGATACACATGTGAATTTTTATAAAAAAACAAGATTTGGCTCTAGAGTACCGAATGTAGCAAAGTAGGAGGTGGAATAGGGCTTCTGTGATAAAAGAGTTAAACTTCTGTAAATAAAGTGTTGTTCATTTTCTGCCAGGCATGAAAATACCACTCAGTGACTTTTCTTTGTCAGGTCTGTGAACATATATTTCCCAGCATACATCAGACAGCCAGTCCACTCTGACCCAGGATTTTGGCTCAAAGGCCCTATTTCCTCAGGATAATAAACCTTTTCTACCACTTTCTTTGCAGTTTTCCTTGCTTTCGTATACTGCCTGGAGTTCTGGAAATGGTTCTTGAAAACAAATTTGTCTTTTAATGAGGAACATAGGTAGCTGATGCAAAATTTCAAACAGAATATTGAAAAATAAACTGTTCGTAAGAATATGAGTGAGTTACACATGTAGAGTGCCATATGAGACCATTTAAATTCTAAACATAACTCCAGAACTAGACTTTGAATTGTGCCAGAGCAGGGAATTCCCCCTCCTGTAAAGATGCTCCAAGGGGAAAGAAGGAGCTTACTTGAAAAAATTAAATCTCTAGTCCCTTTCAGTGCTAAGAGTAACCACCCCTTGAAAATGTAAATTAATTTAAGGCAGTTGCTGTAAGTTTAGAAATGATCAGCAACAAACTATGTATGTGTGAGGGTATAGGTGTGTAGGTGGCAGGCAGAAAGGTGGAAACAAGATATAATTCTAATTCAGTAACTGAGATCTGGGGGGCACCCAATTAGACTAATGAGTTGGAGTTCTGACTCTCCGCCGTCATTGCCCCCTCCTCTTTCCAGTGCAAGCCCACAAAAAAAATTCTCCAGCTCTGTAACAAATGTAAGACTTCTAGTATAAAAGACAAAAATTTTGAGTGTGCCAGGGAAAGAGTGCAGGGGAGTGCAAGTACATTTCCAGTGTCGTGTTAACCTCTCATCAACTCAGTTTACTTGCATAAACGTGTTGGAAATATAAGTAACTATATTTTAAATACAAGGGGTTTTATTCTGTTTAGAAGTATAGTCCAGTATTTCCATGCATTTCTTATAGACTAACAGAATAAGGAGAGCCATGCTTTATTTAGAATTTTATAGGTTTAATTTTTTGATAGAACAAGGCTTGATATCTCAGCCATGGCACTGATAATTTTCTACAGAAAATTTTTGCAGGAAGCCTTCCAGCCTGGTGGCTTATCTTTCATGAATTTTTAGCTGCCTGAAACTTCTCTTCAGTTGTGTCTCCTTATAGCTTCCAAATGTACAAAATCTTATGTCTGGAGTATTTAGTGACTGATGCATTGTGCTTCCTCTAGCCCATCAGTGCCTTCATTTTCTATAGCATTGGCTAGTCTCACAAAACTTTTCACAGTAAAATGAGAACCCATTAAAAATGTTTTTGTTGTTTGCAGCAGTCTGTTACCTAATTTCGTGAGCCTTGATTCCTCTGTCTACTTTATTAACCCAATCAGATGTGGCCAATTTTTTCTCCTGCTGCACGTGAGTTCTTAACCATTAATATCAGTAAGGAGAGTGTATTTAGCTAGTTCATTTTTTCTCTGAAGTTCTAAAACTCCAAAAATATTTATGTAAAATGAATATAAGTTATACTTTCTTCTTGATTTCAGATCTTGTAATTTAAAATCAATTCGATGTTTAATGCTTTTAAAAAGGGCAGTATTATGAAGCAAGGCAATAGCTTCGAATCTATTATGATAGCATCCATAATCCTGGGGCAATTTCAGTGTGCTTACATTGGAAGCATTTTAGTACATTGGAAGTTTTAATAAAACTCTTGACTTTGTGATCAGTCATACCTAAAGCTACATTAAGATCTAATGATTTCTCCAGGGATGTGTAAATAGTATACACAGCTGTGTTTGCCCTAATCCATGGGTAAAGCATGTACATGAGGAAGCGACATTTTGAACCATCATGACAATCTGAGAAAGACATCGTCATCTTGGCCATATATGTTCTCAAAATAAACCAAACAAGCTTCAGAAATCATCTATTTTTACTTAGGTGCCCAAACCTTAAGCTTCTCAGCCTCAGCTAGATATCTGAGGTGCCTTAACCATCTACATGGGCAAATATGCAAGAGCAATTCAGCTTATTCTAAGATACATCTCTAGTGTAAGCCTGATAAACCATCAACAGGAGGTGCCTCTTTTTATCCCTCAATTAGAAACAGAGCACAACATCAGCTAAGGCATAGACATCTAACTTAAAGATGTCACAAATAAATGGAATAAGCTTTACACCTGTTGAACAGATTTATGAAAACTGTTTTTTTACATCTGTGTCTCTGATACACAGCACATCCTCCAAATCTAGATCTTCAAAGAGTCTTCTGAAGATCAGAGGGGTAATTTATCTTAGTATCTTAGTCCCTGGGTAATTTAAATCGACGTCTACCGGTATATAAGTGTTTAAATTTAGAACTGATAAAGACATGAATTGTCAAGGTATTAGTGATCTGTCTGGCATACCTATTCTTAGTCTGTTTGTGCTCTGGCTTATTTTTGAGAAACAATACTGCCAAAAATTTCTTTCAACTTTTCCAGGAAGTAAGCTTTTCATACCAAAAGTGATTTTGTGATATCAAAAGAACTTCCCCTCCAAGATCAAATAGTTGACACCTTGAAAGTTTTTGGCACAATGACGATCATATTTGTGTTTGTTAATTTGTTTGTGGCAATCAAAATATAGTGTTCCAATTGACTTTGAATGGTTTTTAGATATTGGTTCACTTTTAACATCTCTTGGTAGCTTAAATTATAAAACTAGATATAATTTCAAACTGAAAAACTGTAATTTGTATTTTTATAAAAGAAATTGGATTAAAAAAGGTCAATACTGCTCCTTTTCAATATTTCAATTTCAGTAAATTGTTATTTTTCTGAGAACAAAGCATATCATCCCCAAAACACCCAACAAGTTTTACTGACTATCTTGTTTTCCAGTAAACAGGTGTATGACATTCTATTCTGAGCTGGAGAAAATAAGAAAGCTCTGTCCTACTCCCCTGTCCTTGATGGTCCAAACAAAGGCTGCGTGATAGTAAGAGACACCAACTCTTTATACGGTGTCAATGTACCATGTGAGGATGTACTACCTGCTAATGAAAGACAGAAAGTAAAAGTAGAGTAGAAAACAAAAATAAAGAGATCTCACTAGAAGGAGAAATAGAGTCACACAGCAGAAATGCACAGAGATCAAGGATCTTACAATCAGTCAGACACAAATTCATTACTTCCATAACTGCAGGTTGTTGTTCTTCCTTTCTTAAATAGGCAGATACACCACAGACTTAGAGGAGCCATAAGGATAAATCTTAACTCATCTAGCTAGGCAAGGAGACACATTGTCTTATAAAGTGTCTGATTTCCTGGGATTTTATTGGCAAAAACTACTTGGGAAGTAACCCTGAGAGGGTGGTCAGTCACTGGAACTGGCTTCTCAGGGAAGTGGTCATGGCACCAAGCCTGTCAGAGTTCAGGGAGTGCCTGGATGATGATCTTAGTCATATGGCTTAGTTTTAGGTAGTCTTGAAAGGAGCAGGAAATTGGACTCAATGATCCTTGTGGGTCCTGCAACAGGGGAGGAACAACCCCAGCTGGAAAGTAGCTCCGTTGAGAAGGACCTGGGGGTGCTGATGGACAACAAGTTGACCATGAGCCAGCAATGTGCGCTTGTGGTCAAGAAGGCCAACGGTATCCTGGGATGCATTAAAAGGAATGTGGCCAGCAGATCGAGAGGGGTTATCCTCCCCCTCTGCTCTGCCCTAGTGAGACCACATTTGGAGTGCTGTGTCCAGTTTTGGGCGCCCCAGTTTAAGAAGGATGTGGAACTGCTTGAGGAAGTCCAGTGGAGAGCTACCAAGATGATCATGGGGCTGGAGCATCTCCCTTATGAGGAAAGGCTGAGAGACCTGGGTTTGTTCAGCCTGGAGAAGAGAAGACTGAGGGGCGATCTTATCAATGCTTATAAATATCTGATGGGTGGGTATCAAGAGGATGGGGCCAGACTCTTTTCAGTGGTGCTCAATGACAGGACAAGGGGCAATGGGCACAAGTTGGAACACAGGAAGTTCCAGCTAAACATGAGAAAAAACCTTTCCTGTGAGGGTGCCAGAGCAGTGGAAGAGGCTGCCCAGGGAGGCTGTGGAGTCTCCTTCCCTGGAGACATTCAAAACCCCGCCTGGACACGTTCCTGTGCCCCCTGCTCTGGGTGTCCCTGCTCAAGCAGGGGGGTTGGACAAGATGATCTCCAGAGGTCCCTTCCAACCTCTACAAATTTCTGGTTCTGTGGTTCTCTGATTCTTTGGTTCTGTGATTCTGTTCCTTCCAAGTCAAGATACTCCATGATTCTAGGCATTGGAGGCATTGATAGTGGTGGACTGAACTATGATCTCACGGATACCCAAGAAAAATCTGGAACGTGTTTTTCATGGCTTGATGCTTGTACCTCGCTGCACAACCTTAGGTTATCTAACAGCTTCACCCTTAGAGAGAAATGAATTTGATCCCTTATATAATACTTTGCGGGAAGTTTGCAAGAAAGTTAACAAAATGGTGATAAAGGTTTTATAAATGAAGTTAAGAGAAATGCAGATGGATGGACCAGGTTTAACTTTAGCACATGAAATAAGACATTTTCAAGGGCAGAAGTAATAGTATTTAAGGAATATCTGCGATTACATATGCTGAGATAAAGGATAAAGACCTGACAAGGAAAATATTCTGTGAAGACTTATTATCAATTAACTCTTAACAGTTAAAGCACAGGTTATGCACAGTGTCTTTTCAGTGATGGGTAGGTAAACTAAGCCTTGCAAAATAGGGCCCTGCCCTAAAGCTAGCTTGGTATATTCAGGCTCATATCTCATTTTAGGATGAGTATCATTCAGGGGAAAAAAAAGTCTTCGGAACACAAATATCACTTGCTAGTATTTCACAGGGGAACGACGTCTTCTTTAGTTCAGTAACCTGGGTGATTTCCTCCCTCTTATCTCTTTACAAATTTTAGAAGAGCAAAAACTGTAAGCAACCTGGAAAACTCCCCAAACAAAAGAATGTCTGCAAAACTCATTTGCTATTTGTTTTCTGGCTTATGCTAATTTTGAGGTTCGTTAATCGTTAGCAAAGGTTAAGTACATTTTTGTTACTTAGCAACCATGATTAGTTTTTAAAAGTTTTGTTTCAAATGTTATCATGTATTTATCCATGTTTTTCTCTGCTCCTTTCTTCCTCAGTGGGATTCAAACTCAAGAAAGTTGAGTTTGAGCCAGACATCTGAACTCACAATCTTTGCACCTACCTGGTTGCAATAAACATGGAAAATAAGAATTAAAACATAAAGCAGAGCAAGAGAGCCAATGCTATCTCATCTACATGAAGATCTATTCTTAGCTGGTTTTCATTTTGCACTGTGAAGGCTTAGGCAGAGAAAATAACCTAGAGCAAACCACAAGGGTATTTTTAGCCTTTGTTTTATTTATTTTCCTTTTCAGTGTTTTGGTTGTGGTAGAGCTTTGTGCTTTATCAGTTCCAACCTAAAAAAGGAAGCCTGAAATGAGTGGTATTTTCAAAATTAATTCTGAAAAGTGTGATTAATTTGGGGATTAGTTAAAATATTCATCCTGCTGTGTTTAGCTTATGCTCATGTATATTTTAACTTCAGATGAATATTTAAGCTAGTGCAATATGGACTATAAGGCTTGTTCACCCAAAAGCTTACCTGTTTTTTCCAACTGTGTCAGTTACTGCAATAAATGATGTTTCTTGTCTTTAAAACCTTTGCTTTCCCATTTTACAATATTAAGTTGACATCCTAGCCTAGCTAAAATCAATGGGAACTTTTCTATTGAGTTTCCTGGGGTAAAGATTTTATTCTAAGTGAAAAAATAAAGGCAACTGTAAAAAAAAAAAATCTTACCCTGAAGATATGAAATGCTAAAGTAGCCAGTTATCACAGCTGCTAAGCTCTTGTTTCTCCCTGTGAAGCACAGCATGCACGTGAACTGCAAACTGCTGAGGCCTCCTGCTGCCCAGGAGCTCCACTCTCAGGAGCTGGTAAAGCAGAAGTTACCTGGATTTTGGTAGTTCTCATTGTTTGTCCTTTTTAACATCAGTGCTGTTCAGCAGTCATCGTGAATGACATACGGTACAAGCCATTGCAAACGTACTGATGTAGTGAAACGGATGCTTATTTTGGAATTTTTGCTGTGCTTGTAACACGCCAGTTCTGCTCACAGCAATGAGGTGAGCCTGTAGAAACACTGGAAGCCAAGGAGCACGATTACTTGACTGCTTTGGTATATGCCCTGAGTCTTGGTCCATACTGGAATGTATTGTTCTAATTAGAGCAAAGATGAATTTCAGACTCTCAGGCAGTCAACGTAGAGATGGATTCCACTTATCAGGGCAAAAAAAACAAGCCTGTTTCAAATCTCTGTAGATACCTGGAAAGCTTTGGAACAGTAAATGAGTTTATAGTCACAGCATAAGGAATATAAAGAAGGGTAGACCTAGAAGGACGGGAGGAACTTTTGCAAAACACCTTTTATTTCCCTCTCTTTGGGAAAAGGTTTCTGCTCTTACTCAGTCTCCTAAAAGTAACAAAGGCAAATGCCTAAGCCTGACATCACAGGAAGTAATGGTGAAAATGAACAAATGTTGGTCTAGGCAGAGAAGAGTGGATGTCTTGGCCTCTACCCAAGGCATTCAAGAGCCTAATTCTGGCCATAATGATTGTTTTTTTCAACCTTCCCACTCTAGAAATGGCTTCTAACTCTCCACCTCACTTTCCTTCAGAGCAAAGGTAGTGTGATTATTTTTCAGAGGGAAAAATCCTAGACGAAGCTCAGGGCACAGGCACAGGGAAGAAGAACCGGCAGCCTCCAGAAGGGGCTAGCATGGGGCAGCCAGCATGGGGCTGCCTCCCAGCCACAGCCCTTTCAGCAATAGCCCGCAGAAGCGCTGCCAGTGTGCAAGCTGCTTGCTTTGCAGAGACGCATACGCCTCACCTGTGTGTTCTTAGAGACTGCTGCCCTGCATCTCTTCTCAAAGCCTGGGAAGCTTCAGGCAGGCATCCACACTTCCCATTCCTCCCTGAACAGGACTTTACTCTAGGAAAAAGACATATATCTATGGTGGGACATGTAAATAGGAGGTTCTTGCTTAATTCCAGGAGTGTTCCACAGATATGTCCCCAGATGGGTACCAACCCGCAGCATAAGCCACTCTGGTTTGTCCATTAATGGTTTTATCCCAGTATTCATTTCCATGGTCTTTGGGTTATTCAGACCCAGAAAACTGTCTTAATACTTTTAATGTGCTTGTGTTCTTCTTCTACACAAAAAATAATGACATTTTCCTAGATATAATCATGAGATTAAGTGCATTTTCCAGAGTTTCCCAAATTCACTTTCAGAAACAGCAACTGACATTTCCTTAAAAAAATAATAAGGGGGAGGAGAAAGAAAACCATCCCTGAGCTGACAGAATGCAACAGTAGGAGGCAAGCATTCAGCTGGCAGTTACTTACTTCCTGGCATGCAATTTTAATTAAGGAGTCAGCATGTCTGCTACACAAGCCCACAGGAGGCAGTAACTAAAAATGACTGGGAAAATGTCCATGGATAAAAAGGTAGAAGAAAGAAACGGTGACACTGTATTTCAGGAAGCCAACTGAATATGTCCATCCCTACTTTTCTCTAGATAAGACCTATTACCAAAGGAAAAGCAAGCACAAATTGCTGTATCACAGGATGCCCAGGAATACCTATTTTGCAGTGTATAGTCAGAGATTCACTATTGATCCAAGATAATGCAAAGACAGCATCTTTGTTTTTTTTTTCTTTTCAGGCAGGCCTGCATTTGACCAGTTTTCAGATCTGTGCAATAAGGTTTTTTCTTTCTTTTTATGCTAGGGTCATTGCATTCACAACAATTATGCCTTTCACTGAGCAGTTAAACTGCCCAGTGCATAAGAAGCAGAAATGGCCTGCTCAGGAGTCATGTTCTGAGATATCAATTCATCTTTTTAAATCAAAGTCACTCCAGCAGTCTTTCTTTCATTTCTTTCCTTAGACAGTAGCCATAATGATTACCTAGCTAAGTAAGTCAGCAAGTAGATTGCTTTAAATCACTTCCAGTAATTTTTCATAAGTACTTTTTTTCCCCTGGTATGATGATTTTTTCTTCTCACAGAGCCAATCATCAGGACATAGAGGCTGATTCATATCCTGTACTTTCAACAACTATTATTAATCATAGAAATATCTTTCCAAAGAGGTACTGTGAAATCCTGCATTGAAATCTCATCGTTGGGTCTTACTTTCTCTACTGGTAAATATTCAAATATAACACTGAGAAATGAAAAGGAGGGAGCTCATGTACCTGCCTTGCTTTATATCTATACACATAAATCTGAAAGGGCTGGGACTAAAAATAGTTTGTGAAAGAAACGCAAATTAATATGATATGACTTAAAATTAGAGCTATGGGTTCTGTGGAGAAAAGAACTGGTCAGCTAATCTCAGTCTTTCTGTCACTTTCACTTATTAAGAGCTCTTTGGCTAGCAGGTACATAATTTATGCTTCTGGTTAAATAAATTGCTGGGTGAATGTTAGAGAAGTACAATGAAGTCAGAAGACAGAATCAAAAAATCTTTCAAACTTACTTTTTGTTTTTTTTTTTTTAAGTGCCATTTAATGGGCTCATTATGGGTCAAAAAATATTTCTGAGGGAATGTGACTTGGGATGAAACAATGAACAATCAGTAATGACTTTCTCCTTCCTTCTGTTGAACTGCCTTTATGAATCGGGATTGATGGGATAGTGTTCGGAGCAAGCTGGGACCACGGTGTGAGTTGTTTGAGCCTGTACACATCTCTCTGTTCTGTTTCTCTGCAGCCCTGGAGACCGTATCAAAAAGATTCTAATGTCATTGCTTAAGAATTTGATGTCTTGCTCATATGAACAAAATTCATGAGAAAGTGTTTTTTTTTCTTTGCTTTTTGTCTTAAGCTAACCTACAGGGGGAAATTTTCCGTTTACTGAGCAGAGGAGAAAATATCCTTGATTTTTTTTTTCTCATAACCCTGAGAAGTCCAGACACTGATACAATAGCGTGAAGATTTCTGTAATTTAAACCAACTGACAACGATCACTTCAGGAGCCATAGGCTCCCTGAAAATTGCCATAGTTTATTGACTGTCAGTTGCTTCTCCTACCTGACTTAAACTACAAAATGCCCTAAGGAATTGCAGAAAGGCATGAATAAAGACCAATAATAAGCTCTGTATCACTGCAGCATTGGCAGGAGAGTATTTGTAGCCAAAAAACTGAAGAAGACAATAACCAGTAGCTCTAGGGCTACTAAGTTTTGCTCCCAGACCACAGCCATGCCTGTTAGCATTGACAGGTCAGAGGCTGCACAACCTGGCCATCCTCTGCAACCTGCTGGCACCTGTGGGGAGCTTTCAGTTGATGACATTTGCCACCAGGTTTAACCAGCTGATGTTTCTTGGCTCTTTGTGAGAAATAACTTGAGAAGTTATTTTGAAGCAAGCTAAACTTTTAGCCCTTTTACTGCTAAACTTCCTAGCCGAAGCATTCTCTTGCCAGTCTCTCTCCCTTGCCTCTGGGAGGAGCCATTTCAGAGGGCTGAAGGTGTGCGCTGTAGGATAGCTGCTAAGTCAAATGAATCTTCTCCTGGGGACATCTCTCTCTCCCTCTCAACTGGAAAGGGACTCGAGGCAAGTGGATTAATTGAAACATCTATACAGTAAATGGCTAAAAGGTAGGGAGAAGAATTTCATGCAGAGGAGAACATAACCCCATTTCAATAGCAGATTTTAAAATATCTCAGGTCCTACTTCAGTCCGTACTTTTGCTTGGTGAATCTCAGATTTTTATTGCCTTTAAACAGCAACCATGGCTTTAACAGTGAATTGTTTATCTGGTACATGTAAAGAAGGGGACAAAGACCAGAAGAGGCTACAAAACTGCTTTTAATAAACTCATTTAAAAACAATAGAATGCGTATAGTCTCTATCATTTTATGTGAAGACATGAAAAAGTTTTTTAGATTAAATACACCTGCCTTCAGGCAGTTTTAATTTGCAATTGAAGAACTAGTTCAACTGATCACGGTATTGCAGACAGCATGGTTCCTGGTTGCATGGCAGGGACAATGTTTTTATATGGATGAGCTGTTCTTGATTAATTTATTTGTGATAGAAAGCTCAGGTAGGCCTCTATAGGCATCAGAGCATGGTTGCAGTGTGATCGTCTAAACACATGCTCACATACATGCTCATTTATTGTATTTAATTGATAGCAGCTCACAGACAATGCTTCCTCCTGTTGAGACCTGCAGGAAGAAACCCAGAGCTTCTCAGGCCATGATGGGGGCAGAGAGTCCCCTCTCAGCTCCCAGGTGCTCCCCCCTTCTCTGTGCACAGCATGTGCATAGAGAAAAGCTGGGAATGGGAAAAGAGCCCAGGTCTTGTGACTCCAGGAATGGAGAGAGGTGGGGGAGAAAGAAGAGAAAATTTGGAGGGTAGGAAGTGCCTGAAACAAAAGCAGAGTGCTCTCTCCGAGGCGATGTTAGGAGTCTGCAGGAGCCTGGGAGCTGGAAGAGCGCCTGATTAAATGCATCACTGGTGTTGGATGTCCAGCAGGGCTTGGAGAAGAGTTCCCAAGTCTGTGAGCATTGATTTTTCCTTTATGGTATACCCACAATATTCCTGAAACTGTAAGGAAAATATTCCTTGGCAAACACTAGCATCCTTTTGGGCTTTTATAATGAAAAAGCAATTTAAACTTTTAAATTTATAAAATTTAAAGTGAATATGCAAGAGCTATTTGTTTCTCTTCTAAATCTGGTGTCACCCTTATCTCCAGTTTGTCGCTGCTAGAATCCCTTTTCAAGGATATTCCATGATTTTACACAAACTTCCCTGCTTATTTCAAATTTCTTTCCCAAAATCCCTACCATGAAATATATTATTTTTGGAGTATATAGCAGCAACTCATATCTGCCTCTGCTCTTAGGTCATTAAATATTTAAATATTAAGGTTTGGGGTTTTTTAGCATATTATTTGTACAAAGTGTGTAAGCAGCCCAGAGGCTGGCCAAGAACAGAAACAAAATTAGAACACACATGAGGGTCAGGGAGTCAAAGAAGTAGGAAAACAGGAGAATAATTGCCTCTGGCTATCATTTAGCAGTTTTTAGAAAAGTTTTGAAAAAAATACTAACTCATTTTCCCCCTTCCTTATCTAGGTACTGTCTCTGTGACTGCAAGGAAAGAAAAAGCAACTGTGTGAGATGGTCCTGGAGCTTAAAAATGTCATCACTGCTACTGAAAGAGAATATCTCTTATTACAGGTACTTAGGCTTGTTTTTTTTAAAGCATTCATCCTGTCAGGCAGCTGGATCCCTTACAAGACAGATGGAATTTAAATGAACAAATATCATGGTCTTCAGAGTAAAGCTATTCATAATAAATAGAAAGGAAAACACTTGGGTAGGTTCCCAAATACAATGAACAGGTTAAGACACTCTTGGGTATATCCAATTTATGTTATCTGTAAATTTTATCTATACAACTGCAGCATTAAAAGCTCAGTGGACTTTATCTTGCCTGGTATCATTGGCTGCTATCCAGTAAAGCACTTACAGATTGCTTAGTTTTAAGGACATGATGCCCTGGTTTCAAGCCAGAGTACCCGGCAGCATGTTGGAACAAACCAGTGATAAGCAGTTTCACAAGCCCTGTGAATAGTGTCCTGCTGGTTCTTAGAGACACCTATACGTAGTTGATTGAAAAACGTTATTTTACCAAAATATATTGAGGGTACACCTAGATTATTCTTTTTTCTCAATTTTTTTCAGTGCTAAACAGGTTGCAGAATTATTGCTGTCTCTGCAGTCTAACATCCAGATAGCTAATTCACTTTTGAATCTGTATTTGACAAAGAGACTGGAATAAAGGGAAGTGATAATGTGCATTTCTGTGATGTCAATATTTCATTGCTGCTGTTGCTGAAATATAGCCATAGCTTGTCAGATTAGGATTCCTGGAGATTCTGTCTGTGAATATATGCTTAGTTCTTCCACCTTGTTATGAACATATTATTAGATTTTTCACATCTGTCATTTGCTTACAGCCAGCAGTTGCTTTTTCTTCTCCCTGCTTTTATTAAGAAGTAAAAGGATAATTTTCTCATCCAGCTTCAACCAGAATGACTAAAATAATAACAAAAATGTACCCTATCACAACATTTTAATTTATTTCCAGCAAAACTCAATATTTAGACTATCTTCCTTTACATGAACGCGGAACAATGAAAGAGCAATGCTCTTTCCAACCACCATCAAACCCATGGATGATAAGGGTTGTTAGTGTTACATGTATTAAAGGGTAACCTCCTATCTTCAGAATCTTTAAGGGCAGACAAGACAGATTGTTTGATCAGAAGTCACCTTTTGACTTTAAGTTCTGTAACTCACATTAACAGTATTTCCATTCAGTGGCTGACCACATAGCACAATCTTAAATTCTCAGAGAGCAGTAATTCTTCCTGTAGTACAAAGACACTGATTTGTCACAAAATTTAAATGCTAGTCTGTGAATAAACTGTATGTATTCACAAAATTCTTAGTTGGCCACCTGTGAGACCCTTTCAGCAGGTTATTTTGACAATGGCCAAGCTCTCTTGGTACTGTCTTCAAGGGATATTTCAACAAGACAGTGTCTTAAATAAGTCATATCTCTTTCTTTTGATCTCCACACGCTAGCACTCCTGTCTGGGGGGGATTTACCCTAATACCAGCTGGTGTGGCTGTGGGTCACATCAAAGGAAAAGCAATGATGACTGAACAAACAGTTATTACGGCTGTTGAAAATTTGGGATTTATTGACTGCGTGGCATTTTTGTGTATCGAAGCATTCCTACTGTTTTTTGAGCATTTGAACAAGATCAGCCAAACCCTAATCCAGTCTCCTGAGAGATGTCTAGACAATTTCCTCCTCTTTTGTGCATGTGCTTGAACATTTCTCTCAGGATAAAAGGAGTGTGACAATACAGAGGAGAGGATTGTTTTTATAAAAAGTAGCTGGAAACTGAACTAGTTAGGAAAACCAGCCAGCCAGTAGAGAAGCTTACAACATTCCTTGGTGTAGGTGCTAAAAGGGATTTGAGGTTTTCTTTATCTATTAGCTTCAAAATGTGAGGTCTAGGGACCATGCCTGGTCCTACTGGGCTCTACTGTCTCAAGAGGAGGCTGTCTCACCTATGGGCAGTTCTCAGTCTGGGGAACAGCTAACCTTAGCTGACTTTGCTGTTACTAGACCTGTATAATATACAATATATTACCACATCATCCTCAACATCCTCATAAGTCTCATCTGAGTTACTTTAATACAATGCAGAGTGATAATCGATACACTACTCAGCTATCAGCAGGTGGTGTACTATATTTGTTTACAGCCACATTCGTGTCACAGTGTACATATGGGTTGGGTAAGAACTTCATATAAATCTGTCTTGTGATCATCTCATCTAAAGCCCATTTCAATGATTTAACTATTTGGCTAAGGCAGACAAGACCTGCACTGACCATTAGTATTTGCTGCCAATATATTATGCAGGTGTGAGTGATGGCCTGCTTATGTGTAATGAAGCAGTAGTATTTTAATCTACTGCTGGACAGTGCTGCATCACTTTTTCCTGTTCCATCTGTTTGACCCATACCATCCTTCTCAATAATACCTGGCTCTACATTTTTTCCAGGTACTAACTCCCTCTGACCAGGTTAAGAAGTAAGTATTGCCCCATTTACTACTGAAGAGCTTCCACATTTCATCCTGAAGTTGGCCGCATTTTGACAAAGCTGGAAAGTGGTATGATGTACTGAATTGTATTATCCTGTTGAAGATGAATTTTTATGTATAGATTTAACAAAAATTATAGTGAAAGTTTCAACACACCATGCACCTTCTTATGATGTTCATAAATCTCCTCTTTCTCTGGGTTTTCTCCTGGTTCCAATGAAAATACTAACTCTAACTCCAAAAATATTGAGCAACTTCTTTTGAAAGTCAGCAATCTCCTAGAAGAAAGAATGAGAGAGGTTTTTTTTTTCCCCCATCACCTTTGATAGTGTTGGTACAGCCAGGAACAAAAAAACAAAGGCACAGGAAGGTTAAGCTACTTGTTAGCATGAGGCAATAGCAAAACAGTGAAGAGAAGGCCCTCAGGGTCCTCCCTGAGCCACTACACTGAACTTCTGTACAGAAACTCTTTCCCAGTGAGAGTTGAGCAGTGAGTAATATGTCGCTACAGGAATATAATTTATCATTTGAACAGACCCATTAAACAGTTTCTGGTGTAAATATGTTTATAGCTGAGTATGTAATGTTGTATATTCACTTCACTTTAACTGTGATTAGCTGAGGCAGTGCCAATTAAAGTTGAAACTAAAAAAAGTGTGTGGATAATTATTTAGTTTCTTCTTCCTGTGTTTTTCTAACTGCTACCTGCAGTCCAATTAGTGGCACAGACCATTAATAAATTCAAGATCAAATTATATTACCTTTCTTAAAAATAAGAGGGAAATGAGCTAGAGGAATGGAAATATCAGCAAGGCAAAGCTCAGGGACCCTAATAGATTTACTGACCTTTATTCCTGAGATGGGTTAGTAGTCATTATAGTGCTGTGAATGTTTCCATAAATAATTTAGATGCCATTGCTTGCTTCTTGGAGGCACTTCATCAAGGTTCTGTGAAGCCAGCAAAGCATGGATAAATATGGACACTCCTTAGAAATAAAATAAACAAAATTGACACTCCATTGCTTCCTGGGTAGATACCTTTAAGTTTCTGCTCAGCTGTTTAAAGAACTTCTAACATGCTTCTGAATAATTACTTCAGTAATGATGTGCATCCTGAAGCAGAAAAACATGAAGTGACAAAAAGCCCATTTATGTGTTCGTTCACACTGAGAATTTCTTCTATTTTCATTTTAGCAAAATTCCTTTAGCACAGGTGGCCCAATGAGAAAGAAATCAGGTAAAGAAAAGTTGTAAATTAAACTACATAGTTGCCATATGTGAAGTAAAAACAAAATCATAGAACTTAATGTAAGTACCTCCTGTCTCCCTTAAAAAAATTAGTGGCAAATCACATCCTTTCCACTTTTGTGTACATTAGAGGAAGGGACTCATAAGGGTACCTGTGACTACAACATTGGGGTTCCCATGGCTTTTGCAATGGCATGATCCTGAAGTCTAGATATCCAATAATGCCCACACTTCTGCTGCCTGACATGCACAAAGACACTGAGCTGAGCAGAAGCCATGAGCTGGGACTGCTTACTGGTAGCTACTTACTGGTTCCTGCTCTTTCAGAATCCTCTCCAGCCAATATTCAAAATGCGCTATGAGTAGCAAAGGACATAAAAAAAAAAGACAAAAAAATATTTAACAAATGAATTAAAAGGATTATAAAATGTAGGCCATAACTTACAGGGAAGAGGAGCAATTAAAAATGTCACTGAGAAGACAAAATCTTCAGTCTTTTTGCTTTCATTTTAATTTTCATACCGAAGGTCAGTGGTGACCAGATGCTCAATACATGGAAATTATTACAGGTGTAGGAAGCAAGCCAGAACAGGAAAAGAACAGGTGAAAGAACATTTGGATAGGTACAATGTACTCAGACCAGTGTTAACTGATCAAATTTGCCCTCTTGAGTACCTAAGGAATTCACATGAAACAAGTAATTTCTAAGTAATTAGCACTTGTGTGTGAGACCTCATAACAGATGGTGGGGTCTGCCAGGAGTAAAGAAAAATCAACTAAGTGTGTCAAACTCACTCTGACATCCAGAAAGCTACTGAAACAAGTAATTAAATAATCAATTTTAAATATTTAGAGAATAATAACTTGATAAGAAGCAGCAAACACTAATTTGTCAAGAGCAAGTCATGTCAAAGGAAGCAATTCCTTCTCTGACTACCCAGTGACTTTGACTGGGTTAGTAGATAAGGAAGCAATAAAAGTAATGTATCTCGGTTTTAGAAAGCTTTTTGTTCAATTACATTCTCCTAAGTAAATTAGGGTAATATGACCTACAAGAAAAGTATATAGTGTGGGCATACATCTGTGTTCAAAATCTGCACTCAAAAAACAGGGGTCACTTGCCCCAAAAGTGGAAGCGTATATCCAATAGGTTACCTTGTAGAATATTGTGGTTTGATGGTTCCAGCAGTGTAGTTTAATTTGTGATATAGATCATGTGTAAGAGAATGATATAATAAAATCTGCAGATAACAGAAATGTTTTATGGGTTATGAGCTCTTTTGAGACAGGTTTAGAATCCAAAACTGTATTGCTAAATTGGGTAAATGATTTGAAATTAAAAAAAAAACATTAATTTAGTTAAGTACAGAGAACTGTATTTAGCAAAGCAAACCAACTGTACAAATAAAAAATGGGGAATTAGAATCATAGAATGGTTTGAGTTGGAAGGGACCTTCAAAGATCACATAGTCCAACCCCCCTGCTGTAAGCAGGGACATCTTTCAGTATGTCAGGTTGCTCAAAGCCTCATCTAACCTGACCTTGAACACTTCCAGGGATGGGGCAGCCATAACTTCTCTGGGCAACCTGTTCCAGTGTCTCATCAACCTCATCACAAAGAATTTCTGCCTTATATTCAATCTAAATCTACCTTCTTTCATAGAATCATAGAATCTTTAAGGTTGGAAAAGATCCTTAAGATCATCGAGTCCAACCGCTAATCTATCACTGCCAAGGCCACCACTAAACCATATCCTCAAGCACCACGTCTTTTAAAAAGCCCTTCTTTTAAATGCCTCCAGGGATGGAGACTCAACCACCTCTCTGGGCAGCCTGTTCCAATGCCTGACAACCCTTTCAGTGAAGGAGTTTTTCCTAATATCCAACCTAAACTTCTCCTGATGCAGCTTGAGGCCATTTCCTCTCATCCTATCACTTATTATTAGGGAGAAGAGACCAACCCCCACCTTGCTACAACCTCCATTCAGGTAGTTGTAGAGAGCGATAAGGTCTCCCCTCAGCCTCCTCTTCTCCAGACTAAACAACCCCAGTTCCCTCAACTTCTCCTCATAAGACTTGTTCTCTAGACCCTTCACTAACTTTGTTGCCCTTCTCTGGACACGCTCCAGCAACTCGATGTCCTTCTTGTAGTGAGGGGCCCAAAACTGAACACAGTACTCGAGGTGCGGCCTCACCAGTGCCGAGTACAGGGGCACGATCACCTCCCTGCTCCTGCTGGCCACACTATTCCTGATACAAGCCAGGATGCTGTTGGCCTTCTTGGCCACCTGAGCACACTGCTGGCTCATGTGCAGCCAGCTGTCAACCAACACCCCCAGGTCCTTTTCCTCCAGGCTGGAAAGCCACTCCTCCCCAAGCCTGTAGCGTTGCATGGGGTTGTTGTGACCCAAGTGCAGGACCCGGCACTTGGCCTTCTTAAACCTCATACAATTGGCCTCGGTCCATCAATCCAGCCTATCCAGGTCCCTCTGCAGAGCCTTCCTACCCTCCAGCAGATCGACACTTCCACCCAACTTGGTGTCGTCTGCAAACTTACTGAGGGTGCACTCAATCCCCTCATCCAGATCATTGATAAAGATATTGAACAGGACCGGCCCCAACACTGAGCCATGGGGAACACCACTCATGACTGGCCACCAACTGGATTTGACTCCATTCACCACCACTCTCTGGGCTTGGTCATCCAGCCAGTTTTTAACCCAGTGCAGAGTGCACTTGTCCAAGCTGTAAGAAGCCAGCTTCTCCAGGAGAATGCTGTGGGAGGCAGCGTCAAAGGCCTTACTAAAGCCCAAGCAGACAACGTCCACAGCCTTCCCCTCATCCACTAAGTAGGTCACCTTATCATAGAAGGAGACCAGGTTACTGAGGCAGGACCTCCCTTTCATAAACCCATGCTGGCTGAGCCCCAACCCCTGGGTGTCCCGCATGTGCTGCGTAATGGCACTGAAGATGATTTGCTCCATGACCTTTCCCGGCACCGAGGCCAGGCTGACAGGCCTGTAGCTCCCCAGATCCTCCTTCCAACCCTTCTTGCAGAGGGGCATCACATTCTCTAGTTTCCTGTCATCTGGGACCTCCCTGGTTGACCAGGACTGCTGATAAATGATGGACAGTGGCTTGGCGAGCTCCTCTGCCAGCTCCCTCAGTATCCTCAGGTGGATCCCATCTGGCCCCATGGACTTCTGAACATCCAGGAGAAGGAGCAGGTCGGTGACTGCCACTTCTTCAACAACTGGGACTTCATTCTGCATACCATCTCCATCTCCCAGCACAGGGGCCTGACAACCCCAAGGATGACCAGTCTGACTATTAAAGACTGAGGCAAAGAAAGCATGAAATACCTCAGCCTTCTACTCATCTTTCCTGGCAAGGTTACCTTCCGCATCCAACATGTGTTTAAAACCATTTCCTCTTGTCCTGCCACTACAGGCCTTGGTAAAAAGTTTTTCTCCGTCTTTCTTGTAAGTCCCCTTTATATATTGAATGATTGCAATAAGGTCTCCCTAGAGCCTTCTCTTCTCCAGGCTGAACAACCCCAGCTCTCTCAGCCTTTTCTCATAGGATATGTGTTCCATCCCTCTGATCATTCTTGTGACCCACTCCAACAGGTCCATGTCTGTTGTATACTGGGGACTCCAGAGCTGCATACAAGTGGGGTCTCACCAGAGCAGAAAAATGGGGGGGAATCACCTCCCTCAACCTGCTGGCCATGCTTCTTTTTATGCAGCCCAGGATATGATTCACTTTCTGGGCTGCAAACATACATAGCAGGCTCATGTACAAATTTTCATCCACCAATCCTTCTCTGCAGGTCTGCTCTCAATCCCTTCATCCCCCAGTCTGTATTGATACTGGGGACTGTCCCAATCCCAGTGCAGGATGCTGCATTTGGCCTTGTTGAACTTAAGGAGGCTAAAGAGTTCATTAAGTCCTTCATGAAGTTAAGGACTTCTTAACTGGAGAACAGTAATACAGAAAAAATCCAAGGTCTATAGTGGATCACAAAGAGAGCAAGATGCACCAGGAAGTGTTTAGACGGACATTAGGAAGCATTTCTTTACCAAGAGGGTGGTCAAACACTGGAACAGGCTTCCCAGAGAGGGAATCGATGCCCCAAGCCTGTCAGTGTTTGAGAGGCATTTGGACAATGCCTTAACAACATGCCTTAACTTTTGGTCAGCCCTGAACTGGTCAGGCAGTTGGAGTAGATGATCATCGTAGGTCCCTTCCAACTGAAAAGATCCTATTCTATTCTATTCTATTCTATTCTATTCTATTCTATTCTATTCTATTCCATTCCATTCCTCTCCAAAAGGAATTAAAAAAAAAAATCTTCATTTTGGGATGTATGAACAGAGGTGTGAGGTTTAAAATAATTTTTGCATTGCACTTAGAACTGATGGGGCCGTATGTAGATTTATCAGGTGTACCTGCCTATATTATTGGATCCACAGGGCTCCCCATCTCTGTGGGCACCCTTATGTTCAGGAGGGATGTGACTATACTGTGAAGTGTCTGGCAGAGGACAAAAAAAAAAAAAAAGATGTTTAGAAAGTAATTATTATAAAGTGGAAAAGAACCAAGGTGATTTAGTAATGCAAAATGGTCAAATGTTGAAAAACTCGTCAGTCAGACATCCTACTGAAGATTTCTTGTATCAGTTAAATGCTTACACTTTGCTTAAAACACACATGTCTTTTCCCATACTCTTGTGTCACTTTTTCTGGGTACCCAGGACCTCAGGCTACTGAATTTCAAAGAGGAGCTACTGCCACCATACACAGATAATGACATCCTGAGTAAGCTATAGATTGTCTCTTTGCACATGCTTGATTTCTTTAACCATGACTGGCCACTGGCATCATGCCCAGGAACGTACAGAAACTTCTTAGTTGTCTAGGCTACAAAGCAGAAGTCTGAGTGAGGGGCAGAATGGCAGCTCTAAGTGTTAAAATAGACAAAAAAAGAATCTTCTGTGGGGAACAGTGACCAGTTGGTCACCATGCCCTCTGATGCTATCTGAGGTGTGACTAATTTATGTGAGAAAAAATAAGATTATATATCAGGGATTAGAATCTGTATTACACAACTTCCTGTACCATGCTATACAAAGTCTACTTTGTTGAGTGATTCAGCAGATGAACTTGGCATTTATCTGAACACAGATCTCTCTTCTCATTAGGTATTAGTTTCTAGCTGGAGTAGTACTTCCTGAAGATAATCGCAGCATTATCACCTGCAAACATTAATGTTAACTGAATTCAAACCACTGCATTATTTTACCACACATTTTTAATTCACAAGTATTGTTAATACCATTTCATTACTGTCTATAACCAAAATGACAAAGAAATATTTCTTCTTTGAATCTGTAGTAATAAGTAGCTACAAAAACATTCTGCTATTTCTATGCTTTGAGGTCTTAGTAGCCACAGGGAAAAAAAAACCAAACATGAAAAAGCCCAAACCAATTCCTCATTCCAATCAATCTTTAGCTATTTTCACAATTAAGAAAGAAGCCAATATAATGCTGGCAATGAATTGCTTGGTCCTGCTGAGATGCATCATTTTGTCCTAGGGGAGCATGGTATTTTGGGAAACAGTTCTATTTAATTTGCAACCATAATTAAGTGATGTGATTTTATTTATGTAGGAAAAGTGTATGAATTTTATTTACAAATGGATTTCAGCAGGATGTGGCTCACAACCTTGGGTAATCACGCTGAAAGGCTTACGACTATTCTTATGAGTAAAATGAGTAGGATTTTCTATAGCTCTGATCCACTGCTAAATAGCTCAAAACTTCCATTAATGTTGTCTGTCACCAGTTTCTCTAAAGGTTTTTTACTTTCATTTTCTTTGCTAACCTGAAAGACACAATTTTGCTACGGCCCTGCACAATAGAGTAGCTAGCAGTAATTAGTACTCTTGTTTTCTTAGTATTTTTTACTTTTCTGCTAACACTATCTATTTGTCAGGAAAACACCCCAGTGGTTTCAAATCAGAGATAGCTTGACTCTTCTCAGATGTGGACAAGGAAGAGGACCCAAGATGTGCTTAGGAGAGACTGATTTTGAAGCTTGTTGCAGAAGCTCCTCAGGTCCTCAGGGTGAGGATGCCTCCTTGGACTGCAAGCTGCTTGGAGTGGTATCCACTGTCAGAAGACCATCTCCAGAGGTCTCCCAAGACCTGTGCTCCCAGTGACAGAGGAAAGTAAACTCCATGGCAAGAGGCTGAGCTGGGGTCCGGCTAACATTTAGCTAACTTTGTGACACAGTTTGAGGGAGCATTATAGACAAAAGACCTGTTTGGCTGGACCAAGATCTGCTGTCCACTCCTGTGCTTTGCTAGCTTTGAAGGGGAACCAAAGCAGATGGGAGTTTCTATCTCCCATTAGCTAGGAGGAGGTTTAGCTTTCCTGTGATTTAGTCCCATCATGACTGTGTAGCAGAAGCAGAAAATCATGCTCCTGGCAACGTCATATAATAGCCTTCTTTGACCTTGTCAGCATCATGCATAACACAATCTATTTTATCTATGTGGCCTGTAAAACCATCCTGGAAGTGCAATACAACTGGAGAGTGAGGGGGTAAGTGACTGCAGGAGGGCACTGGAAATTTGGTTCTGATTATAAGGCTTCAGTCATAATCCACTATTATATGAAGGGTGCTCCATACCTAAGAACTTCAGGAGTGGTGTTCAAAAATATCACTCATAAGGTGCTGCTTAAGCCATGAATTCCAGAATTGCTACACTGAAAATATGCAGTGCAACCAGGAAAGGGTTAATGGCTTACTGGAATTGAAGAATTGTTCTTAATGGGTGCAAAACTCCATCTGCTTTCACAGTGTGAACAGGGAAAATTATGGTACTATATATGCCATCCATTTCCTTCTCCTCTGATGCATTATAATGGCATCTAAAGAAAGAACTAGCCGGCACATGGGTTTCTATATTATGTAAACTGAACTTTTCAAATCTATGAAGGATGTCAGCAAAAGCTGTCAGTCTTGTACAAGGATCATCACCAGTTTTGAAAGGTGACTCTCAGAACTACAGATTGTAAGTTAGCTTCTTTCTCCCTCTATCCCTTCCCTTCCTTCTTCCCTGCTCCCTTGCCCCTCTTATTTCTTTTCCTTTCTTCCTTTTATTTTTTTACAATAAGAAGCAGATTTTTGCAAGACAACATAAATGTCTGATAAAGGACAATTGTTCAGGGAAATCATCTAGGAGAGCAGAAAATGCTTTTCCATTTGTTATGCACCCAAGCAAGTGCTACAATAAACAAAAGACTTTTATTCTGTTTACTTCTGCTGAGCCAAATAGTAAAAGCTATCAAATGTTTGTGGCTTAGTTACACATGCCTGAAATGCTTATGTTGTGTAGCTTGAGTGTGTATGCTTGCCGGTATGTTGCCTTTGCTAGCTACACTCACGATGTGCACAGATGAAGATGGACAACACATAGCATGAGTTACAATGTTTGAGGTGAAGAACAGCTTATCTCAGTGATACTCTGTGCAGCGTAAAGGCTGAGCCTCTTAGCCTGATAAATCCTAGCGAATCCTGTGTTAAAACCCACTTATAATAAAAAGATTTTTTTTTAATTTTTAGTTAAAGAGAATCACCTGACCTGAAGGTCCATCTTTTTTAACATAGGTTTTGAAGTTCTCTTTTTTTTCATGCTTACTTACCCAAAGGCCTATGTCCAAAGGAAAAATTCACAAATCTAACTGCCTGCTAAGTCCTGGAAATATTACATTGCTCTCTCAAACTGTTCAGATTGGGTCCTACTTTAGGCATCTCTGAACGTCACTGTGCCTATGTCTCTCTGGGTGGGGGTAGGACCATGATCCAGCTACAGCAAGGCATTCTGACCCTCAGCTGCCCATGGGGAGGGTCCCTCCCAGCTCCTTGGAGAAGTACCTGCAGCAGAGGCCAAAAGTGTGATTGTGGTCAGCTGGCAGACCCAGACCTTCCCCTCACAGCTGTTTGCCCATGCTATGGGTTTATAGTTATCCTTTTGGGCTCATTAATTTTTCTCTGTGGGCTACACAGAGTCTGTCAAGAGAAGAATGCATCTTGTAGCCTGGTAACATCGGGGTCTCCCTTGGGATGTAGAATTTGAGAAAGAATCACAAAAGAAGTTTTCATGCTCCCTGTGTTGTTAGAGGATGTTGGAGGTTGGAAATGGAAATCTCTAAGTGAAGAAGCAGGTTGCACAAAAATGCCCTGCAGCACTCTATGATCGATGCCTGAGAACAGAGTTTCAGGCAGATGCTTTTCATTAGCATTTTATTTTGGATGGTTTGGGTGTATCAATTTGCTGGTTCTTCAGCCCTAATGTAGTAAATACTTTTTCCCTGTATCTCGTACAGGAGTTCTGAGAATTTAGGAGGGCAATCTGAAGCCCACTCTTGGAGCTTGACACCCAAGCTTCCACATTTGCCACAACTGAATGCAGCAGAACCTGAGGCCATTCATCGAAGGATGTCCAAATGAAATGCTTGGAAGTGACTCTTCCAGCCATTCTTATGAGTCTGCTGTAGCACCCTGACCTAAAATTATTCCTCCTGACTTCAAGGGGCACTGAATCAAGTACCAGGCACTCAGGGACTATTTTGCACAGGTGTATGCATTGCTTTCTGATTTTCTAATGAAGCACCAAGCAGTTAAAGACTCTGATATATTTGTTCCGTTTGTAGAGGAACTTAGTAGAGAGCAGAATTTTTACTTTAACTGCTTTATAAAGCAGTTAAAGACCTTTCTACTTTTTGAATTCTTTTAGATGTGGACTTTTTTGATAGCCAGTAAGCTTAAATTATTCTCAGCAGGTACTCTTCGCTGCCATGTATGTCAGTTGTTGAGAGTAACAATAAAAAAGGTTTAAGAAATCTCAGGCACTTTTATTGAAAGATAACCTTTCTTCACAGAACACAATTTTAGCTTTTGTTAACTTAGCCCTAAATACATGTTTGACTGTACAACATTTGGGAATTATTTATTTTAAAAATAGTAGATAAGTATTGTAAAAGAACATTGTACAGAAATTGAACATTGTGCAGGTAAAGTAACGTACAACAGCTTCCAAAAACACAAGGCAAAAGTATTAGGGAACAACACTGACAAAGAGTTCAGTAATTGTTAAAAACCATAAATCGTCAAATCAACTTTGCAGAGACAAAGAACCAACCTGGTAACAACTTATCATTTATCACTAATAGCTGCAAACCAATCTGAAATCTGTGTGGACCTGACCCCTGGGGAATATCCTCAGCCTTGGGAGCTCTGGGGCATCAGGGCAGCTGGCATCCTACTGTGGGCTGCCAACGGCAGGGCGGGAGTGAGGGGCAGGAACAGGCTTCTGTGCATCTAAGGGGTCACTAAAAGCCTTCCGGTCCTGCCAGCAACAGCACATAACATACAACAGTCTTTTGATTGTTGTAGCCAATATGTGGACTGTCTTGGTGTCTACACGTAGTCAAAAAGTTATAAGATCCAGGGTATAAGGCGCTTTTTTTTTTCACTACACCCTTCCTGAGCTGCTGTGCCGCATTGCTCCTCAGCAAGCCCTCAGGCTATAGGCTGCTTGGCTTCAAACAAGCAAGACTCTTGTGGTAAACAAGCACAGATATTTCACTGTAAAAATACATAAGGAGGTTTACACTGCAAGATTGATCTGACTATTTGATCGCAATAATTGAACAGTCAAGAGGTAATCTAAATCTGGTAATCTAAAAGCACATCTTCTAAAAGCAAAGGGAAAGTATATTAAATATAGCACACTATAGAAAAGGAGAACAAGGACCTGGCACATCTCCCCTAATGAAGTACATGGCAAAGGCTCCATTTAATTCAGCAGGAATGGGACCACAAATAAATAGTAAGTCATAAATACTACTTATGTACTAATACAGTAGGCTAATGAGACTCAGCTGAGACAAAGAGAAACCACACCATTTTGTATGAAAATTATACACAAAGCAATTTAATGTAGTCATCATATATTAAGCAACTCTTAAATAATTATCGACACATTTCCATTCGTCACAATATTCTCAAATTCTGGACAAAGCAATGAAGCAATGAAGCAATGAAGCGACATATGAAGAGCGTGTTTTCTGCTGGCAGTCAGCATGGTTCTCTGTGCCTGCAGTCAGAGCCAAATCGGCCCATTGGGTACCCAGAGAGCCAAATATTTTGAAATTCTCTTTTTCCTGCATTTCAATGCTCTCAGGTGAGGAAGTTCTAGCAATATTAATCTCCACACTGCAGAGCTGTTACTTTTGACTTAAAAGTTTCCTAAAAGCTTTAAAAATAAGTTAGAAATAATAACAACTCAGCTCAAAGATTTTGTCTTACCCATTCCTTAAACTTTGAACAAAACAAGGGAAAAAATTTCCTGGTAAAACCCTACATTCCCACTACTACCAATTCGTTTATTTACTTACAGAATACAGTCTCTCAAAAACCTCATGCCTAATCATTTCATTTTTGTCACTAGTTTGTCACATTATGACAGTTTAGATTCTGGTCACTGAAAGTCAGTTTATTTATAATTCTGCATTTCATTTTGATAACTTATAAATCCATGTGGTTCAACAGATGACTAACTTCCATTACAAATCCCCCCCTTCTCTCTTTGCATATTTTTTGCTGCATACACAGATTGTA
This sequence comes from Phalacrocorax aristotelis, assembly GCF_949628215.1. Taxonomy (NCBI): domain Eukaryota; kingdom Metazoa; phylum Chordata; class Aves; order Suliformes; family Phalacrocoracidae; genus Phalacrocorax; species Phalacrocorax aristotelis. The sequence goes on from NC_134276.1 coordinate 194,045,951, forward strand.
GTGAAAATAGTTTTTTAAAGTGCTTCCTTCATTAGGCAATTTGACTCTTCTTTCTTGTTTACTAAGACACTTTATCACACTGTCTGGCCTGAAAAAATGATTTTGGGAAATTCTGTTGTCTGCATTATGTGAGGATTCAGACACAATGGGCCTTTCTTATCATATTATCTATGATCCTATAAATAAGCCAAAAAGTACAGCAAAAAAAGAGCTGAAAATCATCTGGCACAAACTGAGCTTCAGCTTACACTAAAAACTGTATCACTTTATACAGTTGACAACTTCTGAAGGCTTCTTTTAAATGGTGCAAAAGGATTATTTTCTTCCATGAAGATATGCAACTTGAAGAGAGAATACAGGTGTCAAAGCATGATTTCACAAAGCAGTGCATCCATGAACCTCTGTAGACCTCAATGTCATATTCAAGGCCGAGGTTACAACAGCCGGTTCTGTATTTTGACCATTCATAAAACTTGGGGACAGCTCTTAAGCAGTTAACAAATTTCCTCTGGCTTAACAACAGTTGCCACGTGGTTATAATACTGGTGATTCTTTGCAGTGGAGACTGAAAGTGTCAAATCCACTGGGAGTGGTGAATGTAAGGCCACAGAGAGGACTGTCGCCCTTTTTCATGTTTCATTTAAAAACAAAAAACCAGTTTTACACACAGAAGAAAATCTATCCCAAATAAAAGGAAGGAAAAATGAGTCTATTCCACTCAAACTAATATATGCTTGTTCATTTGTTTAAAGACAAAACATTCCACCGCAAGGACAGCAAAACACGGGAGAACATTACCCGGGGAAGTTGTGCAGTCTACGTCTTGGAGATTTTCAAGATATGACTAGGCAAATCCCTGAGCAACCTGGTCTGAATTCAGTGCTGACCTGGCTTTGAGCAAGAGGTTGGATGAGGTGGTCTTCTGAGATCCCTTCCACTTGAATTATTCTATGATTCATTGTTTCTGTTGCTCTTGAATAATCTGGAAATTACTGACGGAACTGGAAAGGTGATACCTGGAAACCTTATAGTAAAAGCACTCTCTTAGCTGGTTCTCCTCTCTAAACCTGCAGGACCAAAAGGCCTACATAAACCATGAGCTCCTTGTTTTTGTGTTGCACATCCTTCTGGGAAAACACTGTATATTATAATCCAAGATCTGTGTCTTGGATTAGCGACTTGCATAAGCATTTCCCTCTAGTACCTGATGAGTTAGAGGCTTCACTGAGCCAGGTGTTGCATCTCTGTAATCATAATCATTGCTGCAGGGAATCAACTAATATTATTTGTATAGTGGCAGCTCCGGATTGACCTAGTTTTGGACATAGCCCTATTTTGCCAGGCACTGTATAAAAAACACAAACAAAGAAAAAGGGAAGTAGCCATCCTAAACAGATGGCATCCTCAGTCAGGCTGAAAAGTGTGGTGGCATGTACAGATAGCAGTTACTTACACAAAAACATCATCATTAAGAAAAAGGGCTTCTTTAATAACTCATTGCAGCTGAATCTGCAACCAGTAGCTAATGAAAGAAAACTATATATATAACAATCCTATACACTGTGTTCTGGCATTATAGAAGTCATGACTGACCTCTCTACTCTAAATAAGCACTATCAAAAATAGGTGTAAACCCTCTAATCAAAAAACAAAAAGCACTTTGTTGTTGTTGTTAGGAAAAATTGATCATTTACAGTATCTGTAAAGGATAGATTAAGGTTTACAACCATCATAGAGGTGCCCCAGGGTCTGACCCAAGATAAATACATGCAGATTTTATTCAGACTAATAACTAAACACTCTTTACAAATTATTGTGGGTCTTCCCAATGGGTGAAAAGAGCAACACTGTAGTCCTTACAGTGAAAAACACATAACAACCATATAAAACATCATTATTTGAAGCATAGAATCATAGAATCTTTAAGGTTGGAAAAGACCCTTAAGATCATCAAGTCCAACCGTCAACCCAACACTACTATGTGTACTAAACCATGCCCTGAAGTGCCATGTCTACATGTTTTTTAAATACCTCCAGGGATCGTGACTCCACCACCACTCTGGGCAGCCTGTTCTAATGCCTGACCACTCCTTCAGTAAAGAAATTTTTCCTAATATCTAATCTAAACCTCCCCTGATGCAGCTTGAAGCCGTTTCCTCTTGTTCTATCCCTAATGACCTGGGAGAAGAGATCAACACCCACCTTGCTACAACCTCCTCTCAGGTAGTTGTAGAGAGCGATAAGGTCTCCCCTCAGCCTCCTCTTCTCCAGACTAAACAACCCCGGTTCCCTCAACTTCTCCTCATAAGACTTGTTCTCTAGACCCTTCACTAACTTTGTTGCCCTCCTCTGGACACGCTCCAGCAACTCGATGCCCTTCTTGTAGTGAGGGGCCCAAAACTGAACACAGTACTCGAGGTGCGGCCTCACCAGTGCCGAGTACAGGGGCACGATCACCTCCCTGCTCCTGCTGGCCACACTATTCGTGATACAAGCCAGTACGCCATTGGCCTTCTTGGCCACCTGGGCACACTGCTGGCTCATGTGCAGCCAGCTGTCAACCAACACCCCCAGGTCCTTCTCTGCCAGCCAGCTCTCCAGCCACTCCTCCCCAGGCCTGTAGCATTGTGTGGGGTTGTTGTGACCCAAGTGCAGGACCCGGCACTTGGCCTTCTTAAACCTCATACAATTGGCCTCGGTCCATCAATCCAGCCTGTCCAGGTCCCTCTGCAGAGCCTTCCTACCCTTAAGCAGATCCACACTCCCTCCCAACTTGGTGTCGTCTGCAAACTTACTGAGGGTGCACTCGATCCTCTCATCCAGATCATTGATAAAGATATTAAACAAGGCTGGCCCCAACACTGAGCCCTGGGGAACCCCGCTTGTGACCAGCCACCAACTGGATTTAGCTCTGTGGATTTAGCTAAATCTGCTAAATCTGTGGATTTAGACCACAACTCTCTGGGCTCGGCCATCCAGCCAGTTTTTTACCCAGCGCAGAGTACGCCCATCCAAGCCACGAGCTGCCAGCTTATCTAGGAGGATACTGTGGGAGACAGTGCCAAAGGCTTTACTAAATTCCAGGTGGACAACATCCACAGCCTTTCCCTCATCCACTAGGGCGGGTCACCTTGTCATAGAAGGAGATCAGGTGGGTCAGGCAAGACCTGATTTTCATGAAGCCATGCTGGCTGGGCCTAATCCCCTGGTTGTCCTGCACAGGCTTGGTGAGCTCACTCAAGATGAGCCACTCCATAACCTTCCCTGGTACCGAGGTCAATCTGACAGGCCTGTAGGTCCCCGGATCCTCCTTGTGGCCCTTCTTGTAGATGGGCATCACACAGGCAAGCCTCCAGTCATCTGGGGCCTCTCCTGTTAACCAGGACTGCTGGTAAATGATGGAGAGTGGCTTAGCGAGCTCCTCTGCCAGCTCCGTCGGTACTCTTGGGTGGATCCCATCCAGCCCCACAGACTTGAAGAAATCTTTGAACTCCAAACTTCCATTCTGACTACATTGCACTGTTTTGTGTTTAAACCATTAACACAGTCTAGAAACCTTAAACTGCCACCTGTCCTGTAGAGATCATGAGCCTCCTGGTGAAGATGCACTGTAGTCTTGACTGATGGATTGAGCATCACGTCTTCAGCACTCTATCTTGTGCTTTCATTCATCAAGGGGATATATCTCTACTTTTGGCAGGGAGGTATGATGATAATTTAGTCCCTATTCATACAAATCAACTCAGATCTATTGATCCATGTCTGTCCAGAAAAATACTAGGAACATATTTCAGTGAGGTCCTGGAAGGAGGTAGACTAAACATATGCTTAAGTATATATTCTCCTTCCAAATTACAAGGTGCTTAACAGATAAAGTGCTGCATAAGTGGCCGTGCTGCTCTTCTCCATTTTCTGTGCATTTTTGACAGACCTGTAAACTATGTGTTCAAGACAATCCCCTGCCTGATCTTTTGCTTGTGATCAACACCATTTCAAACAGTGTTTGAATCTAGAAAACAGAAAAACAGTATGTTCTTGGACAAACCCCAGATATAATAAAAGCAATATTAAGAAAAGTATTTGAAATAATAAAAGCTGAATCTCAATATTCCACTACCCTGAGAATGGGGGCAAACTGCCAGTGATAATGGCTATGCACATTAATGTTTTCCTTCATAACATGAACATATAAAAATTCAGACGGGCTGAACTAGATCAGAAACTTGGTCTAAATTTATGATATTTAGAAAGTGTAGCACTCTTCCTGATTAGACTCTCAGACTGGATCATCAGTCTCTGGGACAGTGAAATATGGTTTTTACTGTAATGTGGATCCCTATTATTGTGGTGACAAAAAGCATTTTAAGTGATTCACCACATGTCAGTGGAAAAGAAAAGAAACAAAACCAATCCAAACCAATCCCCAGGATTATTTTGTTTTTTACACCCCAGTGCTATTTGTAGAAGGAATGATTGGTGCCCAACTTGGGTAAGTGTAGAGATCGAATATAGGCACTATCCATGTCATAATTGCAAGCATAACTACAGCAACTCCAATGATGTTAATGCCCAAACCAGCTTTCACCTAAAGGAGAAGAAAAAGAAAGGAGAAACTCACATCAAGATACTGAAGAACATTTTTAAAAAGCTAAAAATCCCCTTTAGGGAGTTTTGCTTAAAACTCACCATGTCCGTAACAGCTAAATGACCATACGAAAATACAATGGCATTGGCTGGGTTGGCTACAGGAAGCAGGAATGCAAAGGAAGTACAAAAAGTAGCAGGTATCAAGATGAAAAGTGGGTTCACATGAATGGCTTCAGCCTATCATAAAATAAGAGAGAAAGAACAGCTGTCAAGGGACACATTTGTAAAATGAAATACATAAATACAAATTCATTATATTAACACAAGTGAACTGTGAACATAACTGCCAGTTTAAACAGTGAGAAATAACCTTTTCTGATAACTAATTTTTAAGGTTATATGTGCGAATGCTTCAGAGGAGAAAAGGTGATTCTAATACAGAATAGCTACTGAACTTTAAATTCACACCTGGTGTTTCTAATTGTAGTTGAGTGCATAAAATAAGACTATTGCAAATAGTGTGGGCACTGCACAAGCACTAAAAGCAAAAGACTGCAAGAAAGTCGTTAAAGTTGACTTTGTGTACAATAAATAGGAGAGATTCAATGAAGTGAGGACTGAGGTTTCTTTTTAAGAGAGGGAAAGGGCATCAGTATGTATCTAGGCTGGCCAAGAGAAAAATCTGCAGACTAGAAAATGATCAGTAATATTTGAAGAAGAAAGAATGGCGTTTTGATAATGATGAGAAGAAAGGACACAATTCAGCTAAGGAGAGAAGAAATGAGAGTTACATATAAAGCACATCTATTAGCCCTTTCCTCTTCGGTGACAGCTTGAAAATTGCAGTGTTAACCCTTTTTGCTGAAGATGTGGTCCTGAAGAAACACTAAGAGAGCTGTCCTTTTTAAGCGCTTTGACTATTTGCAAATAGGAATAACAGCGTTGATTTTTGACTATTGAACTTTTACATAATTTTACTGAATGTTCAGCATATCTTATAAGAAAGCCTCAAAATAACCAAGTACCCAATGCACAACACAGAACAGCAAAAAATTACGTGAAGTAGTTTATGGAGACTTTAAAAAATTACTCCTTTGAGCAGCTGTATTATTACATGGATGATAGAGCAGTTTCTGATTACAAACAACCTGTGTTATACTCACCAAAGGTGATAGTATAGGCAAAAATATTGTAATGGTTGCTGGATTGCTGGCCACTTCTGTTACTGAAGTGACAATAAGGCATGATATCAGGATAATCAGCCACAACGGTAATGATCCTAGAGGGGTCAATTTACTTGCTACCCACTCAGAAAGTTTTGAAACCTGCATAAGGAATATGACAACATGAATATGATTCACAAATTACTGAAAAGAAAATTTAATAAATGGTATAGAACAGGAATTTACTCATCTGCTAATTGTGAAGTATTTGTGTAAAAGAGAAAAAATCTGAAATATTTTCCATATTCCTACATATTTTTAAGCACATTTTTCTAATTCAATGGTGTCCTATAGGAACGCATACAAACTACATTCCATTTATACATACGTGCACCTCTGAGGTGTTTGGAGGAGTCATAATCAGAAAATTGTAATTTGCATAAATCAGGCTTAATAACCACCGTTTGGGCCCAAACCTGCTCAATTTACTGGAGTAGCCAGCAGGGCTCTGTGTGGGAGGTACCCCAGTGACACGGGATATTAACCCTAAGGCTTTGGAAACAGTGTGTCCACACAACTACCACCACCAGGTTCAAATTAAATAACAAACAGTAGTCATCATTGTGCATAGCCTTTGAAGACAAAGTAAACTTTTTTTTGCAGCCCTGCTTTCTAAATATCTTGAATATTCGTCACATTTTCATGTTCAATATTGCTACAGAATAGCTTGCTAAAATGAGGGAATAACTGTGAATTCACTGCATGTCTGATTTGCTCCTGATGTGGGTCATGTTAATTGTTCAGTATCTTCTATAAATTGCATTACCTCACAGCCGTCTGCCAGTGCAAACCCGCCACCAACAAGAATAGCTATTTCCCAGGGCATGCATGACTGAAATTCCTTCCAAGTAATCAGTGGAGTGTAACCAAAAACAGCTAGAGAAAAAAAAATTAAAAAAAAAACCAAACCCAAACCCCCACCAACATTTAAAAACATATTGAAAAACATCTTGAAATAATCTCTCTGAGGAAGTACTTGGGAAATATTAAAAGGCAAAATCTCATCATTATAACAGGAAGAAAATCTTTGACGTGAACAACTTGCACTTTCTGGGACAGATCCTTAACTGGTGAAACTGGTGAAAATTGTCGCAGCCTGAAGACAATAGAGCTACAACAGTTTCCACCAGCAGAGTACTGGCCCCTCTCCCCTCCTTCCCTCTGTGGAAGATAGCTATGGGATATCAATGAGTTTAATTTACTCAATAAAACTGCACTATTCAGACAGATTGCTGAGAAAATACTGTTTCACTTAGACTCATTTATGTTCTGATTTTGCATTCTCTGTGAACCCCCGTATCTCATTGATTTCAGTGGCAGAATTGAATGCATAAAGAGGACAAGCCGGAGGTATGCTTTAAACAGGGTAAATTCCATTTTGAAAGGGAAAAATTAAACGAGAATGGACTCATTTACTGTGTTGAATTTTATAGAGTACCTCAAATTAGCATATCATTTTCAAAAAATAAACCCAACCCTGCCCCATGCTGTCCCATTCAAAGCCAATTGCAGTCAATGGAAAGGTGGCTTCCATTGGCGGCAGTGGGCTGCAGGTAGCAGGGACGTGCAGAGCATTAGCTGTGGGCACTGACTTCCAGGCCAGGAATGCTTTATAACCCAGTAAGATATTATACTGTATTAAGCTTGTAACATTAGTATTTAACAACATTCCTCTAACAAGTGCAATAACTTATATTTATGGTTGCATCTTAGATAACTCATTGTAATACAATCCACATCAAAATATACTCAACTGTTTTCTCCATTTGAAGTCCTAGAAAACGTTTTTGCTGGAATAATAAAAAACAGGATTCCTATCACTAAGGCGGTTGTTGAATCTGTAGCATAGCCTTTATACCTAAGGAGAATTTAACAAGAAAAAAACCACATAAATATATGTAGTCAGGAGAAGCAGGGGAAAAGAGTGAGAAGGAGGATGGAGTGGCAGAAAGGAGCTGTTATGGACTGACCACAATCCCCATTCCCCACCCCTCACATCGCTTGGTGTGGTGGAAAGAGGTAGAGGAGTCAGGAATGAAGGAGTGAAGTTGGGCCTGGAAAGAAAGAGGGTGGAGGAAAGATGTTTTAGTTTTTGTCTTTTTTTCTTGCCATCCAGCTCTATTTTTAATTGGATTAAATTAAATTAATTTTCCCCAAATCAAGTCTGTTTTGCCTGTGACGGTAAGGGATCTTGGTGTCTTTATCTCAACCCATGAGCTTTTTGACTTTATTTTCTCCTCTGCCCAGTTAAAGAGGGGCACTGAGAGAGTGGCTGGGTGGGCATCTCGCAGCCAGCCAACATCAATTCACCACATCTGTAGAAATATTAGATGCAAGCCCTCTAAATTCATAAATAAGCATCTTGAGTAAGCTTGCGCTATTTTGTCACACACAAATAAGCTGGGGGAGGGGAATGTCTAGGAATAGCTGATGCTTAAACAACTAATTTTCACAGTTCAATGATAAATTTAATAACTTTAAAATGCTTGGTAATAGATTCAGTCCAAAAGGCCTTAAGAGCACTGTGCATACCCACAAAAGATGATGCTTTTGTAGCTAAGAGAAGGCAGCAGATCTTTATTATCATCCTCCTATGGATGCTACTACTAGGGTCATATACACGAGGGCCATGTTTATTTTTACCATTTCCAGTGCCTGAGAACTGCTTGCACTAGTGTTTCTTAAACTGATCCAATATTCTTCTCACTGGTACAGAGTAGCCCCAAGATCAGGTGAAATAAAAAACTGAGGTCTAAGGCTGTTTTAACACATCCATCTGATTCTGTTACACACTGTTAGGTGGTGACATATCCCAGTCCGTCTTATTTCAGTAAAGATGGTCATTCAAATGAATAAGAATTTTGTTGAAGAAAGTTAAACCCAGCATTTTCTTAACCTTTGCTATTATTTTTTTTCTATTCTCTATAAGTTCCTCTGTAAGTTTTCCCTGAACCAATATACCAATATATTTGTCCTCTCAGCCTCACACCATATGCTTTTCTGCATATGCAGCTACAGTAGGTCCAAGCCAAACTTCCTAGCAGGTTGTCCCAGCAACTTAAGGTTTTATATTAAACAAGGGCTTTTCACTGAAAGGGAAAAGTCTTCTCCCAGTTACGTTTTGCAGTTGTATAATCTGGTAGATTCCTTTGCTTCAACAACAGTGTTAGGTAAGATTAAAAAACCCTTAATGTGCATAGCACACTGACGCCACAACCAGCATAGTTTTAGCTAACAATTTTACAAAATGAAGCTGCCATAGAAGTTGAAGTGGTTCTCTAATATATTCTGTCTCCTTCTTCCTGTTGTCTGTTAGCACAGAAAACACTTTCAAAAAGCAAGTTATTATTTTGTTATAGTTTCTTAAGGTAGAGGGTTCTGCTTATATATCACCTTTAGCCTAGGACCAGGTGCACTGGGTCTAAAGAGCAGAAAATCTCTTCCTCTAGGAACCTATCCTGTACTCTTTTAAGACTTGCTAGGAGTTTTGAAGGCAAGCTTTAGATACAGAAACAATTCATGCTGCCACTTTCTTCTACGCAGCCGCTTCTTTACAGAATTGTTATGGTTGGAAGGGACCTCTGGAGGTCTCCTGGTCCAACACCACCCTGCTCAAGCAGAGTCACCCAGAGCAGTTGCCCAGGACCATGTGCAGATGGCTTTTGTATATCGCCAAGGATGGAGATTCCACAGCCTCTCTGGGTGACCTGTGCCAGTACTCGGTCACCCTCACGGGAAAAAAGGGTTTCCTGATGTTCAGGAGGAACCCCCTATGTTCAGTTTGTGCCTCTTGTACTGTCACTGGGCACCACTGAGAAGAGCCTGGCTCTGTCATCTTTGCCCCCTCCCTGGTATTTTTAAACATTGACAAGATGCCCTCACAGCCTTCCCTTCTCCAGGCTGAACAGTCCCAGCTCTCTCAGCCTTTCCACATAGGAGAGATGCTCCAGACCTTTCCTCATCCTTGTGGCCCTTTGTTGGACTCTCTCCAGTGACTCTCTCCACGTCTTGTACTGAGGAGCCCAGAACTGGATGCAGCACTCCAGGTGTGGCCTCACCAGTGCTGAGTGGAGGGGAAGGATCACCTCCCTCGACCTGCTGGCAACACTCTAATGCAACCCTGGATACCATTAACCCTTTTCTTTTTTTTTTTTTCAGCAAGGGCACACCGTTGGCGCAAGTTCAACTTGGGGCCCTCCAGGACTCCCAGGTCGTTTTCTGCAAAGGTGCTTTCCAGCTGGTTGGCCTCCAGCCTGTACCAGTGCCTGGGGTTGTTCCTCCCCAAGGCAGGACTTTGCACGTCCCCTTGTTGAACTACGGTGGTGTAATTTTTTGCTCACAAAAAGTTAGTATTCCTGACGCAAAAACACTGCTCTCAAAAAACCTGCTTGGGACACACAGAGCATCCTACCATTAGTAGAACTGTTATGAATAACAAGGCACCATTCCGAACAGAAGCTTTTTAATCATTATCAAATTTTGAGATAAACATTTTTGAAAGACCATTTATCCAAGCAGTAATACAATTACATATATAACATTTACCTGCTTGTAATCTGCATTCCACAATTAATATGCCTATTGATTATACATATAAATAATCTGCAACTGCTAACCTGATTGTCCTATAAGGAAGCAAAAAAGCTGTTGATTAAGGAGTTCTCACAATGACTCCAAATAAGACCATTGCATAGAGCAGGAATGTGGGCAAAAGCACATAGTGGCCTTGTATTGGCAGTAAGGAAAGGAATAAACTATGCAGAAAAAAAGGAAAAATATACTCAAGCAATAGTCTGAGGAAGCTTGAGGGACGACCACCTTGCATACATCAGCTATAACCAACTGCAGCCCAGTGTTGAACTTTCTGTTTCTTATAAGATTCATAAAGTCCTGGCCAAAGACCAATTTGAAACTGCTCTAATTGAAGCTAATACCCTACAGCCTGGAATCAGGCCAGGACATGGAAGGAAACTGTTGTAGCAAAAATGAAGTGTAATCCTGTGCTGTCAACAGATGGGGAGGAAACAGGCATTTTTTACCCTGTGCTGCTCTTTGTAGTGTTACGCAACATTCATTAAAACATCCTGCTGCTGCCTCCGGAGGGAGATAACAGGGGCACACGGCAGGACAATAAAGGATCAGTCTTTAAGAGATTTACAAAATTTTCTTAAGAAAAATTAACTGGTAAAGGTAATGTATATTTGAAAGACATCTGATAATGCTGCTTAAAAATGAGCTCTACCCAATACTGATACAGCACATACATGGGTTAAAAATTGTCTGACATTTCAAAAAGTAGCCCTTAAAAAGTGGGGAGGTATCATCATTAGATACCAATATTTCTGCTGGGATTTAAAAAAAATCAGTGTTTTTATTTTAAAGGAGTATTCAGTAACTTGTGAGTATGCACACAAGGGGCTGAGAACATGAGCATGGCTGGTGAGAGTGACGGGGATTTGTTTCTTGAAGCAAAACTTTGAACGTTCCATTTAGTTTGTCAAAACAAAGCTTATAATGTAAATTAATTAAACCAGATACTTATATCCTTAAAATACCTATCACAGAAAAGTTTTTAATGCAGCAGGGAAAGACAAAACCAGATGGCTGGAAGCTATCTTCAGACAGAAAACGAGGTATGAGTTTGTCATGTTTAGTTTGGCAACAGAGATGACTATCCCCCAAAACAGACTACCAAGGAAAGTGGTAAATTCCAAAATCTGAGGAACCTGCATTTTGCTACCCTGAAATCAAGCCTGGTTGCTTTCTGACAGTTCACGTTCTAGTAAAATAAAACTATACCAGGCTGAACACAGGATCACAGAGTCACAGAATGGTAGGGGTTGGAAGAGACCTCTGGAGATCATCTCGTAGCTCTTCTGATCTTAAACACGTTAGAACAAATGAACTGACAGTCCTGTCTGGTGTGGTGAATCACACCTAATAGGACCTACTCACTGGCCATAGAGAGCCTCAAGGTTACTTATAGTTCTGACATTGCAGCTTTTCCTAAGGACAAAGATCATCCGTGCAGGTGACAGAACTTCCCCGAGGCTGGCTTGAGACTGTGGGATAAGGTTCTGTGCAAAGCAAGTACTATGAGGTTTCTGATGAGAAATTAGGTTTCTAAGGGCAGAGAATATTTCCTCACAGTTGTCTCCTGTAACATAAATTTAAGGAAGCTGTGCACATGCCTATCAGTATACTTTAATCCAAAACAATGAACAATTTTGTAGCAGAGGCTATAGGCAACATGTGAGAAGAGATATAAGCCACAGTTCATGCACTGCTAGAAGCCTCTTGGACATCGTGGTGATGTGTGCGATGTAACCATTGACAGAACAAAAGTCCTTTTCCTGTTTGCTTCTCTGTTTTCTTTAAAGAAGATGGCTCACTACTACTCCTAGCTGTACCTGTGCTGGCTCTTTGCCCCACTCATGTATCTTGGCTAAGAAGTCTTCTGATGCTCAGAAAAGTAAAAACCCAATTGCCTGGGTTTATGGCAATTAATGCAATTGACTGATAAATTAAAGCTATCTAGAAATAGGCAAGGTCTAAATAGTAAGAAATGCTTTCTTTCCCCTTAAAGGTTTTGTTAGGCAGTAACACAAACTTTGTTTCTCTTCAGGTTACCTCACCCAAATTAAAACATGATTCAGCCTAATGTGACATAACACGTGCTTGCATTTCCCTCCAAGGAAAACAGTAGCAGGCATCCACAAAGTAACATCCCTGTGCAGAACCTTATTATAAGAATAAGGTAACTACACTTATTATGAGAATATTCTGCTTTTCCCTGCCAGTGAACAAAATCCTCAGACAACAGTAAACAGACAACTTCAGATAGGATCTCTGGACTGAAATAATCCATTTGAACCATAAATCCCAAATCTGAAAGGTTGTTTATAACATCTCTTTTTCAGTATCAGATGTATCTTGTTAAACAGTGCTCAATGAGCATTGAATGTTAGTATGGAGAAGAATGAGAAACAAAGCTAGCCTGATTGCTTAGCTGGCTGATTGCTTGATTAGGTCAACACTCCAAAACCCCTTCAAGAATATAGTGTTTCATGTGAGACAATGATCATCTGCTCTGCTGTTGTTATAAGGGGAAAAAAAGTTCTTTTGTAGTTTTTTGGATAATGAAAAAATAGTTTTAAAATAATCTTAGTTTTTATTGCATTATTTAATGCTATTTTTTACAGAAAATAATTTTGATTTTCACTTTAAATCTTTAAAGGGCCACAGTTATTTGTTGTAATATCCCCTACCAGACTTTCTGACAGAGCACTAGTGCATGGGTGCATGCGTGTATGAATGGTGGGAGTATATTTAAAGAGAGGAGGCACGATGGATGCACGTTCTCATGTCATTTATGACAGACACACAGGAAAACAAAATGAAAAATTACCATCCAAGTCTAGCACTGACCGTTGACCCATCCAGTAGCAAATGTTAAATCCAGAAGGGCCTAAAGAGCACAAAGCCCTGCTCCTCCCAATCCTTCAACTACTTCTTAGTACTTCAGAGCAAAACTCAGACCTTTAGCACAGAACAGAACTGAAATTACAGTAATTACAAGAGTAATTACTTGCAAGAGTAACTGGTTTCTTAGGGAATAAACTCTAGGTGACCCTGGGGAAGGGACTGAAAACCAAGCTGCAGCAGAAAGGGAAAAAAAATGTAATAGTTCCTGGCTTTTTGGTGGTTAGTTGAACTGTGACATTGAGCGAGTTATGTATGAACAGATGGTCATTTTATAATTAATTAGAGCTGTAAAAGCAGGGGATGTTGGCCGGTACGCATACAAGTATGGCTGTCACTAAGGGCAGTGGATCAAAAAATTCTAACCAAAGATTTATTCTTGAAATTGTAGGTTTGATGAGGAAGTAGGATACTGTAACATCAATCTTTATGCATTCTCCCTCACTGGATCAAGATGAAAAACTTGGCATAATCCCTCTAAGGAGGCACTTAATTTTATCATGTAATAGGTTTAGCACATTTCAGATATTGCACATATAGGTCTATGAAATTGCTGGTGTTTACCTATTCTGTGTACACTAAAAAGGTTTTTCAACAACTTCAGCCTGGAATATTTCAGAAGTATTGAAAGTATTTTATTTTTTTTTTAATTGAGAAGAAAAGAAGGTATGTAGTTAAGACACAGTAAAGTTCTTGTTGGTGTATCAAAAAGATTACTTACTTTGGGAAAAGTGAAGACCATCCTGGGATGAAGCCAGGATCTCTGGTGAACCACAGCAGAGTCATTAGAATGAATAGGATAAGTGTAACAATTTCTGGGTAGCTATAACAGAAACAGAATGGGTTATACATTTTCCTGAATTCACACTTGGATTTACTTGCTCGTGTTTGCAGATTTATAGTTTGGTGTACCTTATTGGTCCAAGCTTCTTGTACTCCTCCTGAACCACCTGTGCTGAGGCCTCTTCTCTAGCTGTTTTCTTCTTGCCACACTTGAACATGTTTTTGAAACTGGAATGTAAATCAGCAATATTGAACAATGAATTAACAGTGTACACAGAAAAAAAAACTCCATCCTTTCCAGTTACCAATAGCACTTTACAAAAGTAAAATTTTCACTTTACAATGCAGTATCTCCCATTTAATTATTGTACACCAAACTGAGCATATTGGAATTAATTGACAAAGTCCAACGGGAGATTGACAGAGGCAGCAACAAAATGTGTCCTGTTATTGACTAGCTCATTTGCCCAGGAAGGACGAAATAATGGGAACTAATTGAAACAGCCAAATACATGACCTGGCCATTTAATGAATGTCATCTCTGACTTTGCTTTACTTTGTATTGAAAAAGTTTGCATCGCATGAGTAGCCTGCATACTGATCAGCAGACTATTTGGTGCAAGCTAGATTTTCATTCTTGGATAAGACCCTTACACAGTATTGAAAAGAACATTATCAAAACAATAAAGGAAAATGAAACAATAAGTTCGTATATGGTGTGGTAAGCGTGGATGATTTTAAGTCTACTTAAGAGTAGACAGTCTCACTCTTCATGTCTTGCACCACACATAGCTACGTAATTGTGGAAGACTGGTGTCCCCGTTGTTATCTTTGCAGAGGTTAGTGAAGTTATGGAGAACAAGGCTTTGAAGAATCAGCCCAAAGAAGTATTGTCCTCTCCAAAACCTTAAAAGCACAAGCTCTGAGGGGAAAAACGTTCCACCATACCACTGCATATAGATTTTGGAAAAGGGGGAGTTTTTTACTTCACATTTACAAATATAGTTATCCAGTTTATAAAACAGATATTGCTCAAATATTCAAGCCAATCCCTGACTCCAGAGAAGGGCAAAATCCTAACTATAAATCTTCCAGTCTTAGACCAAAATGTAAAAATTTTCAGTATTCTTCTGTCTTGCACACGTGCACCATTTAATGATGATGTCTGCATATTCTAAAGGAGCGGGTATCATCATTTGTGATATGGACTTTTCACTTTGTGCTGAGTAGTCAAGGATCCTTATTTTAGAACATTCTTGTACCATCCAGAGACTCAACCATACTAATCAAGGATGCAAAATCAGTGTTGCTTCATTATCTTATTGCTACTTTATCTTACATTGAGCCTGTTAAACTTGGACGCAATATTTACTCCTGGTACAAAGTATCTCTTATATCATCAACCTTTAGTTTTATTGATTACAACATTTACTTACTCAAACCCAAGGAAAAGCCACTGGAGCCAGACCCAGGAGAGCAGCAGAATAATAACTGTGATAGGGATGGAAAGGATAAACCAGGATCCAAAGTTGATGCACTGGCAATCTGGGTAACGTCTGGATGAAAGTAAAAAACTGTTCAGCTGAGCTTTGCAAAGGAATGAAGAGTTGTGAAAGTACCAGAAAGCCCTGCTGCAAGAAACTGGCTCTGGCTGGCAGCTGACTTCAGCATGAGGTGGCCTCCAGCGTCCTCTTCCCTTACTTTCCTGTCCTGTTCCTGATCATCATGACCACTACAGACACTATCTGTGCCAGTTATTTGAGCACTGGATCAGCAACAGGTCTGGGGATCTGACACCAATCTAGGTGTGTCTAACCTGAGTTCAGTAAGCAAGGAGGGGCCACTCACAGCATTAAGGACCATTAGGCCTACAGAGAAACAGAACTTGAAGAAAAGCAGTTCTTTGAGAGGAGATTTTAGCACAAGAAAAAATTAACAATGAGCAAGCTCCAATGAACTTCAAAGACAACAGTAGAGACAACATTGAGACTTGTATTGTTTAAAGTTCCATAAGGGATTCAAAACTGATTGGAACCAAAATTATTATTATTGATTACCAGGAAAGGCAGGAATGTTCATTTGTTAAGTGGATTGTCTCTGCAGTCACCTTATCTCTTTGAGGTTGTCTTAATCTACTGTTTACAGATGTGGGCCATTCAACCAGAGCTCTTCCTGTCATGTGCATTTAAGAAAAGGAAAAATGGGCTTTGGTTTTCTGAAAGAAATGAATTTATTGTTGAATGAGATAGATGCCAGACAGGCAAAAAGGCCAGGTAAATGAATCCTGTTTTCCAATTTACTTTATGAACAGAAGTTATTCTTTCTTTGAGCTCCTCCAGCTCTACTGAGAGAGCTTTTAATGCTAAAAGTGAGAAAATTCTAGTCTCCTTGAACAGCCTTCCTCCTTGATGCAAAAATCAGATGGAGGGAAATAACAGTGTCCAGACAGAGACTGTAATGACCATTTCCAATTATAAGCCAATCTTTTGTATTTCAGACCTTGCTAGAAGAAAAGTAAATCTGATGGATACATAGGTCTTTGAGGCAATAAATGCTTATTATAAATGCTTTCTCAAGTATTGTGCAAATTGTAGGACTGATCTGTATTTAGTGTGATGCTTACATATATTGCAATTAAAATGCCAGCAGGGACTGAACCAAAAGTCCTACCCGTTTCTTGATGTGATGCTCTAAATTGCAACAGTACATAGTGATGAGATAGTGAAAATGGAACAAGAAAAAGCATTGTGCTAGTATAGATAATTTACTGATTACATGGGTGTTCAACTTTTATTACATGATTGGCCTCATCGATCTTTGAATCTATGAATTCCAAGATAGGGAAAAACTGGCATCTGCATTTCATCACTTGCTAAAATGTTTATGATCTTTCCTGAATTATGTGTGATAATTCCTTACTAAGCAACAGAAGAAGCACTTGAAAGAGTCAATTCCAGTATCAAATGTTAATTTATTGTGGTCAGGTTTCGCAGTAAGTTTGTGCAGGGCTGAATATATATGTAAGTATTTCTAGTAATCTTAATATTAAAGTTAGGCATTCTTCATCTCCAGAGCAAATACTCCTTGGGTAGACTGGATGATCAATTAATTTAAATTATTTTAAAAATCATCTATTTTATAGTGCTGGGTGGATTATCTGCTATTGTTGGATTATCTGCTATGGGTCTTGCCTGAGGCAAGGATGGGCAATACACACTGAACTATTTATTTTCTAGACCTATTCTCTTTGGAAAATGAAAAAGTATGATTGATTTTAACAATCCTCATTTTACAGTGATTCAGTGCCAATAACAATAAACTCTATGCAGGCAAACACTACAAATGCCAACAAATTTGGTTCATAGAACAAATCCAGATAAGATTATTCCTTTTATGACTTTTATAACATTGCTTAAGTTGAAAATAATATAATGTTGGCAAAGTTTGATTCCTCGTGTTGGAAGGTCAAAGTCAATTACCAGAACAGGATTCAGGAAATTGAGTAACCTGTCAGTGAGCCTGACTGGAGAACCAAAGGTTTCATCATAGGATTTACTCTTCCTCAAGCATAGAAGAACTCAGTTTTCTCCCTGACACACTGTTGTCTGGTAACCCTTTATCCCTCTGATCTCTCCACAACCTTCCCTTCACCCGGGGGGGGAGCTGCCTGTGCTCCTAGGATCCACAGCCCTGCTCTAATATGGCCCAGTTGTGAACCTTGGCTTGCAGTGCTGAAGAAACTGCTTCATGTGGGAAAGAGCTTTGAGAAAGTCTCTACAGCAGAGCTATGTAAGATTAGACAGGTGGAACTGCAGATGTGGGATAACAAGGAGATTGGCAGCAGCCTGAAGGATTAAAGAGGAAAAATACCAATACAGAAAGGCATAATATACTAAAGGAAAAACATATGGAGTCAGAAGAAAGGGACCCAGCATCACTGAGGATCTGTTTCAGGAGCACTGAGGACCAACCCATCTCATCCTCACTGATGCCTTCTTGGCCAGTAAAGGCTTCTGGGTATCCTATGGGCAGTGGTGAGCAGACTAATGCTTAGCCTGCTAGCTGGTCACACAACTTCTTGGTGGGTTAGTCAATACTTATTTTTCTTTTTTTTTTTTTTTTCAGATGGATATATTTTAGATGCTGCATTGTAGTGTCTCTTTGTATACAATTAAAGAATTAATAGAGTGACCCTGAGAGGATCAGTAGCAAATCTGTCTTGAAAGGGAGCCCTTATGGAAGTTGGTCTCACTGGCAGGGATGCTTAGCACTGCATCAAGGTTTCCACTGCGTGCTTCTGCCCTGTGGAACACAGGATATTGCATGTCCTAAACCAACAGCAGGGTGAGGATTCCCAGCAACACGCAGGTATAACACAGGTATACCGGTTTCCTCTTCATATGACAAATGAAAAGGAGAGAACTGTAAACACTAATTCCAACTTATTTAATAGTGAAATTGGGAAGATATCAGGAATAACTAATTTCACAGTGCCATTTTAAGTGTTTTGTCACTGAGTGGAAAACCCAGGAATACACCGTATGTACAGCTCTTTTGCTGAATTATTGTACTTCAGATGCTTATGGTACATGAAGGTAGACTGCAAATGCATCCAAATCATGCTAACAGGTAAATTCCCACTTCAGACAGGGCATAAATACAAACAAGACCTCTAAGGAGAAGGGGAGCAAGACAGTTAGAGATAAAAATATTTGCACAGTTAGGTGGTAGTTTCATCTTAAGTTAAGGATTAGGCTCAGTGGTTGGGTAAAGATTAGACAAAATCCTGGTGGGGTATAAAACTGGATCACATGTGCAGTGCTCCATGTACTGCCCATGCTCCTAGCAGAGGGTGAAGACCCAGGGAGAGAACAACAATCTGCTTGTGCATTCTTGAAAAGATTGTTAACAGCTAAGACAAACTGAAAAACCAGCTGCAAGCCAGTTTTCTTCAAGTTTCCTACAACTTCAGGGAAATGAACAAGAACAGGTCTTACCCCTAGTAATCAATCTTGGATTCTTCAAGGCTCCTGAGTGTGAAGCCTGCTTGAACCAGAAATGCTTATATGTCTAAGAGTTTAAGTCTGAATGACTTATAATGCCATAGTCTGCCCTGTGTAGTTCTTCGGCCCCAATAACAGGTACTCTCAGAACTTCCATACTGTATCCACTGTTACTATTCTCTTAGCACAGGCTGATTTACAGACTGTACAACTTCTCTTTAGCAGCATGTTGAAGCCAAATTTCATCTATTCATGGAACACAGGTTGGAAGAAAAACTATCAATAACTGAACTTTCACCATGTTGCTGTGTGGATAGTGGGCAGAGGGTAATAAAAGGATTGTGCTTTATTTTGTTCTGTTTTAAAATTAGAGCAGGAATATTTCTGGCAATGAGTAGTTTGCAGAAGGAAAAAAAGTTCAGCAAGAACTATTGATTTTTCAAAAGCTTTGGAATTAAATCTGCCAATTTTCTTTTCACAGTAGTTCTATTTAGAAAATAAAAAGAATATTAAGGAATGTTTTTAATAACCTCAAAACAAAGGCTGAATGCAAAGTTTCAGGCTGGTTTGAAATTACTTCCTTTTTCTTTGATTAACAGACCTAAAATCTTCATTTCAAAAATGCACTAAGCATAACCTCCTTAAAGTCTCCTGAAGCTCTTTGCTAAGCAGAACCGAACTTAGCTACTGCTGTACTTAGAAATGAATAACAGTCCTCTAAGGTCAGATAGTGTCTGTCATATTCATGCTGAATAGTGTCTTCCTCCTCAGATAATCCCATCTTTTCCCACGGAGCTATTCAAAGAGTAAAGTACTACTTAACCAAAGAATGGTCATCGGTTGCATGTGTTGGATGATCACTTATAGCCTTTCCTGGTGTAAGACGAATACAACCATGCAATTCATTTTCATCTTTTTAACAAAAAATAACACAAAGAAAGTAATAGAAACAAGTAATATCAAATCAAAGGGTAAGGTTTCTAATGCATTTTTGGGGAGCCATGTGAGTTCTTAAGAAAGAATAGTTAAAATTCTGGATTAAGAAGAATACAAATAATTTAAGATAGTCGCTTACGTATTGAAGTGCTCAGCAAAAATCAGATTAGTCGATGTTCCTGTAATTGTGGTCAGCCCTCCAATGGTAGCAGAATAAGCAACACATAAGCTCATCACTTTGAAAATCCCACTGTATTTGTCCTCTCTGCTTTTTCTCCCTGTTTCAGCATGTGGTAGGTTCTGCTTAGAAAGAATATACACCAATTAATATATAAGAAGGGCACATCACCATGCACAAAAATAGGATTTAAGGATGCTCCAGAAGAGCCACACAACTTGCTGGCAATATAGCTGTATGCAGCATGGTTTGGTTTGCTGTTAGTGATACTACAATTATTCACGCAAGGGAAAAGAAGGGAGAGTCAAAGTCCTTTTCCTGAGTGGTCTCAGTCTTTACACAAGAGCTTCCTTTATACATCCTGATGTATATACACACCTGTTATATAGAGTTTGTACTCTGATGAGGTTGGTTTAACTTGTGTAACACACACTGGGAGCACAAAAACAATAATGAAATAACTACATAAGCAAACTGTACCTATATGTATATCTATAAATATATCTCTTATTTACATGAAACTAGCTTCATTGCTGGCTGTGCCGTGTTAGGTGTTGCACAGAAGTGTGATTTAGGTTAAAACTAAGTTACACACATTGCCTGCATAATAAAAAGACACCTTAAGTACCTGTTTCTTTTCTTTTTCATTTTCCTTTTCAATTGTGCACACGGTACTACACACATTGTTGTCACAATGTCTGGAAAAACAAAAGTAGGTATTGTAATAAGCAGATATTCCATTTAGATGAATTCTTAGGACAGATTTTAGTAAATGAATCACTATTACCCATTAACTTGTTTTTCGTTCTTTTTGCAGTCACTGCTTTCACATTCTCCTGTATTTTCTGTAAGACATTGATGCGAAGACAGCTAAGTATTTAAGGGAGCAAAACTGGAAAGGCTTCATAAGCACATCCCATTCCATGCAATCACTCCACATCATCCCATGAATACATTTACAAGTGCCAATCTTAAAAACAGCTGAGTTGTGTTCTACTCCTTCTCGACTCCTATTCCCCAGAATCTGAATCTTCTAATGAGAAATCTTTCTAATTTACAATCCAACTGTGAATGTAACCAGTTTAGATTAATTTGTTCTCCCAACACTACCCTAGAGCTTAAAGAGCTCTGTTTTCTGGCTAAAGTTTAACCCTTACTGTATTAATAGCCTGTAGTTATATTTCTTTTCAGACATTTTACTAGGCTGAACAAGCCAGCCTCTCCTCTTCTCCCCTCCTCTCACATAACTGCCATATTCTGCACCTGTTCAGATTTAAATAATCTTTGTGAACACGAGAGACCTCATGCACAGTAATCCAAGAGAAGTCTCGCAATTAAGCGTGCAACCATGCTAGTAATTCCCTAGCCATTCAACTTTATTTTATATGGCATTTACTCTGCTGCAGAGTGAGGGTGGGCAAAGACACAAACTGCACCGCATGCCTACCGTCCAGCTCCAGTGCCGGGTTTACGGAGCCGTTAGAGCAAGACATCTCCAGCGCATCAACTTCTGCTTCAGCTCTGATGATCTGCTGAGCTACAGCCTCTACAATTGGCATCACCATGGCAGTAGCAGAGGTGTTGCTGAGCCACATTGACAAGAAAGCACAGCTAACCATGAAACCCAGTGTAAGCCTGGAACAGGAAAGAAGAGTCTGTGGATGCTACAGCAACACCTCCTAGCACCACTCTATTTAACATAAATGGAAAGTGTTTTCAGCAGAAAGCTTGAATGTAGGAAACACTGAAAATTTAAAGCTTGTGGCTGACCTCTGAGAAGATTTATGATTTGAAAATTTCTTGATCAAGGACACTGAAATTATCGTATTTTAGAGTTAAAGGATCAAATATATTATAAATTGAAAGAGAAGCAATAATGCCTATTTACAGAATTATACTGTATTTGAATCATCTTTGAAGAAAGACCACCATGCATGTCACAAGTTAAAATGGCTTTACTGTTAATGCTATAAATCTCATATTGTACAAACCCTGGACTTATCACCTAGCCTGTAGGTCCTTTAGATATCAGTCCAGGTGTTATAGGAAGAAATACTAGAAATACGAACAATTCAATAAGTGGTACTTAACTTAGCTCTTAATCAGAGCCCCAAGACAGGTGTAGGGATTATTTGTGCTTCAATAAACATCACATTTGATATTAAATGGGAAAGTGAAGGTCTTTACAATGTCTTATCCTGGTCTTGGCACAGCTTATGCTAGGTTTACTACAAATAGGAATTGCATCTCAATTCCTGATTGCACTGATGCAATGCCCTGAATTGCACCAGTGACTGGAGACACTCGAGTTTTACACTAAAAAAATAAAATATTCCATGTCATAGCTGGTGAAGTTGGACAGTAAACTTAGAATACAGGCCACATTGTAATTTTTAATGCATCGCTTGGAGTTGCAAATGAGAATAGTCCTCTGGAATTCCTGTCCTAAGGTGTTGGCAGTGTCATTAAACACCTGCCACGTCATCACAGCAAGAGAACAACTGTGAGCGGAAGGACTGTTTTGCTGCAGCGTTTTCTGACAAGTCATTTGTGCAATTTGTAAAGGTCTCTGCCTAGCCTTGATCAAAAACTTCACAAAAACTGTAAGGATTTCCCAGCACACCAAGACAAGATTTTATACCAAAAATAGTATAAGCAACAATTTATTACATAAAAAAAACATTCAAAATGCCTCTCATAGCCTTTCGTTTCAGCTAATAGCAACATTTCAGACTTGATTTTTTTTTTTAACAGGGGCACATTGTCTTTTCTTTGTGCACTTTTAATTGCATAATGATGAAATGATCTGCAGACCTGCAAGTGGTAGACCTGATTCAACACAAATTGTCATGAGAAGTAGAAAACCCATTAAGGTTACACAGTTTATTATTAGCTTCTCAGATGGAAGTTGGGGAAGGATTGTGTTTTCAGGAGAAAGTTTTATGCAGAAAATACTGGTCAGGCTAAGCACACTGAATATGAATTCAGTAGAGAGAATTAATTGTAGAGAAATATAATTTTAATACAACTTGCAAGAGGATTTAAAACCAAGGCAAATTAAGTAACAGGTTTCAAAACTGTTAATCATAAATTTCCAGCATTTGATGGACTGATGATCAGGTGACCATTTAGTACCATGTGGTGTACTCTAATGAGTAATTCTAAAATTGATTTTAAAAATAATAAAATATATCCTAACCTGTTCAGCTCCAGTTTTTCTGCATTATTCTCCCTCTGGTGTTGTTAAAAAGTATTCTGCATGGAATCTTGGATGATAACTCCATTTATATTCAACTGTAAAGTCACTCTTTGCTATGAAATGCACAATCAATGTTTTATTACTCATTCTAGTACTTGCAGATTGCATAGACTTATTCACCTTTCCCTGATAGTCTGCAGACCATACTGCATAGCTCAAATGATGGGAGGCCTTTAGGGACTCATAGAACCATAGAATCATTTAGGTTGGAAAAGACCCTTAAGATCATCAAGTCCAACCATTAACCTAGCACTGCCATGTCAACCACTAAACCATGTCCCTAAGTGCCACATCCACATGTCTTTTAAATACCTCCAGGGATAGTAGCCCTGGGCAGCCTGTTGCTTGACAACCCTTTTGGTGAAGAAAGTTTTCCTAATATCCAAAGTAAACCTCCTCTGATGCAACTTGAGGCCATTTCCTCTCATCCCATCACTAGTTACTTGGGAGAAGAGACCAACACCCACCTCACTACAACCTCCTTTCGGGTAGTTGTAGAGAGCGATAAGGTCTCCCCTCAGCCTCCTCTTCTCCAGACTAAACAACCCCAGCTCCCTCAGCCCCTCCTCATAAGACTTGTTCTCCAGACCTTTCACCAGCTTTGTTGCCTTTCTTTGGACATGCTCCAGCAACTCAATGTCTCTCCTATAGTGAGGGACCCAAAACTGAACACAGTATTTGAGGTGCAGCCTCACCAGTGCCGAGCACAGGGGGACAATCACTTCCCTACTCCTGCTGGCCACACCATTTCTGTTACAAGCCAGTTTCTCCATAAAAATGCAGAATGCAGAATCCAGAAGACTCCTGCTATTCTCCTTCCACTGCTGCATCCCCCATGCTCTCTGACGCAGAAACCTCCTACAATGATATCTCTGCCTTGGGCCGGATGAGGCTCCAATGTGCACAGGCTGGCTGGGGACTCCGTGTAGCGGAGGAGGGCCGTACACAGCGAACAGCATGCATCATTTTGCAGTGGGCACAGCTAGGGAGCGGCAGATGCTGAGAGGTGGGAGGATCCTCTCCTTCACAGATCATCTTATCATAATCTTATCATCCTTTTGTCATGATCAGGATATGCGATAGTGCTCAGAGAGCTATGAGGGATACTGTTTCCTCAGGGTTACAAAGCTGTCTATGGAGTTGCTCTAGGTATCCTCAGCAGCTGGCTGGGGTTTCTATGTCCACAGCAAGTTCCCCCGCAGTGTTCAGATTAGCACAGTATGCCATCCACTTGTGTTGTCCCTTGCAAGATTTCAGCCAAAAGGTGAGTGATCAAAAAAGAGAATTTGAAATAACTAAAACAGCATAGCTCAAGAATATAGCTAAAGTTAAAGGGAGGCAGTTGAACAAGAACATAAGAAGCATTTTGTCAAAAATAGAAAGCTATCAGCTGTCAAAAGATGCAGAAAAAATCAAAATATGTGTGACATTTGAAATTAGGACAGACAAATCACTGAGGAATAGAAATAATCCAGCATTTCCATGGGGTTTTATTAGTTAGATCTAACAGGCATCTCATTTTTTTAGACCTGGAGTTTCTATTTTTCTGACATCTACTTCCTGTCACTGTCTGCTTCCTGACAAGGAGTCATAAGCATCGTGTATTCTGGGAAGCCAGACTCACTTTACAGATCTTATCTGCCACCTTACTTGTGTGCTGACAGATGAATCTGTGGGCCTAGGACTTTTCTGCAAGTTTGTAAAACAAGCAAAGAAAAGAGTTTTCACTTCATAAAATATATGCTCATAGTAAGTAAGTAGAGAGTTTGTGATTTCATTTCCCTCATCACCTCATCCAGCTGGGGAACTTCCTATTCTTTTGATATTTTCTGCATAGGTAGACAAAAAACATAATAAAGACATTGTGCTTAATGTGTTTTTCCTTTCCCACTACATCTTTAATTTTATTGCTTTTTTCCTCACTGTGTATTTGAACTCTTCTTGTATTTTTGGGAAGTGTCTAGAATTTTGCAAATGATATTGAATTACAAGTTAATGATAAGCGTAGCACAGGTTTTCAGTTGTAGGCATCAGGTATGTGATGTACTACCACCATTAAGAAACAGCATCTTTGCATTATTCACAAATTCATCAGATTTTTGTTCAGAAGGATCCTTATTATGAACAGAATCACTGGAAGGAACTTTCAATTAGGATTTCAGCAAAAAAAAAATAAAGTGTCACCTACAAATCAATCATATAATTTCAAATACCTACGTTGTTTCAGCAGAAGAGAAAGGCTGGATTTCTACTACAGAAAAAGCAGTAGGCAATTATTGCTGGAATACATAGCTTTCCGCAAGTATTATTGTTCTTCAAGACATTGTGTAACACATACCATGCAGGGTTGACACCCACCAGCATCACCATTCTTAAAGCCACTCTTTTGTGAAAATTCCATTTTTCTATTGATGTTGCCAAACAAATTACTCCAATCAGCAGCAGATGAAAGTCTTTAAAATAAGCAGATGCCACCTGAAGTAACAACAAAAAATATTTTGTTAACTAAATGGTAACTTTCTTTTTGGTATTATCAGTGTAATGAAAACAATTTTGGTAAGGGTATATATGGAAATAAATATTGAGAAATGTTTTTGGCTTAAGTTTAGACTGTTCATTTAATTGAAACTGTTAATTTCATTTAACCAAATGATGCAAGAGTAACCGCACTAAAGTGCATAGTGTTAAAACAAAATGAAAAATAAGGCTTACGATATTAACAACCTAAGACCATCAGTCACATCTCACATACGAACCAAATCACCAATGAAATGCTGCTTTTATTATTTTATTCATCTATCCAACAGGTAAATGAGCAACATTAAACATGCAACATGACAATCTGTTGTGTCCTCTCTTTGACATGTAGATGTATACTCAGCATTTTGCACATGGGCTCTTTAGTGTGTCATCTCACTTCTGTAACATTAAGGATATTTTATATCTGTCTCGCATTTTCCCATCGACTGGTACCTAAGCACTGAATCACAGTCTAGAAAAAAAAAAATTAAAGAAATATGAACAATTCCCTGAGGTCAAAGCATGTATGCACGTCTTGAGGTGGTCCTACTGTGATTGGCACTCAGTAAATCCATGGAACAGCCTATCAGGTTTCAACATTACGTGCTTCTTTCTTTTGAGATTTTATCATTGAAATCCCTAATAAGATAGAGAGGGAAAAAAAGGGTTACCTCCTTGGATTCCATTATACCAAACAATGGGAACATAAAGGCAGGGAGCAAAGCTGAAACAGCCAGAGGCAAAGCTTCTGTGAGCCAGAAGATCGCAACTACAAACAACGTGTATGCACATTCTGCTTCCTAGAATACAAAAGGCACCAACAAAAATATGAGTGGATCATCCATGAGAAAAATCACAATTGCAAAAAGTCCAGCTATGTCAGTAAAGAGATTCCCCCCACCTGGAACAAGTATGGGTAAACGGACCTGAATTTGGGGTACTTATTGTCTGTTGTTGACAATCTTATTAAGATATGAAACATAGTCTGTAAATTAATTTTAAAGATTTTTTTTCTAAAAGATAGTAAAATTGCTTAAATTCTACCACTTATGAAAGGTGGGAAAAAAGTCAGCTGCCTTTTCCTTCAAGGACAATTAATCATATAGGTCATTCTGCCTCATTCTCAGACCATGAATTAACACAAATCACAAACATTCTGCAGCTGCAAGCAAACCTTTAAACCCCTAGGAGTAGTCACAGTCAATAATAGGTCAAATTTTGTCTCCCCTCTAATCAATGAAGTTTTGTCATCAGCATCAATAAGGCAAGGATATCATCTAATGTAAAAAGCATTGTGCAAGACGGACAAGAACAGCTGTTTTTAAGACTTGTAATTTTAGTGAGTGCCTTTTAATTAAACTCTTGGAAACCAGGATTTTTTCAGGAGAATTTACTTCAGTGTTGCCTGTAAAATGCTGCCACAGACAAATACAGAGATGAAGAGATCCTAGTTTCTTCTAGAACGCTAGAAGCCTCTATTGTGTAGTTTTGATTTATATTTTTGCTCTACAGGAAAATGGTTTAGATCTTTTAATGCCACTGGTTAGGGCACGCAACTACTCAACAACAGCAGAGATGGTTTGTATTGGGGAAGAAACAGCTTGATGAAATGGCTCTGGGAACCTCTGCCTGGAAACCAACAATGTTAAATCCAAGTCAGTCAGCTATGGCTAGCATTTATTTTTCAGGGGAAGCTCGTGTTATGTATGAAAAAATTTGATAGTGTCAATTAATTTATCACACACTAGCAAATGTTCATCTCGCTTAAGTCCTACTGCATTAAGAATTTCTCATTAATTTCCTCACAGAGAGGAAACTGCGATACTGAAACTGTGATGTGAGACAATGTGAAGCACATTACTCTGTAACCACTGTGTGGTGCAAGGACTTCTGAACTGGACTTTCATGTATTGTATAATGTATAATACATCCTGTATAATACATCACAGGAGAATTCCATTTCATTCTGCTGACATTAGAGCTGTAACCAAATAGAACCACTAACAAAATTTTTAGATAGCTGTTTCATTAGCCTGGAGTTGTTACAAGATTTATTGAATGTCAGAAGAATTTATTTCAAGTAAATTAAAATTAGGGTGTCCTGTCATAACCTTTGCTTTATTTAGGAACCAAAGGGAATTTCTCAGATCCTTGATTCCAGTCATTTGCTATCAGACAACACAATATATGATGATCTTAACAAAATCCATCATCAAATAAAAAGGTAATTGCAGCTGTCTTTCTGACACTTCATCTCCATTGTCAATCATACACAGTTGTTTAAAAGTGGCCAAAATGAACAGTAAGGACAGGATTTTCGAGGTAGTCTAGATGATGTTAAATGAGAAAAACATTTCCTGAACAAGAAAACAAACACTTAATTCAGAATTTCATGTAACCAGCACAGAATCTTATATTAAAGCTGTTGTCTCCTCCATATTTCTATGCAACTCCTCTGAGTTGACCAAGACAAAAAAAAAAAAAAAAAAGAATCCACAATGCAAACAACATAAAGTTATTCAAGGTCCCTTCCAACCCAAACCATTCTATGATTCTGAAAAGATCTGGGAATCTCAGGATTGACATACAGGTGCAAAATAATTACATCTCGAAGCAGGTCACTTACTTTGGTTTTGATGATAAGTGGAAGTGGAAGTAAAAGCAGTGGGGTGAGGACAATGAGCAGGAACCTTCGGTAAACCAGGAGGTAGCTAAGAATCTTCATGGTTGATGGCTGGGAGATGAACTTTCCTGCAGAAACTGCCAAAAAAAATAGATCTGACTTTAAATAGCTGACTCTGATTAATATTTTTCCAAGCTATCACCTTTAGCCATTGCTAAAGCACGCCAGTAAACCAAGTTAAAATTAAATCTTGCTCTTTATTGTTTTAGTGAGTTTATTAACAGTAGGTTGATAAGATAAGTGTTCATCATAAACCAAGGCTAGATGTCAGCCTCCTCATGACTTTCTCTCCCTGCCCTTCCTCATAACAAATTGTATTGGGTCTGGCTGAGGTGGAGTTAATTTTCTCCACAGCAGCCTTCGTAGTGCTGTGGTTTGTATTGGTAGCTAGAAAGGTGTTCATAACACACCAGTGTTGTGGCTACTGCTGAGCAGCACTCCACAGCATCAAGGCTGTCTTTCCACCATTCCCCCCTCACCAGTAGGCTGGGTGTGGGCAAGATCTTGGGAGAGGACACAGCCAGGACAGCTGACCCCAACTGACCAAAGGGATATTCCATACCATATGACGTCTGCTCAGCAACAGAAGCTAAGAGGAAGGAGGAGAAGGGAGGTGGCATTCAAGGGAGCATATCAAGCAGGAAATAGCTCATGTGGTAGCTCTTGGGCCTGACCAGACAGGACCTGCTGTGCAAAATGTACTCTACACTGCAGCTGGGGAACACGGTCTCACCTGGAGCCTCTGGCAGAAAACATCAGGAGAAACCCAAGGCTGATCATCATGGTTTTGGAGCTGGGAGGATCGAGGATCAGAAGCCCACTACCCCCCAACTGAAAAAGAGATACTAGTAGCATATAAGGGGGCTTGAGCTGCTTCATAAGTCGTTGGTACAGAAGCATATTTCCTCTTGGCACTGCGATTGCTGGTGCTACACTGGCTGTTGAGAGGAAACATCACCTTTACAAATCATGCAATCAACGCTACATGGAGTAAGTGGGTAGCACTGATTGTGCAATGAGCTCAACTGGGGAACCCAACCACCAGGAATCCTGGAAGAGTTGGACTGGCCAGAAGGCAGAGATTTTGGACCAATGCCTGAGGAGGTGGATTATGTCCAAGAGACACCACAATATAATGAGTTATCAGATGAAATACATTATGCTTTATTTACTTATGGATCCTGTCATATGATAGGAAACCATTGGAAGTGGAAAGCTGCTGCTTGGAGTCCCACACGACATATCATTGAAGCCACTGAAGGAAAAGGTGAGTCAAATGAATTTTGAGAAGTGAAAACCGTCCAAGAAGCTCTAGAGATTGCTGAACAAGAAAAGTGGCAAGTAGTCTGTCTCTGTACTGGCTCCTGGATGGTGGTTAATGCCATAAGGGGGTGGCTGCAGCAGCACAAGAATAAACCCATCTGGGCTGCTGCATTGTGGCAGGACATCGCTGCCTGGGTAGAAAACATGGCTCTGAAGGTATGTCATGTAGATGCTTATGTGCCCAAAAGCCGTGCCACTGAAGAACATTGAAACAATGAACAGGTAGACAAGGCTGTCAAAACTGAAGTAGCTCAGGTGGACCTGGGAGTGTAAGGGTGAGCTATCTGTAGCTCGGTGGGCCCATGAGACATTGGGACATCAGGACATCTAGGGAGGGATGCAACATATAGATGGGCTCGTGATTGAGGGGTGAACCTGATCATGGAGGCCGTCCCACAAGCTACTTATGAATATGAAATGTGTGGTGCAATCAAGCGAGCAACAGAAGTAAACTCTCCCTAGAATACAAGGTGGTGGCAGGGTTTTCAATATAGTGAGGCCTGGCAAATTGACTATATTGGACCACCGCCGTGAACATGACAAGGCAAGTGCTATATACTCACCATGGCAGAAGCAACTACTGGTTGGGTAGAAACATACCCTGTAAACCATGCCACTGCCCAAAATACCATCTTAGGCCTTGAAAGGCAAATTTTGTGGCCACATGGTCCTCCAGAAAGAACTGACCCAGACAATGGGACTCATTTCCAAAATAACCTCATAAACTCCTGGGCAAAGGAATATGACATTTAGCGGGTGTATCACATCCCCTATCATCCACAAGCCTCTGGAAAGATTGAGAGATATAATGGGCAGTTAAAGACTATAATGATAGCATTGGGCAATGGGGCATGGAAGTGCTGGGATACAAATTTCGCAGAAGCCACTTGGCTGGTTAACACCAGAGGATCTGCTAACCATCCTAGTCCTGCCCAAACAAAACCCCTACATAATGTGGGAGAAGATAGTGCACACAGGGAATTGGCTGGGGAAGGAGGTGTGGATTGCTCCTGCCAAGGGAAAAGGCCAACCCATTTGTGGGATTGAATTCGCTCAGTGACCTGGGTGTACTCGGTGGGTAATGCAGAAGGATGAGGGGACCCAGTGTGTGCTTCAAGGAGATTTAACCTTGGGGGGGAAAAATAATCTGTGGCGTGAGTTGTATGTTGTAGGAAGTAATGTAGCAGGAATGACCTGAACTAAGAGTGAGTTTCGCAAAGAACTGGATGAGTGCAACGATGACCCAAACCAAGCCGATGTTGGTGTGTAACAATCAAATATACTGCTTCTCCTGTCCTAAGCACCCATCTTGACAGATGGGCCCCAAGTCATAGTCTCTTCTTATGAACATCTGGAAGAGTGGAGGAAGTCCATGGAATAGGAGAGTAATATCTATCTGTCAAAGGACAAGGGATAGTAGTTAATGAGAATATATAAATATGTTGAGTATAAAGACGGTTTAAGTATGCAGTTTAAGTTGTAAGTGTTGCTAAGAAGGGATTTCAGAAATGAGAATTAAACACAATGGGATGGTTAGAGTATATATATGTATTAAATTCTGTGGGACCTGAGCGTGATGCAAATGGTATGGAATAAGGGGTGGAGACTGTACTGGGTCTGGCTGAGGTGGAGTTAATTTTCTCCACAGCAGCCTTCATAGTGCTGTGGTTTGTATTGGTAGCTAGAAAGGTGTTCATAACACACCAGTGTTGTGGCTACTGCTGAGCAGCACTCCACAGCATCAAGGCTGTCTTTCCACCATTCCCCCCTCACCAGTAGGCTGGGTGTGGGCAAGATCTTGGGAGAGGACACAGCCAGGACAGCTGACCCCAACTGACCAAAGGGATATTCCATACCATATGACATCTGCTCAGCAACAGGAGCTAAGAGAAAGGAGGAGAAGGGGGGCAAGGTGGCGGGTGAGGACATTGGTTATTATGACATTTGGCTTCCAGAGCAACCGCTACATATACTGAAGCCCTACTTCCCGGGAAGTGGCTGGACATTGCCTGCTGGTGGGAAGTAGAAAATAAAGCATTTGTTTTCCTTTGCTTCTGCACACAACCTTTGGTTTTGCTTTATTAAACTGCCTTTATCTTGACCCAAGAGGGTTTTTTAAATGTTATTTTCACCCCTCCCTTTCCTGCTGAGGAAGGGAGTGGTATAGCAGCTTGGTGAGCACCTGGTGTCTGGCCAAGGTCAACCCACCACTGTCCTTCTTGGGTCCCAGTGTGGGGCTTGAGACAACGGCAGTTTTGTATTAAGCATGCTATAGCTATAGTAGTTCTTAAGCAGCAAGCTCCTGTGTGGGTCACAGAGGTTGTTGGCTGCACTGCTTATCTGTATATTTTGCTGAGCTTGGGAACATGTTAATACAAATAATGGCTATATGCTTTGCCCTGGTGCTGATGGCCTTACTGTGCTGAGGGAGCTATCTTGTGGAGGGGATGAGGGAATACATCTCCCTCTTCCTACCTGGGATTGATGTGGATGGTTTTATTATGCAGGTTCCCAAGGTCCTTGTTCACCTTTACATGCGCTGTTTAATACTGCTAATTAACACTCCTAGCATACTATGGGGCTTGTGGAATCTGGTGTCATTCTGGTGTAAGAGAAGACAACTTTTGGGTGAGGCAATACTGAGGCAGCCAGTCCCGGAGTGGTAGGGTGTGTGGAAGGGTTTACACAGGTTCTTAGGGCTGTTATCACCTCCCATAACCTGCAACTTTACACCTGGACAGACGAGCATCCCTGGCAAACTGATGTGCCACCTGATAGAAGGTTGCCTTGCCTAACTCAGTGAATACCAGCAGCTTCTAGCACTGTACTGGGGCCTGGCCTCTGCCTATCAAACCACAGTTCAGTATTCTCAGAGGGCTGTGTTTGAAGCAGGGACTCAAACAACAACAACTACTGAAATTGCACCAGTAGTGAAAAAGAAACAGTGGACAAGGAAAGCAATGGGTCTATATCATTGATTAGTAGAATCACAGACTCATAGACTCATTAAGGTTTGAAAAGACCTCTAAGATCATCAAGCCCATCCATCAAAAATAAGGGAGGAGGAAGAAAAGGAAAGTTTTGATCAAGAATCCAGCCTCCTTCAACAAAGAAATTAGAGGAAGGAGTAAGAGAATTCAGACAGAAAGCCGAAACTACCTGATCCCTGACCTCATCAGAACTTCAGGACATGGAAAGATTACAGCTGCCAGCCAGGTGAGACTATTGCTGCCTGGCTGCTCTGATGCTGGGATAACCGGGCCAACAGTCAGTAATTGGAGGGTAAGGAAGCCCAACAGTTGGGATCCCTTGCTAGAAACAAGGGAATTGAGAGAGGAATTGGAAAAGAGGCAGCAATCTGAGTCTCTGGAGGTGGCTTCTCTCAAGTGTGAGGGTGAGATATCCATTCAAGGAAGATCTTGTGAACTCCCCAGGAAAGTGGACTACTGCAGATGAAGGCATCCAGTACCTGAGAGAATTAGCAGTGCTGGAAATCATCTACAGTGGCCCAGACAATGATGAGGTCTCCAAAGATCCAGAGGATGTCCTGTGCACACAGGCCATGTGGAGGAAGATGATTCAAAGTGCCCCAGCATCATATTGTAACAGCTTGGCAGTATATATATTGCCCGGATATGGATACACCAACTGTGGAGGGAATATCTTCTTGGCTCCAAAAATTTGAATAAAATCTCTGTAGCTCCTCATCCCAATAGGCCAGTGCCTTAGCTGTCAAGGGTGTCCCAAGAAATCAGTCCTCTCCTGCCCCAGTCCATGCATTATTACAATGTTTGTCTTCCAGAGCAACCGCTACATATACTGAAGCCCTACTTCCCGGGAAGTGGCTGGACATCACCTGCTGATGGGAAGTAGAGAATAAAGCATTTGTTTTTCTTTGCTTCTGCACATGACCTTTGGTTTTGCTTTATGAAACTGCCTTTATCTTGACCCAACAGGGTTTTTTAAATGTTATTTTCACCCCTCCCTTTCCTGCTGAGGAAGGGAGTGATATAGCAGCTTGGTGAGCACCTGGTGTCCAGCCAAGGTCAACCCAACACACAAGTTTACGTAATTAAAGCAGTTTTTAGA
The DNA here is from genome assembly GCF_949628215.1 of Phalacrocorax aristotelis. Lineage (NCBI taxonomy): Eukaryota > Metazoa > Chordata > Aves > Suliformes > Phalacrocoracidae > Phalacrocorax > Phalacrocorax aristotelis. Next base: position 194,080,017 of record NC_134276.1, read on the forward strand.
CAACTAGATAAACAAAAATCTCAGGAGCTCTCCCAGTCACTGTTGGCTTCAGTAGGAAATGAAAACTCTTAATATACTTAGAAACCCACTATGGCATTAAACATGATTTATTGCATAAAACATATGCAAGATCATTTCACTTAATTAAAAATTCTTCATCTCCATCTGTGGAGATATTAAAAACTTGACAGGACCCTGGGCAACCTGACCTAGTTCTGAACTTTGCTCTGCTTTGAGCAAAAGGTTGGACTAGATGATCTGTAGAAGTCCCTTCCAGCCCTAGTCTTTCTATTGATTCTATCTGTCTAGAATTTGAAATACATGAGAAGACCTGGGGTTTTTTTTCTCTCTTGCCTGGCAGGGAGTGTACGATAGTTCATTTTATCTTCTCATGCAGAAACACAATAAGGTTATCCATGTACATCATATAAAGCTTTGAGGAAGGCTAAGAGTTTTGGAGACAGAAGTAAAAAATAAATAAATTCTTTTGCTTGAATTTTTGTTTTCAGTAAAAGAAAACTTTGTACAGTTCTTGTAATACAACAGAATAGCATCAAATAAAGAAGAGGAAAGGGTAGGAAAGAGGCTTGTACACTCTGTGGGTGAAGATCAAAAGGAGAAAGAACACTGTTTCATGCTCAGCGTCTTACATGAAGCAGAAAGTTGGAAGAGGAGCAGATGAAGGAGTCTTTGAACTACTATCAGAACCATACAAAGGCCAGGTAATAAGGGAGATTTTTACTATCCTTATAACTTTTTGATTATAAGGATACCATGTGTCAGGGAACAGACAAACCAAGTGATCAGATTGCCAGTGTTGCAGACAAACTTTTGGTTTCGAGAAGGTAGGACTTTGGTTTTACTAGGAAAGCAGTATTTCAAATCTAACTGACAAGGAATTGATTGAAAACCCAAAGGTGGGAAACAATTTGGGGATGAAAGTAATAATGAAGTAACAACCTTTGTTACTGCACAGAAAGAACTGGGAAAACAGCTTTGACACAATCTAGGGAGCTGAGACTGAGACCTCTGGAGGAGATAATGTAAGGGATAAAGAACTTTAAACGAACTGGTAGCTTTTGAAATGGGCTATTCTAAATATTCAGTGACAAACTTGGTTTAAAGAGTTCAGAGACAGTGAGAGGAGAGGGACACTATGGTGCCTCCATAAGGAAAGCTTCAAATATCCGAAAATGAAAAAGGAATTGTATGAGATCTGGAAAAATTGGCCTGTGCCTAAACACTGCTATAAAGAAATAACAAAAATACAGACAAATACATTCAGGAAGATTGTGATGTGAAATGAATTTCAGTTGGAGATGCCAAAGCAAATTTCTGTAAAAATGTCAGAAGTAAGAAGAAAACGGGAAAGTAGAGGGATTTAGTAAACAGAAGAGAAGACAAACTGCAAGCAGTGCTGGAGTATTCAACACTTTCTTTGCTTGAGGCTTCACAAAGGTAAATGGCGGTCAACTCTCTAGTGAAATTAATTTTAGCATGGAAAATGGAATGAACTATGGGCATGGTGCTGGTGGGAGTGCTGAGTATTTAGATTTAATATATGTATTCAAGTCAACAGTTCCAGACGAAATTCACCCATAATTCATGGGTGAGAATTGATGCAGTAATCTGAGAACTATTTTAGAATATATTTGAATATATTCTGATATGCCATATATTTGAAAAACTGTGGAGGATTGCAAGTTCCTAGAAAACTGGTCAGGCATAAATGGAAATGAAATACGGCTAATATGTCGCATGAACTCAATCTAATTTTCTTCTTTTATAGGGCAACTACCTTAGTGATGGAAGATATAAAACATCTGCATTTTATTTGGTTTTTAATATCCTTTTTAGATGAACTAAGGAAAATTCATAAGTGAGCACAGAAGAAATGCTCTAGGGGAAGTTATATTTGGGTGCACAACTGGTAAAAAAGTTGTTGAAGAGCACTTAACAAATGTTTCACACTCATACTTAGATGACATTTCAAATGGGGTCCATAAAGGATGTATTCTGATTAATTTTCTAGCCCATATTTTCATTAGTGGTTTGAATCATAAGCTAGCAATAGACAAGACCAAGATAATAACCTCTAGCTGATATTAGACCATAAAGGCTGTTTTTTCAGCATTCTCAGACCATCATGGCTATAGCAAAATGCTGCGTGGAGTTAGGCACACAGGTTTCAGAACAAAAGAGAAAAGGGAAAGAGACTTCCCATACTAATCCAAGTAAATTCTTGCTGACGAGGCTGTAGAAATTGGACTGCAGAATTAGCACTCAAATTCTCAAGCCTGCCTGCAGGGCCCTGGTCTGAGACCTCTGGCCAGCCACCAGAGATAGCCAGGGCAAAGGTAGGAATTAAAAGGAAGAGGTTTCCTTCCAAACTTATGCTGAGATGTTTTTGGAGCAGACAAGCTTTTACAGGTAACCTGAGAGCGATCAACAGACAGATGCTCAACTAGATAATGAATTTGTAGTGGAGTAAGTTAGTGGAGGAAGACTGAAGGCTTTCTGAGAGACCACAGAATTTGGCATAAAATTTTCCTTATAGGCAGGACCCAGGAACAAACAAGGGTATGGAAACTGCTTCCAAGGACTTTAAACATAGAGCTCTGCCTGTGAAGAGGAAAGGGTTTCTAACATGATTTGAGGCATTACTGAATCATTAGGGGAAAAAAACCTGATAAATACAGTTTGAAAAATAAGTATGTGTTTGCAACAACAACAACAAAAATAGAAAAGATGTGAAGTTTGTAGCAAGAAAGAATAATTCTTGTTATACCAGCCACTGTTAGCTGATTTGGGTCAGTAGTGATCCCTCACTCCCCAGCCTTCTTGGAATACTTTATTTATTTTTGTTATGTCTTGAGTCAACTTCTGTGTGTTTTCACAGTAGCTGAATTGAGTTTTGTGGTTCATCTTTCCAGACTTCAGGCAAGCCTGTGGGGATAATCCTTTTATGCTGAAGCTTTGTCCAGACAGCTGCATTTGCAACCTGGCTGAGGACTACTGTTTCTCTTTCGTATTTGAAGAAGGGCTTGTGTGCTCAGAAACTCATCATCGTGCAGGGCAACACAGCAGAGGAAGTGCTTGAGAAAGAGGAAAGAAAATTTCAGATTCTTCCAAAAGCTGCTATAAAACAAAGCAGGATCGAAGGACTTGCATGAGAGATCCAGTTATGGGGAATAAAATCGCAAGATGGGCATCGTCACATCCCAATAGATATGATCAATAAGATAACAGTCAAGTTCCCACCAGTTAGCAAAAAAGAAACCCAAACTTTCCTAGGCATTCTGGAGGATGCATATTCCAGGTTACAGTCAGTTTGTGAGTCTTCTCTGTTGAGTGACCCAAAAGAACTCTTTTGACTGAGGCCCACTCTGCCCTCCCAGTGAGTAGGTTGGCAGTGTGCAAGAAGTTAGGAGGGGACACAACAAAGGGTGTTGACTCAAACTGACCAAAGAGAAATTTCATGCCATATAAAATCATGCTCAGCAATAAAAACAGAGGTGGAGAGGTGTTTTGGGATGGGTGGCATTGCTCAGAGGCTGGCTAGGCATTGGTCTACTTGTGGGAGGTGGTCAGTGATTGTCTTTGAGTCAATTGTTTTATTTTGGCATTTTTTTCTGCTTTCCTTCTCTTATTAAACTCTCTCGATCCACAGGTTTTCTCACTTTTGCTCTTCCTATTGTCTCCCCATCTCACTGGGGACAGAACAGGTAAATAGGAGGGTGGTGCTTAGTTGCTGAACCGGGTCAACACACCACACCTTATTAATGGCCTTGCAAATTACGTTACCAATCTTTACCTCACCATGCATTTTACCTTTTGACCATCACAGATACAATGGTAATACTACCATACAAAACTAAGAGGAACACGTCAGTTAAGCAATATTTCCTGGGAATTTCAAAAGCATGCACAATTTTAGTACACTCTTCAGCAGGGCACAATCATTGGAAATGTGGAGAAAATAAATCAGCATTTCCTTGTCAAAGGTTGATCATATGGGATTAGCAGGATACCTCTACAGAATTAGATAAGCAAAGTTACAAAGCAGCACATCTAATCTAGCAGCAAAGTATTTGTCATACCAATATATGACTATTTACTGTAACAGAAAGGCTATATCACTACAAGAGCAGTAAGATGGGTAAGGTACTGCCCAAACGGAAGACATAAACAGAAGAATGATCAGGGCAAAGGTATGTTATATAAGCAGCTTCTCAAATATATTTAAGGGATTTATACTTCTACAAAATTTTATTAATGATTCTCAAGATGATACTTGTTGATAATAAAATTGAGAGGCATTATCAACAGTTATCTTTTTATATAAGAAGAACTTGAGAGCTTGAATTCTGAAGTTACCATGTTCTGAAACATGTAGCGGGCAGAGGAGAAAACTCCAGAAATGGCCTGAGTAAGCACTGTGGTGGGATTAACGTCTAATTTTACACATCCATATCTAAACTTTATGGTCACCATAAACTGTTTTCACAGTCGACGGAGAGATGTGGGTACTTCCACCGTGCTTAACTGAGGTGCTTATACCAGGCCGAGGTGAATTACACTCTAAAGATGAGTGTTTCTCTTCACTGATGTCTTGGTTTTGGCTAGGATAGAATTAATTTTCTTCATAGTAGCTAGTATGGGGCTGTGTTTTGGATTTGTGATTAAAACAATATTGATAACACAGGGATGTTTTTGTTATTGCTGAGTAGTGCTTACAGAGTCAAGGTCTTTGCTGCTTCTCACCCCATCCTATCAGCAAGGAGGCTGGGGATGCACAAGAAGCTGGGAGGGGACACAGCCGGGACAGCTGACCCCAACTGACCAAAGGGATATCCCACACCGTATGGCGTCGTGCTCAGTGTCTAAAGCTGGGGGAAGAAGAAGGAAGGGAGGGATGTTTGGAGTGATGGTGTTTGTCTTCCCAAGTAACTGTTACGTGTGATGGAGCCCTGGTTTCCTGGAGATGGCTGAACACCTGCCTGCCCATGGGAAGTAGTGAATGAATTCCTTGTTTTGCTTTGCTTGCATGTGTGGCTTTTCCTTTACCTATTAAACTGTCTTTATCTCAACCCATGAGTTTTCTCACTGTTACTCTTCTGATTCTCTCCCCCAACCCACTGGGGTGGGGAGTGAGTGAGCGACTGTGTGGGGCTGAGTTGCTGACTGGGGTTAAACCATGACAACTGACTACAAAAAGCCCTAGGTAAATGGGTTGTAGCAAGATGTCTAAATTTTAGGTATCTGTGCTAGGATAGATATGTTCCATCCTCCGCCTATTTGGGAAAAAATCTTAAGAAACTATCTGAAGTCAAGGATGGCTACAAGAGACCTGGAGTACTAAGTAAAGAAACAACTCTCTTTTCCTTGTGTCTTAGAGTGTAAGCAAATAGGATATAGCAGGTACCCAAAATGTATCAGAATTATAAACTTCATTATGATTATTGAATAATTAGCTTACACTCCCTATCATTGCAGAAAGTGGAAGACATGTCTAACTTTATTTCTGTATTGATTTACCAGTGGCTGAGATCAAGGGGTTTCTATATTATCAGAGAAAAATTAAACATTTTTAGTATGAACCCAACATTGGTTGGCACCTTCTGAATAATGCCATTGAGAATAAATGTTTACTAAACAGAAAACATGGAAATTAAATCACAAACACTACTTCCCCAAGATCTTGCATATTGTGCAAGGCTTTTGACCAGCTCAGGAAATTTTGCCTGGCTGCTTTCCATTGTTACGGTTCAGTATTTTTCCTTAAAAGTGTAACAGCTTTTGGGACTGAAAATGCTATTTGCATTCCAGAAAATACATTTGAAGAGAATGAAACTCTCCTTTTTCCCCCCCGCTGCTATGGATGTGAAAGCAGGGAAAACAGTTGGAATTACACAGAGGATCAGTGGCGGAATTGGGTGTGTAGACACAGGTGTCTCCCACCAGAGACACAATGTCTCCTATCGAATCAGTGGTGAAGAGAAATGCTGGGCCTTGATCAAGATTTGCTTCTCTAAAAAACACAAGGGAATCAAAGCAACAGATCTTGGGAAAATGTAATAGCATGTCTAAGATTTCGCATTTAGGGGTGTCAGATGATATTCCATCCTGAAGTGCTCCCATTTCTAAGTACATATCCAACAGGAAGACAGACAACTGCTCCAACAACTCTAAATGCTCTAACAACTAATTTAGTAAATCTTTATGGAAATGTGATTTGATGCATTTTAAGCTGTATTTTTTTCATTTTTCCATTGGTCTTCTTTTTTTAAACTGTCTCCTAAGGAACAGTCACTACTAAGCTTAGCAGAATGTTGTCAGGAACAATGAGATTTGTATGGAAAAGGAGGTAAACTGACATGCAGAGCAATCAGAAAAAAAAGTTCCTTTCCAGAATTTTAATAGCATGAGGTTTCAGACTCTGAACAATATGTGAGCTTTATCTCCAGGCTGAGGATGGAAGCTGCTGTATTCCTATGATCTTGGCCTGATTTGTTAAAGAGAGGTAGTTAAAAAAAAACTCTACAGACCACTTTTTCTTTTTTATTTTCCTTGCGTTTCTGTTTCTAAGCTACAGAATTGCTGGGAGAGTGCTGTTTGGAAGAGATTATTGATAACTTTTGGAAGTTTTTCACAGAAACCAGTTGAAATCCATTTTCAGCATGTGACAAGAGAAGAAGAAACACATTTCATAACTACATTCAGGCTGTATTTCTGAATGGACAGAACCTGACATGTTGAATACATTTCCAGACTCCTTATTGCTTAAAAGCAGACAAACTGAAAAGAAACAAAACCCAATAACTTGACTTTGAAAATTTTGAACACTAAAAAGTTCACTGTTCACTGTAGACACACTATATCATTCTTTTTCATTTTGAATAGAAACTCACTGTGCCTGAAGGACATTAGTGCCATGATTTTTCAAGATGACCTGTATTTACAGCCTTTTTCTTTGAATCATTCCAAGTGCTTCAGCAATTACTGTATAATCTTCCATCTTTCTGAAGCAGAATCCTCTCTTCTAATGATGCTAGACAGCACAGAGCTCCTTCAGTATACTCATTATTCATCCCAGGTACTCTATTCATGTGAGCTCTCCCACCAGACTCACTGGCCAGTGACAAAAAGTAGTATTTCCAAGACATAAACTAGATATAAGCTTCCTGTAGAAATGTAAAATGCAAATGAATAATGCAATTTTAAAATAATAAAGAGCCTGGATAAAGAGTCTTTTATACCTGAAGCACACCCTGAAAGCTCAAAAAGGCTCAGTTACTTGAGACTTACTATACTGAGCCTGTCTCGACATCAGCCTGCTTCTCCCAAACAACTCTTTGACAATGCTTCACTTCACCTCTGAACTAGCTGTAATCAAGTTAACGTCAGAACCAGAAGCAGTTTAGCTTTCTCAGTGCAACATTGTGCCTATAGTAAATAAGTTCTGCTGTGAGTGTTACCTGGATGGAGCATGACATTAACCAGATGAGTCCAATTCCACATATTGGGACCCATCCTGGAAACGTGCCACTCAGCTTCCACAACATAAGTTATTTACTTGGCCAGGACGTCTCTGTTGAGCTCAGTACAGTCCTCCTGATGAAGGAACTCCCACGCTTCCAGTTTGTCCAACGTTTTGCTCCACCATCATTACAAAGCCTTCACAGAATACCTCAGCCTCCTGTGCATGGTTGTCTAATGTGCTCCTTTTAAGGACAACAGTCATTCTGCCTTTGGGCAGCTGATACTTGTGCTCCTAAATTCTGGCAAAATTCTCTTGACAGTTATCAGTATGTGATGAAAAAAACCCAAGCCTTCAAAAATCTTCCATCTTCCTGCATATCCTGCTAACTGACTGAACAGGCAATAGCAGGGTTCTTTAAGAGACACATCCTCCAGGCTGCTGTCACACAACTCTGGCACAAAACCCGAACATCAACCTTGAGTCATTTACAGGCCTAATTCACCATTTAGGCACTTTTTGTCTCCCTAAAATACAGCCTCCGTGTTTATTCTTGATGAATGATGGCTGTGTAGTTGGTGCTGTGTGAATCCAAGTCTGCTGGGTGCACCAATACCTTTAACCTCTAGTGGATCTGCATGGACAAGTCTTCTGACCAGAAGAGACACTCTCAAAGACGGGGACAGTCTGTGTGCATACCAGAGTGGCTATGCAGGCAGACCTGTTTGCCCTACACCATTGTCTAATGCTCTCCTGGAGTTTTTAGCACAGACTTTTCAGACTTCTTCCCACTGCAATGTGTACATTGCTCATATAACAAGGTGACAGAGACTCTGCTAGAGTAAACATAGATTCGTAAGCCTCTCCATTTCATGAAGTGCTAATAATATTCCTCAAACTTAAAAAACACAAGTTTGGCAGTGAATTTCAAAATATATTTCTGAAAATAGTGCACAATTTTCAGCAAAAATCTGAGCTACAAAAACCAGATGCCACCTGATTAAAGACCATACTATGCTTTTGACTTTTATCATTTTGGAGGAGGAATTTTGCTTTAAATTAATTGCATTATATGACTCCCAGATGAGGGTTTTCTTTTTTGGAAGATGACATGTTCAAAGTCAGGGGCTTTGAGAAACCTGACCTAGTGAAAGATGTGCCTGCCCACAGCAGGGGGGTTAAAGGTCCCTTCCAACCCAAACCATTCTATGTTTAGTCTCACACAGGATGCAAAAGCAGCAGGAAAAAAGTCTGCTTAGAATGGCACTATAAAATGTGGCTTTGTTTCCAGGGGGCTTTCCTTCATGACAGCAAAATCTATTTTATGTGGTCTTCTATGAACTAAAATTTGAGTCAATAGTGCCACAACAATGTCTGCTGAAAAACAACATGAGAAGGGAAAATATTTAAATAATTTAATCAATTGTTTGCTAGATTAAGGGTTTTTGTTGTTTAATTATTTCGGGTGATGACAGCTAATTAGAAGTGGTATAATTACACTTTTTGCAATTGATGTTGTTTGTATGTTGATGACATGTTATTGTCACCAGCCATGCTGGCTTTTGTCTAAGATGTTTGACCAGTTTGTGTTATTGTTGAGGAAAGCTGTTAATCAGCCAAAACCATTATCTTTGACTTATTCCCAGAACAAAGTTCAACTTCCACTTCCTTGGAAACCACAGAGGATAAATCACTGCACAGAGGAGTACTAAATTTATTCTGGTGAAACACAGAATGTAATAAAAATAGTTTGTCAAAAACATGTAGGAATTTTTAACTGATCAATATCACTACATGAAATTTCTCGGTGGAGTAATTATTCTAAACAGATCATTCCTAAACCTAATTTTTTTTTCATTTCATAGTTACGGATAACTTTAACAGTTTGCTTCCTTTAGGGGAAAGACATTTTTATTTCAACTTTATTAACATCAACTTTAAAAGCCCTTACTTTTATTTAATATTCCTCCATCATGTTTAACTTCGCGGGAAAATAAATTATTTTTCTTTTTCTTCTTTTTACCCCAAAGGGCATTTTGTTGATCAAGCTTCTGTTATTTAACTATATGCTCTCCACATTCAAGCCATAGGAATATAATTCCATTTTCTTTTCTTGGTACAGATTTTTTGAATTCTTTATTAGATCTTCTCCTGCCTTGGCCCAAAACTTCACATTAATACTCTATTCTCCAAAATATTATCTGTTTTTCATAAAACTTCACATGCAAAAAGACATAAAAAAATGCATCTTATAATGGTTAGTTATGTATGAATGTTGGACTTCATAATACTTTTGAGTTTGGAAGTGTATCTTCTTTGTCAATATTCTTATGCACTTCTGGTCTTTATAGAGTTTACCAAACTGCTAGTTGGGCTCATCCAAAGCCTTCTCCTTGACAGGCATATATTTTAGCTAATCTTCAGTCCCACTCTCCTTCTTCCTTCCTTCAATTTTCAGCCATCCTTTGTCTCTCTTTCAGTCATCAGTTATCATCAACAATAAAATTGTGGCAGTCGTTTATGTTTATAAGGTCCTGAGAATATTTCATAGCCAGATCAAAGCCAGGTTTATCTTAATCAAGACTACTTCCTAATCTTTCACTAATTTTGGACAATAAACACACATATATATACTCAGGAATTCTTTGTAATCTAGACTCTCTCAGAAAAAACTATGACATCTACCAGGAAAACAAACCACACAAGTTCTCCCACCTCCCTAATTGCAGCAAACAAATTCGACTTAGAATAAAATTGGCTTGTGAAGTCTTGGAGCTAGCTGAACATATTCCTCTTTTTACTCATCCAGTGGGAACCCTGTCAACACCTAGTAAACACAGCAGCAGCTTGGCTTGGCAGAGTGTCTCCTGTGCTGCCAGGAGGCTGAGCACTTTGCTGGTCATAAATGTGGGCTTGAAACATGTCCCAAGCCAAGCAGTCCCAGTGAAATAGGCCAGGCTCATGGAGCAAGCCGCTGCTTGAGGGAGAGAGTAAGGTACTAGGACCCAGTTAGCACGATCAAAGACTTTTCCTGTTAATGAAGTTTAAATTTCAGACTGAAACTGCAGTGATGAGAGGAGGCTGCAGCCACACAACTTCCACTGGGGTGGGGTAGAACTGGGTGCAGGCAGCCTCCACTCCCGTTTTCACACCCAGGTCAGTGTGTACTTATTTTATTACCGATTGAAGTTAATCATAGAAAATTAAGGTAGCTATGTTGTTAATGACATGTCCTAAGTATAGTCCAAATACAGTCGCAGGGCTGGGATGTCTGCATCTACATTGACATTGTCCCAGTGTTCACACTGTCTATGTCAAGAGTGCTCTACCTTGCAGCCACAGCAAGACCTGCCGCTGTCACATTAAAGAAAAGCAGCTTACCTTTGAAGAGTAAATTCTGCTTGATAAGAATATATTTTCATAGATTATTTTTTCAGCACTATCACAGGAATTCTCCAAAGGAGTAATGGAGTGGCAGGAAAAAGTCACGAGACATAACTTTTGAAAACCTTAATGCTTCTGAGGTGAAAACTGACCATGTAAATGTAGTCTTATACCCACAGAATTAACCTGCACAAACTAGCAAGCGTCTGCCTTAACTTAGATAAACAAAGTGTTTGCAACTTATTATCTTACCGGAAGTTTCAGTGTGTTTGGGAGCAATCCCCTTAATGTGTCATGAGATAGGCAATATCAGACTTTATGTGCCATGCTGCAAATATATTTTTCTTTCAAAAAAACTGTTTCTTGTGGAATACAAGTGCAGTCCCACATCAAGAAAGCATAGTTGTATCAAAGTTATTTAATCAACAGTGAAGCAAAACAGGTATTTCAAGGAAAACATTTCAATGATGAAAGACTAAAATTCAGATCTGAAATTACACCATAAATCTCCCTTTGAATCATGTAATGTATTTATTAAAGTAATACAGAAAAAATACAGAAGAGAAAAATATTAATCAGTAATTTCTTAACCATTAATATTTTCTTTTAAAATAGACCAAGTTCAGAAACCAGGTCCATGCTTGCACTGACCCAGATATTAAGGCTCTTCCAATTTGCCTCATTTGCATCTGAATCAATGTTGAACTCTAACAGCTTGAAATATCAGGGTCAGCAAATCATGAGGTTTGGCTAGCACCCATCCCCTTCTCCCTTATTCTGAAGTAATTACTTATTTCAAATTCAAAGCAAACTATAAATTAATATTGTAGGGCCATGCCATTTTTGTGGAAAGATTCAGAATTTTTCTTAATTGTATCTAACAAGATACATAAAAACTGAAGAAAGATGTTATTATTTTGTTATTAGAAGTAATTCTGAGCCTTTACTTATGATCTTAAGATGTTTTAAGAGCTTTTTCTTCCCTGTGTTTGCATTTTGGGTCTTCAGCAATTGTTCATTTAAAGCCTATCCGTGTCATCCTTTGAAGCCAACAGGAATTCTCAGTACACAGTGGGCACCTAATAAATAACAGATCTGTTGAGTTATACTGCAGTCTTGGGGGATATTCACATTCCCTCAGGAGCTGACTATGATGGAACAAAGGATAGAAACTATGGTGATTCCCTCCAGAAATAGCTACATGTAAGAAGAGAAATAGGAACAAGGCTAGGACTTCTGAGATGTGCTGTTTTATTGGATACACCCCCCATCCAACACCTGGAAATGTTCGGCAGAACCTTCTTAGTCCTGGTGATGAATTTTCATCAAGACTCCAGCGGAATTTTGCAGAATTTGGTCCCCCAACAGATCCTTGGAGCTCCCCAGCTCCCTGCCAGCTCAGCCACATGAGGCTGAACCTTCAGCCTCCGAGGTCAACGGGTTTGCACGAGCTTACATCAGTGGTGGGCAAGGCTTCTCCAACAAAATTTCAACAAAATTTAGGAGATGAAATAAAAGCAAGTCAGCTATTACCTTTGTGTAGCAGATATGAAGCCGGAATGAACAACTGTATGCTCTAGATCTTGCTGTATCAGTGATGCATAGAAACTTGTTCAGGTAGCCAGGCTACATTTCCAGCAGCAGCTGCCAATGCCAATGCCAGCTGGACAATTTAATTTTGGAAACACCTCATGCCTCAGAAAGATGACTTCCCCCTCTTAAATTTCTAACCAGCAAGATATTTTTTGCTTTTAATCTAGTTTCAATCTGATTCAAAACAAAGGTAAGTTTTGTATTAACAGCTCCTGTGAACTGGAAACACCCTGCCTTGGCCAGCTCTACTGACCCAATTCAACGAACTGCTTGCCTGAAGGATCTGCTTAGGTCAGGGAAGTCAAACCACCAGATCCAGTGGGTGTAAATCAAGAATAAAGTGACACAAAATGTACTTTACAGGTCAGAAAACATAAATGTCTTTTAGGTCTTACAAATCAATGGTAATTCTTTACATTTATATGAAAGGCTTCATTAGCCACATATTTCCAATTCCCAAGAAAATATGAAGGTGGAGGAGGGATATACAACTCCAAAACCATGTAAAGTATGGCAGTCTGGAATTCCTTACTGAAATTAGTTATGGAGAAAGGTTAATCACTGTACCCTCTAACTTTCCTTTAGGTCACTACCTTTACTCTTAATCTGTGCAAAGTTTAACTATCAGCCAATTTACATATATAGCTTTGTAAAAGATTTACAGATTCAGTTTGTAGGAATGAGCTCCAAATACCCCAGCAAGCTTCCTCTCTTTCTAATTCTTACAAATTAAATCCTGGATTATGTTCTTTTCAAAAAAAAAAATCCAGCCATAGTAGAATAATAATTTTAAAAACCCCGAATATTAGTAAGACATTTTCAGAAAAGGGTCATTTTTCCTAAAACATATCCTGAGTGATTATAACTTTACTCATGCAGAAGGCAGAAGCAAATAGTTCAGGGCGAAAGAATATATTTGTGTGTGCTGCTGGGTAGCAAGACACAGCAGCTCTCGGCTCTCAAGGGCTGGATTCTTACAAAGTAAACTTTGCTTTAAACAGCAGTAAGTAAACAGCAGTAGCTTAAATGAACTTCTTTGTCGGCTGTTGGATATACTTTAAACAAAGTGTCAATACTTCAATGGAATTAACCTTTCCTCTCCTTTCCTGTTTTGTGACACGGTAACTTGCATGAACAACAAAACCAAAACCAAAACCAAAAACAAAACCAAAACAAACAAAAACAAAACCCACCCATACAATCCCTGGCAAACTTCCCTTATGTCCTGAAAAATGTTATTTCCTACCTGACTCAACAGTTTAAAATCTCACTATAACACACTTGCTCAATACAAAGAAAATACTTCTTGAAAAAAAAGAATTACATTCCCTACTCTGGTACTGAAGGCCAGACTGACACTGTACCTACTACCCAGGCTCTCTACCTTTAACCCCCTGACAGGGGGGATACACCTCCCTTTTTTCTGTCTCCTGTATTGAGATTGGCACAGATCAGCACTGGCTCATCCTGCACCTTGGCTTTTTGAACAGGACACCTCCACTGGGCTTGCTGCATTTCCCTGAGGAGGGCCAACTGCTGGTTAACAGCAATCATTGCCCAAACAGCCAAATTCCTCTTGCCTGCCCACAGCTGCCAGCAGGGAGCAGCGGCCGACCCTGCAGCCCTGGTCCAGAGGAGGGATGCTAGCCTGATCTCGGTTTCTGAAACCAGATCTGTCTCTTCTGACTGCTGAGGCCGAGACAGTTAGCAATAGAGGTTTCTGCTGTGTGTGTTAACAACATCCACCAAATGAACTCCCATTTCATTTAGGGTCCTTGTGCTCTATCTAAATACAGACAATAGGCACTGCTAAACCCACTATAGCCAAACCTGCTAAGGGTCCTCATGACAGCTCTCTCTTACAGCATATATGTGTCATGTGTTTATGTAGTCACACAACCCTTTCCCCAGGTATTCTAAAAAACAGGGTTTTTGTCAGATTCTGGAAATTCTGTCCTGGCTAATCAAGCAGTCTGCAAATTCCTCTGTCACAAGGTTCAATGCCTCCACATTCCTTTGCAGAGTGTCAGGGTGATCCAACAACAGGAAACTTGCTGCTGGTCGTTGCAGAGCAACCAAGGAGAGAAATTCTCTGTATTATAACAATTTGGTCTTTAGCCAGGCTCAAGTTCATGTTGCTGGGGCTGGGGAAGAGGTGACCACAGGTGGGTGATGAGACCGAAAGCTGTCCACAGCTTTGAAGTCCCCTCTCTAGACCACTTCCTTATAGGGTTCCTCAAAGGCAACAAGGTGGCTTTAAAACATAAAAAGAAAAAAAAAAAAAAAAGCCAGGCTTTATTATAATACAAGTAAGTCAACTAACATTTTAAATAGAAAAAAAATCAGCTAGGTAAGGTACTAATAAAATCAAATACATGAACAATAATTTTTTATACAAAGCTCCCCCCCTCCAACTCAATCCTTTATTTTGGGCTTGGTTTAGCTAGTTTTGTGGCTTCCTGACCATAGCAAATTCTGAACAGCTTCCCCTGACCTGGAAAGGCTTCCCTCTGGCCCCAGCAGGGCCTGGCTGGTTGCTCCCTGATCCTCGCAGTGGTTCCCATCTCTGAGCTGCAAATTCCCAGCTCTGTGCCCTGCACCTTTGCTACCACTCCCTGACAGCTCTTGACCCTTCCTGGTCTTCAGCATCCTCGCTTGCTCAGGAGCAATTTGCTCCATCTTGCCACCTTTCCAGTTGGCTGCAGCTGTCCTAGTTTCTATCGAAAGGATCAGCATGAAATCATCCATACCAAGAAACCAAATGTAAAATCTTCCTGACTCAAGACTTCTCAACTGTGTGAACTAAACAGCTTTTTGGTGGCCAGCACTCAGGATAAGATTAGTTAGACCCTGCTGCTCAGCCTTGGAGGCAAAGGGAACTGTGCTGTCAGCAGCCCCGTTAAAAGCCATTAACCTTGTTAATATCGTCCTCATCTGTCTTCTCTCTTGACAGGCCACATAGCAAACCTAGCTCTGGAAGACGCTTGCACAGAGAGAGCAGGCAGCACCACCAGGGCTGTCCTGTCACTGCCACATTTCCATCACCACAGCAGTCGGCTTCATGCCCTGGCTGCGTTCTCCAAGGCTGAGGTCCTGCTCTGGAAGAACACAGCAGCCTGCAGCAAGGACAGGCTGCATGAGCCTGGGACGAGGGACTCTGCAGGGCCATGTGGGGTCATGCGGGGCTATGTGGGGTCATGCAGAGCCTGGCGGTGCAGGCAGAAAGCACAGGACTCCCCGTGCCTATGCACATCCTGCGCACACAGGGGTGATGCATGCCAGCCCTGCTCCCTGTGAACCAAATCCAAAAGGGCTGATATTTTATCCTGAATCTGAATCTGTGTCACCAAACTTTGAGAAAAGCAGCTGCAGGCAATAAGCCCTTTCACACATGGGATCTGTAGTCCTTTCTGGTGCTATCTGCATGAGCCAGCTAAAGGAAGTGGTGTGAGTGATGCTCATAACACAAGGACCCAAGGGGTAAAGTAGTCCCTCCATCTCCTTGCCTGCAATGAGGGGATTAAAATCCCAGTGACCAGATCTAATTCAGGTCAGGAATATAAAGGGTTTGCCTTTAAGCACAGGAGGTTCACAATCCCATCACTCAACCACATGCTTTTCAACCTCTTATTCTGTAGACCATGCAATAGGCTATGCCAAATTTCTAAGATGAGGCCAAACCTGAAGCCCACAGAAGATGGAAAAATTCCAATGCCTTTGAACCAGGCCATTGTTTCTAACTGATGCTGCCCCTTAAATACAGTGATCATCGCAGGGAATCTGCCAGATAGCCAATATTATGTTTGGGCAGAGGGGGAGAAGGGCATCACACTGTGCTGGCACATCCCCTGTCATTACAGAAACAAGGGATGCCTGACAACTGAAAGAAATCAATGCCAATTTGCTCATAACTGCTTGGCAGTACAGCAATTACTTCACTGATTAAATCACCAGTTAACTAACAGAGGTAAAATTCAAGTTAAAGGCAACTTCACAATGTTGCATGTAAAATTTTCTGTATTCCATTTTCAAGCTGTTATGTGATCTGGTGAAGTCCTGCTTTGTTCTCTCAGAGCCTGTTGCCATGGAAGTGGCTGAAATATCACAAGTTAAGCACTACAGACTCTATTTCCTAAACAAATAATCAACTTTTCCCTCTGCAAAGGACCACAAATGGTACTTGTGCTGCTCTGGGATATGCACTGCACTTGCCAAATGCTTCTGAGCACTGAGCTCAGCTCTAAGCAATTGGGTCGCCTAACAGGAAGGACGAGCTAGAAGGTGCTACCTTGTGTGTGGGCAGAAGGGGGATGTTCTGGAGTTTCTGGCTTCACAGTATTTCCAAATCAGTTCAGGTCACTCCTCACTTCTGCTGTTTACTAGAAAACAAGCCCATTGCAAACATGAAGAAAAGGGGAAATGAGGTGAGCTTCCACTCAGGCAAAGGTTAAAGTCAGACGTCCAGGTGGACAACATAGCCTCATGAACAAAAAGGATGAAACAACAGAAGGCTCAATATTCAGCTGCCAAACCACTTCTGCCTGTTAGAGAGCAGGATGATACCTTGGTTTTTTGGAGAAGAGGGCTAACATTACTTTTCAGAAACACTCCTTGCTTTCAGAAGAACACAGATACTGCTGCTCAGCCTACTGCTTGCAAGGACAGAGAGTGAGAGAAGGCTACCTCGCTTTCCCGCTCCCTAAAATGCTAGATGACATGAGGCAAGCCAGCCCTCAGTCTGCAAGGGGGTGGACCTGAACGGCACCGAGCAATGTTTGTTTTACCTGCCTGACATGTCCAGATCAAGTGAACAGGAGAACTGGGAGCAGGCTGACACTTCAGAGTCTCCCTCGGAGTCTGTTTTCAAAGAACAAACATAGTGATGCTTCCTTTTTCTTGGTAGAGGCAGATCCTTTCTCAGAATAAAAACTTAACTCAGAGAAAAATCCGTTTGCATGTTGTTTTTCACAGCATATGTATTCCTACTGAACAAAGTTTATGGTGACAGAAACATTCTTGACACTTTAAAGCAGCTGCTATGTTTTCCCATTTATTTATTTATTTATTTATGTATTATTCCCCACAAGAAGGAAACTGGGAAGAAGAGAGGAATTTAATCTTCTTCTTTACAGGTTTCTTATTTAAATGTTTGCAGCATTTTATAGTTTTATACAGAAGTCCTGTATTGTATGCAGGTCTTCCAATCTCATTCTAAAGCCCATGTATATAAGAAGGAATTTTTTTCTGTTCCTCCATTTTCTAATTCAGTTTGGACTTATCTAGATGTGAGCAAGTACAGCTCTTTTCATCAGAAGGACACTTAAGGTTTGGCCCCTGACTATTGAACCTCCCAGCTTTTTGACTAAAATATTTTTGAAGAGGTGTAGGTTCTGGATTGTGCTTTTGGTGAGCTTACAAAAACTGAACTTTAGAAAAACTAGGCAATGACTCATGATGTCCAGTCCTAACCACCTTGGTTAGGATTGATCAAGCCAATCAAATTTCAGGCTCAGTCAGTAAGATGAGCAGACTGGGTGGCTGTTGCTGGGAGCTGTACCGGTGAATGGCACTGGAGCACCAGCATTTCTTAAAGGTGGTGGGAACACCGCACTGCAGAGGAAGGAGACGTAAATTTGAGTAAACTTTGCATTAACCCTTCAGGTTTGTAGGGAAAACTGCTAATTTAAGTGTCTTGGCCAAACAGGATGGCCTCTATAACCAGTGTCACCTCAGACACAAGCTGTGTTCTTCACTTAATAGATAATTTCACACTATGTTGTAGCACACCAGTAAATAGAGGATATGTTCTGTCAGAAAGCTTCAGTCGTTCCATACAGATGAAGAAATTTCCATCAATACATTTTGATTTGGAGACCCTTTCTGTATCAGAGGCTTGTGTTAGTGTCTGGTATGAAATGCCTACCACCACAGCACCACCAGTAGACCAAGGTTACTAAGTTCCTTAATAGGATAACAAGTCTAATAGGTAACTTTTTAACATTGGACTTAGTGTTTAAAGGGAAAAGATCATCCTCCTTTCAAATAGACTAAAACAACAATAATGAAATTCTTTCACTTGAAACAAGAGGACAAGGGGGAATGGACAGAAGTTGCTCTTGGGGAGTTTCTGATTGGACATGAGAGGGAAAGTGTTCACAGTAAGGACAGTCAACCATTGGAATAATCTCCTCAGGGAAGTGGTTGACTCAGCCACATTGGACACCTTCAAGAGCTGTCTGGACAGGGTGCTGGGCCATCTTGTCTAGACTGTGCTCTTCCTAGAAGGGTTGGACTAGATGATCCCTGAGGTCCCTTCCAACCTGGGATTCTGTGATTCTGTGAAACACTAATAAAAAACATCATCTCCTCTGTTGCAAGTGCTCTTTAGACTTCCTTTCCTACAAAGCCTGCAAAGGGCTGGAGCACAGACTGTATTGCAGTTGAAGCTCTATGCTAACACTTTGAGACAGGAGACCTAATATATTACAGTATCAAAGAAGAGGAACACATGAGCTATAATTTTGATCACTATGTAATTTCCAGATACAGCAACAGCCTCACCAGGAACAGCTTTCAGAACAAGAGTCCCATTGCACAGCAGCTGAATCCAGCCCTGGATTTGCAGCAGACGCATACACTGCTGATTAGACAAGATGCAGGTTTTACTTAATGAGTAACGTGCAATCTTACTGAATCTTTGATGTGAAACCTTTGGCTATTCCAGATGAAAACAATGACCCTGCTGAAGGAGTCCTTCACCTTTCTGATAAGGTAAGATGGTAAAAGTAACTAGCTCACATGTCAGCCAAGAGTTTCATAACAAACAGAAGATAGTAATTCATTAGGCAAAATCCTATGTCTTTCCTAATTCTTAGACACCAGTTTTATCCAGGGAAGAGTTTCAGATATTACAATTAAGAAAGCTGACCGTTAATCTTTAGCTCATTTATCTGTTGCCAGAAGCATGCTCAGCTCAACGATCCATCACCACTAAACCCCTTCTGCCCCCTTGAATTTCAGAGTGCTATAAAAGCAATTATAGCAGAAATGGGTTCAAATTATGCCAGAACATGAGCAAACTTAAAATTCCCCTATACATCCAATAAAGAATTTTTTTGTGTTATTTCAGGCAAACAAACAAAAAAAACAGACCCAAAACCCCACACTAATTTAGGTGTCTATTAATTACTATTAGACCACACAAACTGACAACAATAAGCTATTAAGGTCTAAATTCTGGCCTCAAAACCAACCAGTACACTCACAAAAAATTCTGTGTAAAATCTAAATCAATGAAATCTGATGCAACTGTTCCACTCTTTCTGTGTAAGTATACATCCGTGTAAGATTTACAAGCAAAAGCAGACCATCTATTTTGTAATTGTAATACTAGTTAGTTATAAAAAGATAGATGAAGCCTCAGACTTTTTAATCCAGAATTCAGCTGCCTGTTCAAACACTCTGGGGTCCAATTCTGTCTCTTTGGGCATGTGGTAAGGTAAATGCAGCATAGTTGTGGGGTTCCCTCCTCCCACTCCCTTTCAGCTACCTCAGAGTTTCTGGAGGGCAGCCAAAGTGGCTGCTCCTGCCTTAGTTTGCAGATAGCCCCAAAGAGTCATACTGGGAGAGAAAGCTGAAGACCGGGAGGACCTTCCAAGACAGCCCAGCCTCACGCAGGAGTGCACACCCTCACCAGCAGTGTCAGGGCCCCTTGGTGCCAGCCTTGCTTTTCTATTGGGGTGTAGGACTCTGGTGGCCACTCAGAAGTGCAAGGGCTCTCACTGTCTATTGAGGAAAATAGGATGATCCGTATTGCCCCTCCTTTTCCACATTTACGTTTTCTTTTTTACTGAAGAGAAGGATTGAGACCACTGTGGGCCTAGGACATCCCTGTTCAGTTGCAGTCTGAAGATACAGAGGGAGAGAAGAAAGCCACTGCTGGCTCCTGGTGCCCTTTAGGTATCTTCTGCCATGGACAGCCTTTAGCGGTCTTTGTAGCAGGATATGAAACAGAGCATTCCTGAGCTTGCCCTAACATACATTATTAGCTGAACTGTGTTCAAGCATACTGAGACAGAAAACACACTGCCCAAATTGGAGCCGGTCCTGCCTCTCAGGCTATTAGCAATGTGGTCTTTGACCCTGACAGGACACATGGCTGCTTGCATGCTTTGGTTTCCCCTTTTGACAGATATAATAAAAATCCTTCCCCGATATCACTGTAATGTGTTGAGACATTAGTGTTTGCAGCTATCTGCTTTGCTCCTCTGTCAGGATTTTATTACTCAGCAGCCTGACAGACCCAGGCAAGCACCTGCATCGCAGCTACTCTAGTACAAAATCTGATATATTACACCCTTGGTGGAAAAAGAGAGCACAGCAGTGTGAACTTAATGAACAGCTGAGGCACAGGTATACATGAATGAAAGGCAGGGTAGATAGAGACAGTAATATCTCAAACCATGCCAGTATGCTTCAGTGAAAAATATCTGTTAAATAGCTAAATTGATCACTCTACTATCCATATGTATCCATGTTTATCCAGAATAAATAGGATATACAAAAGTACAATTCAAACATTACATTGGAAAGCCCTTAACTTATCCACCTTCCAAAAGTACTTTTATGAAAGCATTTGTTGGTTTTTTTTATCTTGCAAACATTATTGTTGCACAGTTTTCATTAACTAAGGAAGTTGCATATGATGCCACGGTGACTGTATATCATTCATTTTATGTTACTTCTACACAACTAGTTAAAGGAGTATTAAGAAAGACTCAAAATGGGTTTCCCAGACTTCCACTGGAGACCCACATTGCCATTTGCAAAGCCAAAAAGATATGATAATTCAGTAAGCTATATTCTGTCATGGCAATAATGAATGACACATAAATCAGTCTAAAACTAAGTTCAACTATAAAAAACTAAGTTCAGCTATAATAATTCAAGAACATACCAGGTCCGGGGGTTATACAGAAATCCATCCAATTGGAGTGGGGTACCTGTGTTCAAACAGGAGGCATATGAAAAGTTGTGGAGATAAGGGAGCCACTTCATTTGCGGGACATCAATAGCAAATGGCTTGTTCTTGGGCTCAGTCACTGTTGTAAGTCTCCTTTCCACCCACACAGGTAGGAAGACTAAGAAAGACACTGGCCCGCATTGACGTGAGAGACTACTTACTTAGGGAACCACCCTTGGCAAGATCTCATGTATTTCTTTTTTTTTTTCCCCTGCACTTCAATAATTTTTAAGTCATTAGAAATCAGAGTTCTGAAGAAATAGTTCTTTTCTCCTTGATTTTGCATTGTTTTCATAGGGAATGGACCAATCTGAGAGCAGAACCTTTATGAACAAATTGAAGAAGATCGGATTCTTTTACTGGAAGATATCAGACACCATGGGATTCTTGGCATTTGAGCAGACTGAAGGCATTGTTTTAAGTTTGTTTGTTTCTCATTATCCAACCTATTTTTACTGGCAATAAATGAATCTTCCATAAGTCTGTTTTTCCCATGACGGTGACTGGTAAGTGGTGTCCCCTTCTTTATCTTGACCCACAAGCTTTTCCATCTTTCTTTCTCCCCCTGACCTGTTGAGGAGGAGGAGGAGAAGGAGAAAGTAGCTGAGTGGGCATCTGGCAGCTGTCCAAGATCAAATCACCACAAGATGCAACAGATAAAACAGCCTGCAGGAAAAGGAGTCCTTGCCCCCCTTGTGTGGGTCATCTCATCCTCTATTTCAGTGTAAAGATAAGATTATCACCACCCTTGCCCTCACCTGCTGAGACTACTGCTAGTTTTCTGCCAGCAGTGACCAGTATCCAACGTTCAGGCTTCCTCCTGTATCTCTGATTATCTTAGGAGTTAGCATCTCATGGTCATTCCTTGTTTTCAGCATCTCTGGTTTCCCCTGCTTGACCCCAACTTATGCTAAAATAATTACAGAGCCCACTAATGCCTGGACACTGCCTAATAATTCAGCTGATTTAGATTTGCATATTCGTTATTTTTCAGGCACCCAGAAGGAAAGGAGGAGCCAATTACCTCATTGAGTCTTCCTTTGACAGATGGAATGATTTTTCTTCCTTTACTGCCTACATACTCTTGGACTATTTCTATTATAATTCTGTTTCATTATAAATCATTGCTGGGTTTCCACATGATTTGTGAAATAAGTAATTTTACAAGCAGAGAAACCAACAGACCAGGACACAAAGCAAACCTGTATCAGGTCAGGAGGTTCAGATTCTAGCTCCATCTCAGCTCTCCTCTCCAACAAATGATAATTGCTGAATTTTGTGAAGAAATACCTTAACTTATGGCTTCAGGACTTTTGTGTTTAGGTTTGGGTTTTCTCTGGTTTTAAGCTTGATTTTTCGCAGTTAAACTGATCTTTTCAAGTTGTGCCATAGTTTTGTATAATTTTTTATTTTTTTCTTTATAAAGTTTCACTCACTTATATATTTGAAAGTAAAGAAAAAGCTTCTACTTTCCTAACTGATGCTCTTTCCTATCATCCCCTCCATCTTTATTAAGTTTTCTTGTACTTTGTAGAGAAATGAGTTAGCATTCACATAAGTCAGTACTTCTGATAACTTCAGAGAGCTCTGAGGGAAGTCCTAAAGGCTCACACCTTCCAGACAGAGCTATTATTCTGGCTGGAACAGCTCCCAAAGCAGGCAAGTTTTAACAAGTAAACCTGTGATTAAGCTGAATTGTGAAATCAGAAGTACACAGAACTGGAAGGCCCCTGGCAGGTTTCTAACTTTATTCAGCAACGTAAACAAACACCAGCAGGTGCAAAATCCGGCTAGAATTTCTTGAGGCCCAGCCCCATTTAAAAGGAAGGAATCCAGCCCTGCTGAAATCAGTAATCAGTTGTCTTTGTCTCCAAACACAGGGCAGCATGATGTGCAGCTGCAGGGGTTCAAGATGGCACGGGGATGGGGACTCCAGCAGCACGCATGGCCCCCTGATGCGGTGTGTTGCGTGTCCATATCCAGCTGTTGGCAGCAGAAGTGGCCTCTGTGAGAAGAGGCCAGAGCGACTGGGTAGCCATCTGCCAGCAAGCCAAGGTCAACCCACTACATGTGGACAAAGAGCAGCTGATCCTCTTCTAACAGGGACTGGCCATTGGCCCCTGAGCCCAGTCCACCTGGCCCCCAAGACAGCTAGGCCTGTGGGTAGTTCCATTCCTTTTCTGTTGTTTTTCCCAACAGCAACCTCACCAGGATAACCCTGCCACATCAAGGGCTACAACAGGTGACTTGAGCTTTCCTTCACAGGGATGTTCCAACTCACTATAGAAACAGAGTATGTGACCCTACAGGCCCTATTTGCCTGTATTCATGGTATCATTGTGAGAGAAGGTAGAAGGAAAAAGCTTTTCTCCCCCAAATTGCCTTCCCCATCACCCTGGAATGTGTAGACAGTGTAGACAGCAGACAGTTCAGTCTGGCCCTTTTCTGAGGGCTTCACTTTTACTGCATCAGCCAAAAGCTAATCCAACAAACATCTCTTCCAACATCTGCTCCAGCTTGATCTCTTCTGAAAGAGGCTTATCTCTTCACCGTGGTACAGTCTATATGAGACTCTGTTTCCTCATCCTCTTCTCCAGAGTCCAACCCAGGCAAGCAAAGAAGGGTGCAGGTATCCCCAGTGCCACACCACAGTCAGGACACTGTGAGCTCTAGGAGAGTTCATAGGCTCAAGGGGAGGCTGGACAAATTCATGGACTACAACTATATCCAGAGCTACTAAATACAAAGACACCACCTCTAAGGCTGAGGAAGTCCCTGAGCTTAAATGGTGGAGACCAGTGGAACATCTGCAGAAAGTACTACCACATACTTGCCATAATCATACCACTGCTGGAGATAGGATCCTGAGCTGGGTGGCCTTGTAAAGCTGTTCTTTGGTTCCGACATATCATCACTGTTGAACAAAATCTGTTCCAAATTTTGCTGAATCTAGACAAAAGTCATAAGAAAGCTGTCTTCTACAATCCAGCCCTTTGTAATAGCATTCCTTTGTCCTAGCTATCAGTTGCATGAATATTATGTCAATTTTCAATGTCACATTCATATAACTTGTTTTGAAGGGGCAATTAATAAAACAAGTCCGGTTGCCTGTCCTGGGAACTTATTTTTGAAAAGAAAATGTGCCTTTCTAACACATGGGTTTTGTTTAGATCAAACGCCAGCGTTCTTTGAGGTTTCGAAAAACATTTGGGAAAGTTATTACAGCAGAGAAGTCACCTCTGCTAGTTACACGCCAGATTTCTTTTTGTTTTCCAGATCAGGACTGAATGATTCAGAAGGAACAGTTTCAGACAGCATTTAATTTACCTTTTTGACTACATAATAAAAATGTGACATCTAGGAATGATGGGTAGAAACTATTGTTGGTCTAGTTAAATTGTTGATTCTAACTGTCTTTCCTCTGTATCATTGTCCTATGACATGCATCAAGATGAGAAAAGTTAGAATTTTTCTCATGTGACAAATGTAATTTTGTCAAAATGATATCTTTTTGTTCTTTAACTACTAATAGAACATGCACTGTCATAACAGCATTATGGAAGGCAGAATGAAAATGTTATTTTTACAATTTTTTTACCAATTTACCATTGCTTTTCTACTATTTTCTGGCTTTTCATAACATTTAGTAATTCACTCCATAGTCAGATTGCCCAGTGAGAAGATGTAGAGTCTTTTATTAATTGCAAAAGAATCCAGGACACTCTGAATGTTTTCAGGCTTCTGGAATCATTGAGATGACCATAAACACGCTCAGACTTACATTAGCCCAGTGCTTCTAATGACTTTATATAATCTTTTTTCCCTTTTTTGCACTTCATAACTACTCCTAAGATACCTGGAAAAGGAGGGATGCCAAGAAAATTACCTTATCTCTGTTAAGGTGCTGTTTGCACTGGCACTTTGAATCATACTAGGTTATGAGCTTGAAAAGTTGCATTCAATGCCATGACACCAAATACAATTTTGTAATCCATTTGGACAAGGGGCTATCTTGCTTAGTAACTCCATCAGCTGTCCATGGCTGAAACAAACACGAGTTAGCGTTACTCAATATAATTCTCACAGGCATAACCTGACATTAGAGGGAAGATAAACCTTAATCCATTCATTTGTGATACCACATCTAAACAAAGTGATGTATTTTGAAAAGATTTTTCAATACCATTTCTGTAGTTACTTATACCTTGTTAGTTCTGTACATTTCTGGATTGTTTTCTCAACAGAAAAAATGACAAGACCCAGTTCAGCCTTCTTAAGATGCACCAACATGCTGTGCTTAGTAAAGAGCCTTTAAAGAGACTAGCAGTTTCAATATATAGTTTCTTGTTGAATAGGTTTTTTATAAATCCTTGCCATTTATATTTGTTGTGATATCTTTTCTTTGCCAATAATAGTTAATCTGAAGGCAGTTTGTACTGGTCTTTCTAATAGCCAGGTAGAGTAATAACCTCTACAGCCTCATCTGAGACTCCTAGCACAGATAGCTGTTAACAAATGATGGTAATAACAAGTAGAATTACTATTGTTGCCAAGCATAAGGATCCTTTTTATATGTAGTTTAATTATCCCTTTCTGCTATGATATCTTTTTAGGTTACACATATTATGAAGTAGAAAAGTTATAAAAATCATAAATATCAGACCAGGAAAAGCCGTAGCAGCACTAAATCAATGGCTATTCTGTCTGAGGAACTGACAGAGCTGGACCTTTGGGATCATCAAATCTGTTGTTTGTTGTGAGCTGCATGATCATATGGATTCCATAGGTCAGGATCCACAGTAAAACTATAGATGTCACCAAGCCCATCCAGATTCCAGGAGTGAAGAAGCCTGTACAGTCACTTGCATAGGAAAACTGGTTGTTTTCAATGTTGAAGCCTTGAATCTGAGAATGAAGAAAGTTAGATAGATGAGTGTGATTAAATGTGGAGCATAGGCCCAACTTTCAGGATATATGTGGTAATTACAAAAAAACGCAGCAGCTAATTACCATTTACACTTTGCCCATTAAAAAAGAGTGAGAACCAAATCCTTTGCATAAGAATTTTCCAGGTCTCCTTTCCACCCAGGAAATTAAAGATGCAGAATTCATTTGTTTGGCAAGAGGTAGGTTGTGTTTCCCACTTCAGAAATTTCTGTTACTTTTAGAAGTAACATCCCAAAGGGGACATGTGATCAGTATTGTTCAACAACCACTTCAGAATCAGGAAACTCCAAGCACCCAAAGGCATGAGACTTAGGGACCCCCAGATCATATGATCTGTTGAACTACCCTGAGATTTTTAGCTAATAACTCCTTGACAAGGAGAACTCCCCAAACCTACTTTAAAATACACCTAATGAAGATATTTTTGTCTGAGTTTTAGTGAAATTTCAAGGAGAAAACACTTGTGAAACCTTTCTTCCCCCCTCCTTAGACATCAGAGACTTAAATCAGGAGAGAGGGCTTGCTTCCTTGAGGTGTGGGATCTGTGTTGTCTATTAACATATGAAACCCATATAGCTTTTCCAGCAGTTAGAAAAACCTGTAATATCTCTTCTTTGACTGGATTCTTAAGGTCTGCCACTGACTGAACTCCTGCCATACTATTTTCCTCAGAAAAAACCAACTGATTTGGGGATCTATTCTCTGCCTAGCCACCAATTTTGCAAAAAGTATCAACAAACTGAATGCCTTTGAGACCACTATCCTTCTAAAAATTTTGTTAAAACCAGTCAAACGATTAGAAAACTATGAAGAAAGGGAATACAATCCCCGCTCTACACACATATACACATAATGATGTAAGTACTGATTCTTTCAGAAGGAAGGGAATTTAACTGGCGGAAGAAAATGAAGGAAGGCAAGAATTAAACTGATCTGTGGTTTTTTAAGTCTTTCTTAAGTAATTTTTTAAAGAAGAACGGAGACTGGGATTCTTATGTATTTACAGATTCTTTGATACGCAGGTGTAAGAAAAGCACCAAACATCATAAATCTACCAGTAAAGAAACAAGACCTTAAAACTGTTTTATATGAAATAGTATAGAATAAAATAATTGTTTAAAAATATTATTTTATTTAAATCACTTCCCTCACCAGGCAATAAGCAAGAAAGCAGAAGATCGTGTATTTCTACTTTTCTACGTTCCCACTCCATGATTACTCCATGTTTTATGATAAAGTAAGCGGGAAGCTTTGTGGTAATAAAAGAATTGGTGCTTCCTAGGAAAGGTGTTGGTACGAACATTGAAGAAATTAGTCTGCGGCTTGCATACTGTAGTATGCTAGTAAACACTCTGGGTTTGAGTTCATTCGTGGCTCAGGCACCTAAAGTAACTGTATATATAATATGTGCGTTAAAACCAATGTCTATACCTTCCAGAATGCTGATTAATAAAATTGTTACCACACACAGAGCTAAGGGCTATTAAGGTACTGTGGAGGTGAAGACAGCTTTAGCAATTCAAGCTTTTCTGGCCTCTTAGAAGAATCTTTCCAAGTCAGATCATGGTAGCTAACTTGCAAATACTGCCTGGTTTCACTATAGGCAGTCAGAGTTCTGATTAAAGCAGGATTAGCAAAAATAAGCTCTTGGGTTGGATAACTGCTCAGTTTTAGAGAATACAGGCGATTACCAAAGCCTTTGCTTGTTAAGCCGCTGCTTTGACAACAGATGAGAATGCGAATAGGAATCATGAAATGTAGCCTGAAAGACTTACAATAAAAACAGAAAACAGGTGATGATTTATGACATTTGTATTCAGAAAATGGATTGAAGTTCTGGAAAGCAATACACACTTGTTACCACATTTACAAGAACTCTCCAAGGCACTTAACAGGTGTTTTTGGTTTAGAAAGGCTTTACCACTTCTGGTTTAGAGCCAGAAATACTGAATTTTGTTATGTCAATCCTATTGGGGTTTTCTGAAGCAGGATTATGCTTACTGAACCTTTGAGGTGAAAGCTTTAATTGTACATTCTTAAAATGCTATGTCTATTTTTAGGCAGGAGATGAAGTATATGCAGGGTTCTTTTGTTTTTCTGAAGCTTTATCATTTCTGTGGGGGTGTTAGATCCCAGGTGGGAGATAAAAATGTGACTCCCAGCAGCATTTCTACCTATAGAAAAGTTAAAAATACTTGCATGTGGTTCTTTAATTTTTATGAATGTAAAAGACTTTTGGACGCAGGCTTCTGTACTGCAGAAGTTTTAATTTTAGTGTTTGGACCAGCATAATTTGTCTTGGTTATACTAGTCCGTATTTGCTGTTAAGTTTTAAAATAATTTTTTGAATGGAGTTTTCTCATCATTTGACCTTTGACAAAGCCTTCAAGTAAAATATGTTGTTTTCATGGCCCTTATGTGTACACTGAACATCTAATTTCTGAACTTAGAAATATTTTAGCCACAAGAATCATAATATTCATGATTTAAAAGTTTTTCACAGTTTTTGTTAGGAACAAAGGGGCTTCTAAACCACTGTGACACATACTAAAAAAAAAAAACAGTGCTTTTGGTGGCAGCCTCCTCTTTAACTTCATAGACAATTCTGAGATACTCAAAAGGATGAAAAGTATTGTGGTAGAACAACCATTCCTGCAACAACAACAACAAAATGAATTAAAAAACCCCACCAAAACCAGAGCAGTTTTGGGACTGTGCACAGCTGTGAGTGGTGACACCCTAGGCTATGGGCATGCCTAGACAGCATCCCACAGCGGTTCTTCCGGTGGTAGTGACTGAGCTAGCTCCAGAACTAAAGTAAAAGGCTGCATCAGTTCAGACTTGCCTTGGAACAATATATACAAGGCTTCACTGTGCAGGTGCCATGTGCCTCTAATACAGTGATACTGTTTTCAGGACCCAACACTGCAAAGTGCTGTTGTACCAGCTAGACTGGCATTGGATCCCAGTTTCTAGTTCATTGCATAACATTGACATCAAACTCATGTTCCTCAATTTCAGCAACAAGATTTTGTGCTGCCTGCAACCACTGAGCACATCCCATGTGTAACAGAGCTTAGGGGTTTCTAAACCTCATTCTAGAACAAAGACTGATATTGAGGTCAACCAGATTTCACTACATATTAGTGGAAGGTATCTGGAAAGGTTCGATCTAGTTCAGATAGAACCTGGGAATGAGCCCAGAATAGTGACTTTTTGTTTTCTCACACAACAGAAAAGATCAGAACAGGACTTTTCAGTTTGTGGTCCATGCTTAGGATGTGATCAGAGAAAAAGGCCTTTCCCGAGAGGAACTGGAAGTTCTGTTGTCTGAACAGCAGAAGCAGCTGCTGCTCCAAATCAATAAGAAGGTGGGAAGCCTACTTCTGAACAAGACTCCAATGAAAGATGCCTACTAAGGATGGAGCAAGGCCTCTCTCTAAGATTTGAGAAGGCAGCCGCATCAATGTATATAGAGATTAAAGGAAAATATAGGTTGTAAATGGACACTTCCTATTTTCATAACCTATGTACTTTCATAGGTTAGTGATGCCAAAGTCTAACTTCAAAGAGTGACTGGGCAAAGTACAGTTGTGAACTCAGATATTTTAAGGCCTTTGCACAAAAAATACCATGAGGAGGAACCTTCACAGCATTGGTGTGTATTGCTTTGTTGCTTTTCAAAAAACTGTGGGACTTGATCCTGGAATTTGTGGAAAATACATGTCAGTGCCAATGCTGTTCCTTTGAGATTTCCATTGTTTAAGCAGAAATGTCAAATCTGGACTCAGATGATTGAGATTTTGTTTGTTATCAAAACCATAAATAAAATTATATCAGCATTTGGATCCAGTTATCATGGGGTTTGCTCGTCTTTGACAAAGAGAGTCCAGTTTGGAATTATTCTTCTCATTTCCATAAAGTCTTTAATCAAAGAAATCCCTTAGTGCAATATTGTTTAGAGGTATAAATGTTGATGTGCTTCTCCTAAGTCAAGATCAATGCTCAGAATAATAAAGATGCAATCACCTACACCTCACATATGTAGTCTGTATTACTGCACTAAATAGACAGAAAATCTATGCCGTATTCAAAAAAAAAAAAAAGCCAACTGCTTTCCTCTGGGCCATGCGGGACCTAGTATTGCTCCTGACTGAACTCCATGGCAAACTTTCCCTTAAATCTAATTGCACTGGGCTTTGTTTCTGTGTGAAGTAGTACAGACAGTCTATGTCACTGAAAACAGTAGCCCCACTAAGCTGTACTTTCCTAGGTAAATAAAGTGCAAAGAAATCAAATGAAAACAAAGTAAGCAGCATAAAGCCACCCACCTAAGAGGCCCATGTTTCCAATAGCAGCCCAATTCATTAAACAGGCATGGGGACTCAGTAATTCTTTGCCTGATTACCCGCATTCGGGTTTTTTTTTTTTTTTTTTTTTTCTGTGGACAACTTCATCGTTTTTTGTTTTTCAAAGCTGTGTTTTCATGTTCTTTTTGTTCAGCAACTGATGTCTTTTTTACCCCCTTGTTGAATAGCTCACCTAGGGGGAACAGCTTTTCTTTTACATTTTCCTTCTGGCTGAAATGAAAGTAAAGGCATTATTAATGTTTGTCGTTCAACACCTACAATAGCAAGTAACAGTTCTTGGAATTATCTCTGAAATGGCAATGGGTACTCACTTGCAACCTGGAAATGAAAACATCCCAGTTTTTTGCCTCATTGTTGGATGGAATCAGCCTTGCAGGATAGAGATTGCTTGTTCCCACCAGCTGACAGTGAAATGAATACTCTGCAGGAGCAGAGATGACAGAAACGTTAAATTTAGCGAACTTTTCTCCATCTTGTACAATCTCAACTGAATCT
The DNA here is from genome assembly GCF_949628215.1 of Phalacrocorax aristotelis. Classification (NCBI taxonomy): domain Eukaryota; kingdom Metazoa; phylum Chordata; class Aves; order Suliformes; family Phalacrocoracidae; genus Phalacrocorax; species Phalacrocorax aristotelis. The sequence continues at coordinate 194,111,308 of NC_134276.1, forward strand.
AAAGTGGACCAATTTCTAGCCGAGCCTCCATAGAAATTGTTGGTCATTAAAAACCTAGAAAGACAAGAGAGAGAAAAAAAAATTCAAAATGACAGAAGGAAAAAGTTAATATTAATTTGATAAAGTACTGGTGGCAGATAAAGGTTCATTATTGCTAGCTGCAAACATCACAGTTGGTATCTTAGCTTGGCCTCCCATATCATTAAGATTGTTCATAAGTGAAGAGACTGTAAATATGTTTTTATTACTTCTTAGAGTTTCATCTCACAAGCACAGCTTTCCATAGCTGTGGCAGGCAAGGAGCAAATGCGATTTCGTTCTTCAAGGGCCTCTGCCAATGCAGCATTTGATCAGTTACCAACAGTTTATAACCAGTGGAGCAGAACCTGAGAGACTGGCAGTAGGCCTGCAGAGGCTCTCAATAAACATTTTATGGGATTTTTTGAAAATTGCTTTTATGATAGGTACAGGCATGATAACCATTCTGATTTATCATTGCACTTCTTCCTTGGCTCAGATGCCTAAATGGCAATTCCTTTGCAAATGTCTGAATTTGCAGCAGAAGACAGAGTTTGCTCTCACTGGAAGGTGGGGAGGGGTCGTCAGCCCTAGTTTCCCAATTTGTAGTGGGTTTGGCACAAATATTTTCTCATTTTGAAAAGGTCTGTGTATGCGCTGTATTGCAGCAGCTTCCAGTAGTTTATAATAATGGGATTTATATATAGATAGTTCTACCACTGCAGTCTGAACATCTCCCAGATTTCTGAAACAGAAATAATTGAGAACATCCTGAAGTACATCCGGATGTTTTAAAGATCAGGACTATGTCCTAGTGTTTACCACATTTTACCCGGTTACTTTTAGGTATTCAAGTTATCTCATAAGGAAATTATAAACTTTTCTGCTTATTTAACATTGCTTAATACTTTAACCCTACTTGGTCTATGCGTGTATTGCTTTATATAGTTTGCTGAAGGGTTTTTCTGCTTCTTGATTACCACAAGGAATTTAGAAGTGGAATCTTTTCAGGAATAAGTAAGACTTGTTACAAAATGAAATATTCTGTCTATCCACAATGGGTAACACTGTATGTGGATTTTAAAATTTAGGGTAATAGATGCAATTATGACAAGTTTGAAAAATAAATAAAAATAAGCAGTTTGAAAAATACGACAGGTTTGAAAAATTAATGTGGCACAGTATAGAATATTTTATGTTCAATAGGGTATAAGTATATAGAGGGAGAATATTCTCTGTTGTAGAATATTGCTTATTTGTTCAAATCAGTTGCTTTCAGTAGCATGCCATCCACGCTACACAGAGTCTAAACTCAACAGAGAAATGCTCTGTAGAAGTAGCACACAAAATTTTACAAGTTAGGTTACTACAGTAACTGAGTCTTTTCTTTTTCTTTTTTCTTTTTTTTTTTTGTCCTTTTAATAATCTGTGGGGTTTGACTTATATAACTTCATAATCCTCGAGAGTTTCAAAATGCTCAGAAGGAATCCTAGAACTCAAAGTGTCATTCAGGTGAGAAAAGGATGTTTTGTTTTATGGCATTCCTTATGTTTTGAGCCTAAACAGCTCTTTCCAGACAACATTCAGCTGCAAGCATCAGTGAAAAAGAAAAAAAAATTGAATTTCATCTAGTACATGTTCACAAATATTTATGGAAAATATTCAATTGTTATAGTGATAAAGTTACAAAATTAGAAGATGTATTAGCCTAGATATTAATTTTTAGAAGAAAGGAATCTTTTCCTGATAAACAGCACAATCTGAACAGAATTTCCATGTTGTCTCAGTAGCAATGCTATAGGCACAAGCTGAAGGCCAGTTATAAGCACAGAGAAGTTTATGTAAATGTTTGTGCCAGCCACAGATACTGGGAGTGCTCTGTACTTTTGCTGAGAAGATAAGTGGTAAATAAGGAAATTCTTTGGAGACTTAACGATATGAACAAGCAAGTTTTATAAGACTATGTATGTAAGTACAGTCTAAAGCGATCTCCAAGAGAACACTGTCTCTTCCTGTTGCACCAAAGACCAAAATTTTATGCTACTTGCAGATTTATGAGAATTAAGATTCTAATTAATGAACTAGTTGAGCATGGTTAACTTACTAATACTGGTTTTTATCCTAAATTACTTTATTTATTTAATATTTTCTCAGATGAGTAGATAGCAAATAGAATGAGCACAATATAGCAAATGAATGACAAGGGGAGGAGAGATGACAAAGATTTTATTCGCAGTACTGAAAGTACCTTGGCTTTTATAGGAAATGTTGTGTTCATATTAAACATTAGAGCCAATACAGGAAGCAAACTTCCACACAGACATTAGGTACTTTACGTATCGAGGCACAAACAACTCCTGGTCATAGGCCAGACTCCGTTGTGCCAGATAACCATATGAACTCTAAATGCCACCACCTGTTACTGATCACCGTCTCATGTGGCTGTTTATTACAAGGAGAGATATTTCTGGACAGGAAGCTAGCTGGAATGACTACAGTTTCAAAGATTCAAAGAGAAACATAACTGTTAGGTAAAAGACTTTAAAACATGGTTCTTGGGCCAATTCTATTCTATACATGCTATGAGCAACAACAACAGTCAAGTACTTATGAATGTAAGTGGGGGAAATACTAATGCTCTGCACTTCCATCCACTTTGACACCTTTTCCCAGAGAAGATGACAGACAGGTGCTTGAACAGCTGGACATCATCAGCTGCTGAGAGAGCTGAGATCATGATTCTTCCAGCAAAAACAACTGCCTACTGCTCCTACCCCTGCTGCAGCAGTATTCACTTTTCTAAAACTAGCACTACCAGAAACACTCTACAACTGCTCCCTAACAGCTCACCTCTCAGTGGCAAGTGCAGGAGGATGAATGGGACTGCTGCTCTTGCTTGTGAGAGATACAGGGAGTTGGCAGCTGTTTGCATAGGGCGAAGCAGCTATTGCAGCTGTTAGTAGGAGGTGGGATATGACTAGCTGCTCAGCACGAGGTGATAGACTAGTGGTGGTAAGGGCAGGCTCTAGATCCAGATCATACTGCTAAATTAGAGCCTCTTACTGACGAATAAATTGAGCTATTCGAATGTAGTCCTCTCTGGTGTCACTTTGTCTTCAAGGGATGCTCCTCTACACCTAAGTAAATGGCCTTTATAGGGGAAAAAATGCAGTCATGGCTCTAAGCTCTGTTCCTTCCTGCCTCTTTGCTCTGCTTGTATCCTGTTTATTGAGGCAGACTGTAATCTTACCAAGGAGTCATCTTGAACAAGAAATGTAATCAAAGTGAACCAGAAAGGGAAAACAGAGGTTGTAATATATCTCTGTGGGTTTTAGAAGCTCTTGACAATAGACATGCTGAGATAAAAAAGGTGAATAGTGTCCTGAATCATGAAAAGATCAATGGATTGTTCTGGTTGTGTTGAGTATATCGCATTATTTGCGTTATATGCCATCCGATATTGTACCATGGTAGCTAATACAGGCGTAAATGACACAATTGTCTCTTAAATCAAGGGATAATCCAACAGAAAACAGCAAAAATAACAAGGGGTGTCTTTAGCAGCAAGTTTTCTTTATAAAGGCTTCTGAGGTGTTGTGGGTTGATGTGAGCCAGCAGCCAAGCACCCACGTAGCTTCTTGCTCATTTCCCATCCCCAACAGGACAGGGGTGGAGAATAGATAGAGCAAAAATGAGGAAACGTGTGGGTCAAGATAAAGACAGCTTAATAAGTGAAGGGAAGAGGGAAAAAAGCAATACAGAATTGCTACAAAAGCAATCACTCTCTACCTCCCGCAAGCAGGCCAATGCACAGTCAATTGCCAAAGTCAAGGCTTTGCTGAAGCAATGACTACCCTGGAAGCCACCACCCACCTTCTTCCTCCATTCCATTTTTTTATTTCTATTTCTAAGCACCTGTGTCATACATCAAAAATAATCAGTTTAGGCATTTTTGTGCCTAAATGCACTGAGAGGCTATTAAAAACCTGGATCACACCTAGTCCAAATAAATAAATCAAATTTGCCTGCAAAACACAGCCAGCCTATGCTGCTTTAATTACTCTCTGGGCATGACAGCAGTCAGGACTTCACCTACTCTCTTTTCAAGTCCTCACCTATTCTGGAGCCTGAGTTTCTTATCCCAGCTTCAGGGGCCGTTTATGCATTTTGGTATTTACTTATAATATATTCAAGTAGAAGTACAGGACAAGAGAAACTTTATATTTCTGTCTTTACTACAATAGGCTTAAAGGATGTAAAAAAGTATTTCAGAATAAGAGAGAAAACATGAACCATTCACCTTTTGTACTGGTGTTCTCTTTTAATTTACAGTCAGTCTGTCTGCAGAGTTGCTTCAAATTTCTTCTCTTCAGATGCACCTCAGATTCATGACCACATTAAAGTTTTCTCCCAATAATTAATTAAAATTATATGATTTTAACAGATGACTAAACATAAACCTGAATAATCCTGATTAAGTCTATATGCATGCACTAACATTGCATCTGATCTTTTTGTGCCTGCTGCAGAACTCAAAATCTAAGATAGGTGTTTCAACTGCCGAAGTACTTTGTTTTTATGGTAGCATCCTAAGGTTTGAAATTTGCTGTTGTATAGTTGAGCAAAACCTGTTGACTACTTTAAAGAAAACAACCCCTCTAAGATCTATCAGTTAACCTGGTAGCTAGTTTTGCAGCACAGTGTTGTGGTCCATAGGATTTTCAAGTGCTTTATGATTCATATTATTTTCTTGGAACTGTAATTTTACTACGAAGCATGGTATTATGCTGAGGATGGTCACATTCAGGACAAATGTAGAAAGCAACTAGATTCATTCATACAGAAAGAGATTACAGGAGAGCAGCTAAGACCTGCACTAGTATGAGTAAAGAAGCAGAATGAGAATCTAGGGCCCTGTTTTGGTGGGTCTGTCTGTATGAGTGTGGGACAGGAGCAGCAGACAGTAGGCAGAGGAGCACCAGGGCAGCACCAAAGAAAGTGGTACTTTGTGACTTGGAGTAAAAATAAAGACACGACTTGGGCAGAGTCTTGATTTGAGAACAGTAATTTTGCAATAGGATCCAAGGAAAATATTTCCTTAATTCCCCATGTTGTTCAGGGAAATGCATGCCCCTTTGATATTTTACACTATTGAAACCAAGAAATGCTTGACTCCGTCCCCAAGGACAAGTCTCGAGGATCCTATACACAACTAACTACAATAGTCAAAAAAGTAAAAATACTATAATAACAGCAAACTTATCTGTACATTATGTTCTTTCACAAAGCTCTAGATGCTTGGGGGGGGAGGGGAGATGTTAAATAACAAAGCATGTTTGGTTTTTTGCCACGTATCATGGGCTCTGATGGTGACTGCAAGTGTCTCTATGCACTCCAAATACAACTCCAAACACATCACTGACTCTCTTCAAAACAAGTCCTTCTGGGGGTCCTTTTACCTAAATGCAGAATGCCCTTCTGCATTTTAACTGCTGCTCCTGCTGCTGAGGAAAGAACTGAGGTTTGTGGACCAGCAGTGGTATGGCAGCCCTCGATCAGTAGCAGATGCTTTCCCCATCCCTAGAATCCACTAGTAAAAGCAACAGCTGCAAGTTCTCCCTTTGACTTTTCACCCCAAGTCTTCCCATTCTGTAACTTTTCTTCCCTCTTCTCATGGTAGGAGAATTGTGGTCTTGTTACCATCCATGGAGCCGAAAAATTACAGGTTTTTGCATCCCTCATTAGCCACAAGCTAGCTCTGACAGGCTACACTGGTAATCCATATTAGGACATATTAGGACAACCCTGGACATGCAAGTAGACTTCAGCTCCTAGAACTGTTCACAAATCACAGTTAGATTTCCCTGAGGCAGGAGTTTGGTCTGATCCTATTAGCAAAGCAGGACGTTGCATATATCGGTACCTTACAGTAAGGCTATTTGCCTACACCACTTTTTCAGAACTTTACCTGAGCATATTAATATATTCTCTATAAAAAGACTGTATCATTGTTCTCCTGTATAGTAACTCAGCAGAAAAGAAAGCAAATCATAATTTAAAAAACATGTTCAGTTAACTCTCCCTCTTTTTTTGCTCCTAATTTACAAACAGGCTTCGTACATCACAAAGATCTATTTAAAAATAAATCATAAGTTACCTTATCTCTAGGCTGCTGATTCCATTCACTGGCTTTGTGTATTTTAATGACAGTCTAAGAATAAGAAACAGATTTTTAATGTTAGAGTAGTCAGCTTTAATTAGATCATTGTGACATTTCAATCGGAGGGAATATTCTAAATCAATAGGCAATTACAAAAGTCATATAGCAAAGGTTCAGTACACAGAAAAATATGACAAAATATTTCTAGAGGTTTTTTTACCCAAGAGCAGGTGCTTCAAAGTAAAAGAAAACAGAGATCATGTTTCATTAATGCACTTCCAGCTGAATTACTACCTAGTAACTAGCAATACTCCCCTTCAAGGGAATTTTACAATGAAATTATGATCTCGTTAGTGCCAGTGGAGATTTCTGTGATGGTGAGATTGGGCACAGGGAAACCTGTTTGGACCAAATGTTAACAAACAAGGAAGTAAGGAATTAAAGAGGAAAAAAAATGTGAAAATAAGAGGCTACATCTGAACTATTTTTGTGGTCTTGACTCAATCTTTTCCTAGAATATCCAGTTTAGTATTTTTTATTTTGTGTGCTTTAGAAGAAGAAAATTAAATTCATATTACCTTGACATTGCATCATTTCTGATTAGTTTTGAGAATCACACGTATTATGATACAAAATTTCTTGTGCTACTCACGTTGTGTTGATATCTGAGCACTCAGAGGAAGAAATATCCACATTCTGCGTTACAAATGTTGCATTTGTCAAATCTATAAAAACTGAACTGTTGGCTTTGAGGCTGAAATTACTAGCATAAAAAAGGATGCATATATCATTTCCAGTGGTCACAGTCAGAGGAGGATATGATAAACTGCCTTCTTCCTCGGTGGCCATTAATTGTCGTCTTAATTCCCCCACCACATTAGTTCTTCTAGAAATCTGGAATAACAGCACATTAACAATTCATCTTCTTTATAGGAGATAATATCAGTTGAACACAGACCTTCACCGTTCTGTACCATGAGCACCCATCCTTCTTAAATCCTCAATCAACCTCAATATTTATTATTGTCTGTCTATTTAATTGGCAGTATGGAGGCTAATGGGGTGGTGTTAACCTGGGTTCCCATGGTCAGGTGTCCACATGTGAAAACAAGCACCACTGGTATTAGGCAAATTAACATAATGTTAATGCTGTTAATGCTGCGTTAAGATAGTTGCGTGCATTAGTGCTAACAGGTAAAATAATTCATTTTTTTAACAGATGAATATACAGAAAGAAAATAACATTTTTTCTGCAATAAAATCACAAGAAAACTTCAGCTTGCGAGTTCAGTGACCTCCCCCATTAGTAAGAATAGCTGGTTTTGCACGCTTCATTTTTACAGGCGTGAAAGCAGGCTATTTAACTAAAGTAGTGTTATATTTAGACTCTTATGATGGCTTCTGGAAAAAGAAGATCTATGCTCATTTGGCTGATGTGGCGAACTAGAAGAGACTTCACTGCATGTATACATTTGCTTTTAGGAGGTTTCCAGGAATTCCCTTTAACAGGTAATGCTTTTTTACAAATTTGTGCAGGGCACCCTTGGTAAAACAGCCCCATTGATACCAGTGGCAAAAGCTAGCTGACCTTATCACATGATAACTTAATCCTGTTGTTCGTATCTTACTCTTCACTTCTTACTCTGTTCATATCTGGGCTACTCCATCTGTTTTTAAGACCCATGTCAGCTTTACAAGCTTGTATTCTACAAGTGGCCTCTGGCCTTGGATCACTTTGGGATACAAGAAGGAGAGGCATCTTACCAGAACTATAATTATGTGGAGCTATTGCCTGGAACCATTTTTAACAGATTTAAAGACACACAAGGACCATTTTCCAGGCTGGAACAGAGGCTATAATATCACTTTATAACCTGCCTGTGGAGAGGAGCCCCAGAAGGTTTTGTCACCTTAACGGCTGCTCCCTAAATGCGATTGGCCATCTGTTATTTACAACGCGTCTTTGCAGATACCTCATTCTACGAACAAAGCAGAATGGGCTGAGTTAAAAACCCTTGACTAAACACTCAAATGAAGATTGCGATCTTCCTTTCCCATACATGCATACTTTATGAATTTCTTTTTAATTCAGAGTAGTGCCTTTTCAAATACATCAGGATATGTATTATTTTAAATGAATACCATTTCCTTTAAAAGAATAGTGTACAACAAAAGAAAATATTCAACTTTTGATATAAAACTTTTAATCTTCCCTTAGGCTCTCCTGAAATGTAATCATTTTATTTTGAACTGAGAGGACGAGCTGAAGTCTAAATTATATCCTGTCTAACAATTGACTTCACTATGTGGGCCCGGCATATCATCTAAAGAGGACTTTAAAAACCACCTGCTAATAGCTGAAAACAAGGTTACATTGGAGATTGTGATTGGGTTAACTAGGGGGATTAGGTTTCAGTATCTTAAAATAAAAAGAAAGCTATTAGAATTTAATCTTGAGACTACAGCTTTACTTCTATTGCTCTGCTGCCAGTACTTTGTTGTGAGGCTCTCACATAAAGATTCCCTTTTGTCTCTGAAAAAGCACACGAACCGAAAGAGCATTTGCCTGTAAAGGAGGGATGTCAGGGACTAAGAAATCCACTAGTTTCCCATGATTAAACCTATTTTAACAAATTTACACATGCTGAAGAAGGGAGGCAATACAGCTTCCCAAACACATTCTAAAAGCTGTCTTTGTGTCGGTCATATTTGTGGCTGAAAACACAGGCAGTCATGGACTGTGCAGCCCAGCAAGACCTTATCTGTACAGCTATAGGCAGGCAGGACGACTACACCAAACGGGAGCCTGAAAGTATCAGTTCTCTGGAGAAATGTCCTCCAAACAATTACAAGCCTGTATATTCATCCCTTCAGACTGAAGATGCATTTCTATAAGTTACCAGTGGGTAAGGTAATTTAGCACATTCAAAATCAGAAAGCATTACCTTACAGAGATTGAAGAAAATTTAATCTTGAGGCTGGAAGGGGGGATCTCTGAAACACCCCAACCTGGGATGCATCGGAGACCTGAAGGCAGCAGTTACTCCTTCCCACCTGCGGTGGGAAGCGGAGAGCACCCCCAGTATGCCCCTGCCTCTCTGTTTCAGGCACATTTTCTTATTCTTTTGTTGCTGCACAAACATGAGCTTACTGAATTAAAATCATTCTTCCCATGCCATATATTTCATGCTAAACTATAAATGACAAGATACTTCCTTGAGAAATGGATTATATTTACATTGAATTCTTGTAAATCAAATTAGATTATTTAGGAACAATCCATAGTGGCAGTGTTGTCAATCACTAAACCATATTTTATTCTGTTCTTTAGTGCCCCCTTCACCTTTACCTAATCTGAACTGTAGGATGTGTGAGTCACTGTCTTGTTCCTCTGGATTTATCAATGACATTTTTGATCTCAGATATGCAAGGAACAATCACAAGATCTGATTAAATGAGATACAGAAAAGAAAGGGTGCCATTTACATTGCCCTAGACCAGAATTGAACACTATAATTACTAACTGAATTACAGAAGTAGCCTGGACAAAATTCTTCCCTTTGATCTGTTTTGCAAGCCACCTAATTCAGAATCATCTCTCTTGGAAAGGAGAAAGACATCTGATCTGGCAACATTTTGATGCACCAACATACTGATCTTTTTCAAAGCAAACAGACCTTACATCCAAAATTATTCATTTGTTTTGTTGTTGTTGCTGGGGTTTTGTTGGCTGTTCCAAAATAGAATGGCTAGAGACAAGAAAAAAGATTGTGGGCCATTTTCTATATTTGAAATTGCAAACAAACATAAATCAAATGGTTGCAAACACATACGAGAAAAATAAAAAATACTGGGAAAATAAAATTTTCATTGGCTGAAATCATGACTGGTAATGAACCATAGCAACAGGCTACATTTCAGACTAGTTTCAATGTGGGCTTTTTGGATATCAGTTCCACAGATGGTTATGCTTTCTTTTTCAGTCTTGTACTTCTTGACTTTTTTATTGCTACGTTTAGGTGTGCACATCAAGAATAAGAAAACTGTCCTGGTGGTGCTCGTTGCTCCTTTTCATTTCTAACAGTATGGATGTATGACCACATCCTCTCTGTGGAGTGGTTGCTCTTATTGTAACAGCTAGGGGAAAGGGAAGGTCTTTGTGTAGTTTCAGGGAGGCAAGGAGGACGAAGGGTCTACTCCCTTTCTCTTTTCAGGTTGTATCTTAGCCTAGTTCCTGTCTCCGTATTGTACTGTGCACTACAGTGTGTTCTCTGTATACACCCTACTTAGATGGCGAATGTTAATTTTTCCAGATCTAGTCATGACACAATTAAACCAGTTCTGGAATCACGAAACTACAGAAAAATCTTAGATTCTATTTTTTAAAAAGTGCAGTAAAGAACCAGATATTGCTTAATAGTATTAGACTTCACAAATGCAGAACAGAGCCTGAAAATATTTAGGGCATGCAGGTCAAAATGCAAAAGTTCAAAATCCATTGTGAAAGGGGAGGTCAAACGATCCTTTTGGATCACTTACAATGGCCTGAATCATGAGGTGTAATATCCAAGGAGGGGAGGGCAGGCACTGCAACTACTACCATAGCACCCCAAAGACAAATACTTGCTGCCTGAACTAGGTTTTGGTTTTGGTAGCTTGAACTGCATCTACCCACAATGTACCATCAGTAATTCTTTTGACAGGATACCAAGTTGACTGCCTGCTTGCATTTTCTCAATTCATTTTAATAGGGATCTTTACAAACTTCTTTTGTAAGATATAATTTTAAAATGACACTAGGAGGCTGCTGAGTGCAGGGGTGCTGCTCCCAGCAGAATGGCAGATCATGCTGCTTGCTGGGGTTTGGCTGTGGCACATCAGAAGCCACTCAGCATTCACATTCAAGCCAAGTATCAGCACATTTCAAATCCATTTTCTGAAACTACCATTTCAGTTTCCATCCCACCCAAACAGGTCAGTTTTCCTCCATGTTTTCTAACTGATGTAGCTTTATGGCCTCACTATGGACTTCATCACTGCCCCCCTGCTAATACATCAGTTTTTCTGAAAGAGACTGTACCACAAATCTGTGATGCAGGCAATGGCTGTTTGTATCTCACTGCTAAAGGTCAAAAGTTTGTTAGGCAAGCATTAAAATTCAGTATAACCACAAAGATGTTCTTTGCAGTGTAAAGTTTATAAAACCGTGTGTATAGCAAGCAGAAAGAATGTATTTGATTGCACTTATATTTCATTCATCTATTGGTGCAAGGTTGTATCATAACTGTGCTTTGAGCAGTCAAAATTGAGCATATCAAGCAGAGTTACCAATTATCTCTATTTCTGAGAGTTCGAATTGTTTACATTTTTATGATTTATACTGTTTTCTGGGTTTTGGTGTTTTGTTCCCCCTCTACGCTATCTTAAAATATAATTCAATTTTGGCCCTAGATTTGGTGAATCTCGCATTCCATAGAAACCTCAAGCAGTGTCCCTGTTTTGTTGAGGAGACTGGATTCGTCCTGGATTCATCCTCATACATCAGAGGGTCATGCTGCCATCCAGAGGGACCTTCATATGCTGGAGAAATGGACTGATGGGGACCTCATGATGTTCCACAAGAGGCAGTGGAATGTCCTTGCCTTGGGGAGGAACAACCCCAGGCACCAGTACACACTGGGGGACAATTGGCTGGAAAGCAGCTTTGCTGAAAAGGACCTAGGGATCCTGGTGGATACTAAATTGAATAATGTGACAAAGGAGACTAATGGTAACCTGGGCTGCACTAGATAAAGTGTTACCATAAATTCGAAGGTAGGTGATCCTTCCCCTCTACTCAGCACTGGTGAGGCCACACCTGGAATTCCAGGTCCAGTGCTGGGTTCCTCAGTACAAGAGAGACATGGACGTACTGGAGAGAGTCCAACAAAGGGCACAAGGATGAGGAAAGGTCTAAAGTCTCTCTCCTGTGTGGAAAGGCTGAGAGAGCTGGGACTGTTTAGCCTAGAGAAGAGAAGGCTCAAGGCAGGGATGTCATGGGTGTGTATAATTACCAGAATGGAGATGGTAAATAAGATGAAGCCAGACTTTTTTCAGTTGTTGCCAGTGACAGCAGCAGAGGCAATGGGCATGAACAGAAACACAGGAGATTCCATCTGAACATAAGGAAACTTTTTCTACTGTGAGGGTGACTGAGCACTGGCAGAGGTTGCCCAAAGAAGTTGTGGAGTCTCCTTCTGCAGAGATGTTAGAAGTCCAACTGGACATGGTACTGGGCAACTGGCTCTAAGTGGCCCTTGTTTGAACAGGAAGGTTGGACTAGATGACCTGCAGAGGTCACTTCCAACCTCAATTATTCTGTGATTCTGTGTGATTCTGTCCTAAGTCATTTAAAGATCTAGACCTCAGCATGACCCGAGCAGGATGCAGGATGAGGAAGTGTTCTTCATCACAATGGTCAAAGCCTAGATTCCCAGTTTTCAAAAGATATAGAAGCCCAGTCTGGTTAGGAAACATTTTCCTGCATACTAAGTGAACTACATATATTTTACATAGTACTTTTTCCAAGTCCTATTGTTTGAATTAATTTATCAATACAAGATGTGAACCATGTCTGTCCATCAACTACAAAGATATGAAATTAGGTGTAGTATTAAAAAACCCCACTGATTTGGAGTAGCACAAAATTTCAAGTTCAAATTCAAATGCAAGCTTTGATGCAGTCTTTTGTGCTCTGTTGCAAAGGATCTTGCCTACCTGCAACTGATTTCGACTGTCATTCTTTTTAACTAAAACTGACAGAGACAAAATTTGTGCTCTGCAGCAACTGAACCCAGAGGATGTTTAAACTGCATTTTCCACAAGAACGGTTTGTAGGGTGACTTGGTTATACTCAGAATCCCACAAACATTTCCAGTGGAGATGCTTAGCTTATCAGGAATTACCAGAAGCTCATTAGAATACACCATTCTTGCTCATTCACCTGTCTCATTCAAGGTGGTAGGTTATCACAACTTCAAGGTAGTTTTCAGAATTTGGAATTTCTGTTCATACTAAATAACCTGAAATTTTATAACTTGCTTATGATACAGTAAAACATATCTAAAGATGGCACAAATCCCAAGTAAATGCACTTGTAGCTGTTATCAGAACCAGCATTCAATTTCTGAAATTGTTCTTTCCTTCCACATTAATTCTCTTTAGTGCCAACAGCATGAGGTAAAACTACAATATGGCTTTCAAGGGAAACAAAGTGGGTAAAATGTGCATTGAGTACTTGATTCAGGAAAATTTAGAAATCTTGTTTAGAAAAATCGATTTTTGTATGTATGTATAAACTGCAGTAAGCTCTTTGGATTGTGATAGCCAAGCCCTTACATTTTTTACTCAGACATATTTCCTGTCAATATTAATTAATTTTTTCCTAAGTAGAGATTTTAAACTGACCAGAATCACCAGTCTATGCAGAAAAAGCAAGCAGGTATGTAACGCGCTTTTCTTCAGTGAAACACAAAATAGAAAATCTGTCCTAAATTATAAGCAAAGAGAGAAACATGCTTTAGAATAAAAATAATCTAATTCAAAATCCATGCACAATTGAATTATGACAACACTTGCCATAAGTATGGACTTGATACCTGTATTGCTCACATATATATGTGCATTCACACATACAAACATACAGAAAAAGTAGAGTGGAAATATACTCAGAAGTGGAGAATTTGTCAGAAATTTCACTCTTTTCCCTGCTGACCACATGGATCTACAGGTAGATCCAGATGGATAAGGCAGATCTGAGGGCATTTACAAGAGGACAGAGAGAAGGAGCTTGAAGTGGTCATACTTAAAAGCACACACAAAGAAAAATGGTTTCAAAGCAGGATTAAATTTGCTTAATTAGCAAATTCAGCAAATAAGATTGCTGAAACTGGAATGGACTCCTCACAAAAAAAATGGAAATGAAACTTCCAGAAAATGCTCTCCTTCTTAACACTATACTTTCTCCTTTTCACTTCCACTTCAGCAGTTGGTAAGGAATCATTAGGCCACTGCTTGCTACACACTGAAGAGAGTTCTATGCTATTTCACGCATTTGTAAAGCAACTGTAAGCCTGACCAAGACATCAGAATAAATGTCAAAAGCATGATATTTTGCCCAGAGGAATCCTTCACCTCTTTTTCCCTTCTTTATTAATATTCTGATAAAGCAGGATAAAAAGAATGCACAGAAATGAGGTACATTGCATCAATAACAATCATTGATTTACAATGATTACTATTGTTTTAGTGCTCTGCAGGATATATGACCAAGCTTACTAGCTCACATTATTATCTGATGGCTCCCCTGTTCCAATCATCCATACTTCTACCAGCAAGCCAAATGGCTTGGGAACGTGACACTCAGCTCCTGCCTGGTGTTCTGCATCTCCCAGGGTTTTTTCACAAAAGCAAGGCTGGGACACAAATGTTAAAGTCAAAATATCTCACTGTAAGAGATAATGATCTCACTGTAAAAGATAATGTTCTCTTTTATAATTAATAGTACTGTTATGACTTGTGGAGACTGCCCAAGTCATGACCAAGCACTTGGAGATCTTTTGTTAGAAGGGACAGTAAAACTGCAGTATTTATTATACTGCTCAGTTCACTGGCCTGTGTAGACCCAATCTGCAGTGCCAGCTTGTATGTTTATGGCTAGATGTGTTTTTTCACACGCCTGTCCTCTTGCAGCACTGGGCTGTACAAAAGACCTCTTGACTGTCATTTACAGCTAATGTGACTACTCTGTGCAATGGAATATGGTGCAGAGAGGAGTGAGTTAGCAGAATCCATGCCAGTGACAGAACCCAGAGCATATCCATAAATGCCACAGTAGTGCTAATTTTCTGAAGAAGATTATGATATTTCCTGTTATTTTCTCGCTCCAACTTTTCATGGATTTTTATACCAAACTTTTTAAGCTAACTTAAGGAAGAACAGAAATTGGCCTATAAAAAGGTCTTGATTTTAGAAAGTAAAACAAAATATGTGTAAGCTGGAGTAGCAGGGGAAGGAGCTGCTACACTTAATTCTCCACCTTAAATTTCACTTAGGACAAATAACCCAAATACAATTATTCCAATGGAAACAATGTCATGGTCATCTATCAGATTGTTAAAACTCATTTACATCCTTTTAGCTAATCAGATTTTTCAATCTAATACACAAAAGGGAAAAATAAGATGTATTAAGAACTTGCATTGTAAAACAGAATTAATCCTGAAAGGAATCTACCAGACATATCATTGAAGGAGTATTCACTCATGGCAATCTCCCCAGCTTTTAACATTAGATTTTGGGCCCTGTTTCAGGCAATTCTGCCATAAAGATAAAAGAAGCTACAGATTTTACATAATTTTTAGACTGCTAAGGGGAATACCCACTCCAGCAGGCTTTTCCCCATCCATATGTGGAATCGAAGCTGCCATGGGAGATGTGGAAAAGGATGAGGAGCCTCGGCTGCAATGAGAGGAAACAGATATGTAGTGAAGGTTGGACTGAGGTTATATAGGGGTCTGGTGGGTTACCTAATTGAAAAATGCAGCCGGGGCCAAATGGTGTTACTCAGTGCCAGGAAAGTTGCCCACGCTGTTTGTCCCGGATGTAGGCTAGTCACAGGGGGATTAAAAATCTGAAGATCCATAAAAGTCTCCCTCCCTCCACTTAATACTTTGATCCTGTAGTACTTTGGAGGACTAATCTGCAAAACTGGGGAGCCTTTCTCCTCTTTTTTCTTAACTTGAAGAAAGAGATGTGGACACAATAATAGTATTACATATTGCACTTAAATTTTTTTATTGATACTTCAAGTAAATTAATTTTTAACTTTAAGAAGTTACAGATTATTCTTACAATGCCTCATGTCTATCTGTTATAAATGACAGTCTGAATACCAATATGTTTTTCAGATGGTCATATTCTCCCTGTAAAAATACCGTGTACAGTGTGACAACACCGTTCTTTGATTTCAGCACCTCCATCTGTGTGAGGCAAGTCTTTTGGAGTAAACACAGAAAGTCAGAACTCGCACTGCAGGAACTTTTGAGGGGAGTCTGGCACTGTCTTCCTAGTTTTGCTGAATCAAAGGGCAAAGGCCAATAATTCTAGCAAACTGGATCTATTTGACAGGGAAGTTAAAACAATTGTTCTTTTCCCAGAAAAATCAATAAAAAGGTGCTTACCTTCTACTCTGCTTTCTTGCACTCACTATCCACTTAATTTTTCTGACAGTAGTGTATGTAAGCTAAAAGGTATATATACAAATGAAAACCATATCAGAAAGTCTAGACAAAGGTAATCTTAGAAATAACATCCATGCACTTTCGAAGATTACCATGCTTTCTTTTCTCCATAAAGCTTTTTTCCCCTTCCAAGTTTGTCTCAAAATAGACTTATTTCCACCAAAGCCTAGTTAACCCTTCTAGTTAACACACCTCAGCCAATGTAATCAATCGCAATGTCATAATGTCCTTCATCTCCTACCAGTTTCTAGCCCACCAACTAAACCAAAATGAGAGCAAAGCATGCAGCCTTTGCCATCAGTTAGGTGTAACTGCCACCCCTGTGGCTGGTCACTACTGACCCTTGCCATGATGCTTTGATATTAACCTCTGAAAAACTGAACTTTATAAGGTGAGGTGTATTAGAAAACAAAGACCAACTTCCTTCCAGCATGCCTGTGGGAGTGCTTTAGCAACCTGATGCCTATTGCTGTTCCTAACCCATAGCCAAGCTTCCCTTGCCAGGTAATGGCAAGCCTGGCCGGGGATTTGTTCAACCACAATCAGTTGCTCCTGTTGGCAGTTCAGATCCTGAGAAAAATTGTAGAGCAGTAGCAAGGAATATCATCAGGATCATAAGGAAGTCAGATACTGGGGAAGAGGAAGGAGTTTTCAACAGGGAGGAGGTAAAGAGGGATCTAACATTCCCCTTGCAAAAGCTCTGCTCGGTGTAAGGCACAAACCTTCCTTATTCTGTTCCACGACTTTGCAAGTGATTCAGCTGAAAGCCCCAGAGGTATCTAACTGTTAGAATACTTGGGGCTTAACTTTCATACTGTAGTGCACTAAAATGCAGAATGATACTTTTTATGATTCATTAAATATCTGCCTGTGAAGTCACTCAATCATTTGGGCTAAACCAGAAATCCCGTGACAGAAGAACAGCTGCAGTGTTTCAATAAAATTGTAAACATTGAGGTTTTAGTAAAGTGACAAGGACAGAACAAGAACAAAATATGCCATGCAATGTCAAATCTGATGTCAGGCACCACTTTATGTATGGCTTTTATAGCAATGCTTCCATTAACAAATTTAGAAGAGGCTTGTAGCATTTTGGCAGGAGAAGGACAGATTTCTTGCCTTTTTTTTATAGGGGGTGTGCCTACCAGTGACACTAAGGACATACGTCATACAGCACTCCAGTAATAGAGATCCCCATGCCAGGCTGGCATCAGCTGGTAAGCCTACATGGATCAGTACAGTGCTATGATACTAGGTTGGATCCCAGAAGAAACAAAGCCTTGTCAATCTCATGCCGGGCAAATTTGCCTCTTCTTTTACAGCATCCCAGTACCCCACCAGGCCAACAGTCTGTGCATTTATGGCCATACCACCCTGACAACACCCAGTCTTGTCTGGATCCACTGGTGAGTCCCAGAGCCTTCCCACCATTGCCTTTGGGTCTGCTGTAGTCTGGCTGGTGCTAACACAGGTGACTGCATGGGGATCTGACTGTACAGGGCTATTTCCTCATAAGATATTGGCACCACAAGTTTTTATAAGTAGTTAATTTTCTAATTTGACAACTTTCTAAAAAGTTTGGCAACTTTCTAAATTGAAGGTGATTGAAATCAGGTTCAATTTATAGTTGTTAGCTACAACAGATGGGGTAATATGGTCCTTGTAAAGAAATAAGATCTGTATTTCAATACACAAATACTCCCATAACAGTCTGTCGACATTTTATTAACACCCTGACCTAGTTCTTTGTTTCATCTGCTAAAGCTCTAATGTGCAATCTTTGTGAACAGAAGCTTGCGTGCAATTCCAGCTTAACGGATTTTTATGGAAAAGCCTGCAGGATTTAATAAAAGTAACTGTTAGAGAGAACGTTTGAGTAGATCTATCCATCACTAAAGCAAGGATATATTTCTCTGTTAAGGTCATAAATATGCTTGAAAATCACACAAAAATTTATCCTCTATCCTAATCTTAGAGACATGTATGCTTTATTTATGAGTTTAATGACTGCATATGCACAATGGATATGTATGAATAATGATGGCCCCTCTTTTCTGTTTCAAATGGCAGAAAATCATTAGCTGATGGCTTTGAACAGTCTAATGCTTCAGGGGATCACAGGTGGGGTAAGACTTCGAAAGTGAAGAAAAACACAACCACTACGTGCACAAATATGGCAGATACAGAACTGCACAGCAGAATGCCTTCCTACCACAAAACAATTAATTTCTAAAATTGAAACATTTTGTGGCACTACACAGAGTGAACAAATTATTTCCTAAAGTGAAAAGAAAGATAGAATATGATATGCCAGTTGAAACTAATATGAAATAATCCAGATGTCTTCTAACTATTCTTAACTGTGTTACAGATTGGATGCACTAAATCTTCCCAGGATCAGGAATCTGCATTTTACAGATTATTGGCAAATTTTTATGTCATGTGTTGGTAAAGTGCGTCTTCGTTCCTCTAACAGCTATTCTTTTAGCACAGACAATAGAGGCTGCTCTAGAAATCAAATAGTGCAGGATGTAAATGCTTTTGCCAGTGCATGGGGCATCTGTGTGGTTTTACCAGCTTTATTCATTTAATTCCCTTTAGAGGGAAGGAAGACAAGAAGTACTGCAGGTAGATGTTTAGGGCAAGGTTGCTCTGACCACAGGCTCATTTGCAGTTTCTAAGCCTTTGCATCCCCCAAATGGGAATGTATGTCTGCCTCTGAAAAAGGTCACGCCTATGGGCTTTGGTGTACAGAGAACGTGCTGAAGAAACAGGTCTCTTCTCACCAGCACCGATGAATGGGGAAAGGATTCAGAGTTCGCAGAAGCAACTTGCAGATCTTTAATTACAGGGATCTTGAGAATTAAACCTATTTCACCACACTCAAAGTAGGGAAAACTGCCCCAAGCTTGGGGTTTTACCTGCCCGATTTCCAGCTGAGCTTCCTTTAGTGGAGCTTTGTTTAGTCTGTTGGCTGCCTCTTCTGGCTCATGGTCTTCAGTTAAATAAGTTACTTATTACATTTCACATTCCTGTTCTAGAGAAATGCTGTCTCAATATCCCAACCTTCCACTGCCAAGATACAGGACAGCTAAACTGTGTGAGAGCAAAGGTCCACATATCCCACTGCCAGTGCTACTGATAGTAACTGGCAGCTAAAAACAAGAAAATGGTAAATACAAACAATATTTGTCCCAGGTTACCCTCCTTGATTTCTGTAATCTTTGGGTTAGAAACCTCCAGATAAACATTCAAATGCATGTGTAATAGGATTTTCTTTCCTATCCTTCCTTCCCATCCTTCCTTCCTATCTTTATTCCATTAGTTCACCAAATCACTGAAATCAATGTGCTTTTGTCACCCCAAAATTGTTTATTTTGTTTCTTTAAAGGTATTTGGTGCTTCTGAATTCCTGTGTTATGGTCTGTGAGCGGTGATAATTGTGAATACTGGCCGAGACAGTGAGCAATTATTTCCTGTTTAACCCTTCCGTGTTAATGATGTTTTTATTTACTATTTCCCTCTGGAATTGTCACTTTTCCTAGCTAAAATATTTTAATCTCTTATCTCTACTGTCTCTCTTTGGAGATGGGATGGCCAATATCATACACACTATTCCACTGACTTGTACTCACCAAGGGCTTGGAGAACTAATTGACTCTTGCTGCTTTGCCCTTGTCCTTTCCAAATGATTGGTAACACTGCTCACTATTCATCCCACTGCTGACTGCTGGGATGTTCCAAAAGATCTACCCACGGCCACACTGTGAGAAACAGCAACCACTCAACACAGTGTAATATGCATATGTAAGGTTTTCTTTATGTGTGTTACTTCCTTCATACTGGATTTCAGCTGTCATTTTATCACCCAGTAACGCAGTGCTGTGAGTGGTTTCTCCAGCTTGTCAATACATCAGCAAACTTTGGCACCTTCAGATTTCAGTCCCCTTTCCATACTAACAACGACTCTGTTGAACAGCGTAGGTAACAACATCAATCCTCAGGGAGTTCTACGGGTAATCACCCTCCACTGTAAACACCAAGCCTTTGTTTTTTATCCTTTGTTTCCTACCTTTATTTTTTTCATTTTTGTCCAAAAATAATTTCACTTTTTAAGCTTTTTTTTACTGTAGCAACAGGATTTAATGCCTCTCAAAGAACACTGAATCCATGTTGTATTTTCTTCATATATCCACATATTCTCTACTTTATTTTTAACCAGTTTTGTCAGTACAGAAGATAGGTTTGCTGGTTGTGTTTCTTCTGAAATACAGAGCCTCTTTTCAAACCCCATGTTATACTCGTCACTTCCCGCTCTTCTGGAGTTAAGGCCAAACTAATATATAATTTTTATATATACATATATATTATATAAATTATGATTTATAAGTTGTATATTATAAATCATGACAATTGATAGTTTGGCAGTTTGTTATCTCATTTTACTTAAAACTTGGGTAAAAATTATCTGACCTTGGTGATATGATACTATTCATTTTACTGATTTATTCTGAAATCTCTTCTACTACTACCTCAGTAACAAAAAAAGTTTTTGAGGCTCGATGACTACTGAAAAAGTCTTTGAAGTGAGAACTTCTTTATGTTCCACCACAGAGATGATCAACACACAGACTCACTTGGCTTTGTGTTGTCACTCATTTTTCAGAGTTCCTCTTTTTTATTATGCTCTCTGAACGAATTCCTGTCTAATGTGTTTTTACTAATCTTTTTATTAGTCTTTTGCACATTACTCCTCTGAATCTCTTTAAGTCTGCCATATGATTTTGCACTGAAATTGCAAGAATTTATATTCCTTTTAATTTTCTGAATGCATACAGGGCTTTGCTTTTTGAAGCATGGCTTTATTACTTTTAATAGCCTCACCTCTTCCACTCTCTTGTTTAGTTATGACACAGTCTGGGATGTTTCCATGTGGGGAGGAGGGTGAGGGGAAAGAAGCAGTCTTTCAGAAATGTATTTTGACATATAGTTTGAGCTTTTAATAGATTGTATTTAAACAGTTTACATTCCATCTAGAGTGTCAGTCAACATAATTAGTGAAGCTTACCGGGCAGTTCACCAAAACACAGATACATGGATCATTTCAATCTTTAGGTTAAAGTCGTATCACTTGGATGCTCTATGCGGCCTCAGTCTGCAAAGACTCTGCTCCTAGAATAGGACTCTAGAATTCCCAGAATACTTATCTTTGTCTCCTTGAATCCAAACTTTGTTTAAGATACAATGGCAGTCCTTTACAGATCTATTCTGTCGCTCTAATAAATTTTTTACCTTGGCATTTGCCTTCCAGCACATTTTTAGCATGCCTATCAACATGCCATATCGATATGCTTCTTTACAGTTATGCATTCCTTCTATTATATCCTATTTTATAATTGTATCTTAATTTTTATCTGAATTATCATGTTTATGACCTCTGCCTAAATATGACTATATTTTTAAGAGTATTCTTTGAAGTTTTTATACTGCATTTTACCATTTTCTGTTGTCTCCTAAGACAGAATTAATCCTCACCTCTGTCACACTCCACCATTGCTCCGCCACCTCAGTTCTCCTGGTCCTTAGTTTTAAATGCAAAATAAATACAACTTTCTATTTTGGTGTATATCGAACACCTGTATAGGTTTCATCTATGCCTTAAAAAGTTAGATAGCTTCTGAAAATAAAAATATTGTTCTGATCAGAAAAGAATAATAGTTTAGTTCCGTGCTGCCCTTCACTTCCCAGCGAAGTCAATCAGCATGTATATATAAAACATAAATATAAAATGAAAGTTAAAGTTGCAAAAATGCTTGAAGTAATTGAATATTAATGCCGTAGTGCAAAGTCTAGGGTTAAAGGTATAACACTAGTTTTCAGATATTTCCCTGAACTCTCCACTGACACATGGAATGAATCATAGAGAATTGCTAGCAAGCATTTCTCACACCCTTAGCATTCAATTTCTGAGCTAATTTGGCTAAATGTTTATTCATTTTTTTTCCTCTACAGTGACACGTAACTAGCTTCAACCAGCCCTAAGCAGTTGTTTTTTAATTATTTAAAAAGATTCTACCTCTAGTAAATAAAAAAAACTGAGTTAGCTAGGAAATAATTAAGTGTATAAACTTCATCTACATGTTAAAGTTTATTTTTTATTATAATGAAATTTTTAAGTGGAGAGAGGACTAAAGGATGAGGAATTCCTGTGGTTTCTTCTTTTAGGCTGCAAGAGCTGATGCTTTATTATACTATGTCAAACTACAGTTGCTCCTTCAAATGTAAAAATACAAGAGTAAGTGAATAAGGCAATTCCTATATTCAAGGATGCATAAGGATGTTAACCCTACAACCCCAACTCCTGCAAATGGCATTAAAAGCATTTTTCTAATATTTGGTTCATGGGGAAGCTCCCATTGCATAATGTTTGAGTATATTAAATTGTTAAAAGTATTCCATTAATCAGAAGCTGTGAAGTCAGTGCTGTGGCTGTTACAGAGTTTAGTCTCCTCGTAACGGTGAGATGTGCTGGTTTGGGCTGGGATAAAGTTAATTTTCTTCATAGTAGCTAGTGTGGGGCTATGTTTTGGATTTGTGCTGAAAATAGTGTTAATAAGACAAGGATGTTTTCATTATTGCTGAGCAGTGCTTACACAGAGTCAAGGCCTTTGCTGCTTCTTACCCCACCCCACCAGCGAGGAGGCTGGGGGTGCACAAGAAGCTGGGAGGGGGCACAGCTGGGACAGCTGACCCCAACTGACCAAAGGAATATTCCACACCATATGACATTATGCTCAGTATATTAAACTGGGGAAAGAAGAAGGGTGGGGGGGCGTTCGGATTGATGGCACTTGTCTTCCCAAGTAACTGTTACGCGTGATGGAGCCCTGGTTTCCTGGAGATGGCTGAACACCTGCCTGCCCATGGGAAGGAGTGAATGAATACCTTGTTTTGCTTTGCTTGCGTGTGTGGCTTTTGCTTTACCTGTTAAACTGTCTTTATCTCAACCCATGAGTTTTCTCACTTTTACTCTTCTGATTGTCTCCCCCATCCCACTGCGAGGGGAGTGAGCGAGCGGCTGCGTGGGGTTTGGTTGCTGGCTGGGGTTAAACCATGACATAGTCAACAAAAAAGAGAGGAGCTGGATGTAAGTGGAAGATGCAGCACTGCAAAACGTAATGCATTTTTAAAAATGCATTAGGCAGAAGGCAGAAGGCAGAAACAAAATGCAACCACAAGCACTTGTCAAAGATGAAGCCTTTTCATGCTTTTTTCAGCTGGAGTGCACATCAATAGAACGTGAGGATCAGTACCTTCAGGACACACTTTTGAAGAGTCAAATGCAACCACTCGTGCTGCAGATGCCCATGTTACTTATGGCCGAATAAAGTTCCTATAGCTCATATTGCTTGGCTCTGAGTGGGATCAAAGACCCAACACACTTATACATGAACTAAAGCAGACAGCTTGTAGAATGAAGCAGTCAAAAGCCCATGGTAGCTGAAGTGCTCTGAAAATGTGGAGGCAGTAGAGAAGGTTTAAACAGCACTTCACAATGCATCTGTAAAAAGTGGAGTCAGCAAAATGAATATTGGCTGGGAAGTAGCTATAAATCTCCTTTTGGCAATCTGTGGTTCCTCAGCATTCAATCTAACTGGGAAGAGGTAACAACTATAAAACTGTCTTGCAGAAGTTTCAGAGGCAAACTTGTAAAAATGTGACGTGGACACCATGAGGATCTGAAGGATGGGAAACATGAGATTTATGATTTGAGGCATATCTACTTTTCAATAACTGCAGCCTTTTTAACCTCTTCAATTCCAACAGCACAGGTGAAATTATGCATTACAACGACAAGCCAAGAAATCTAATTATCTGCAAGCACAAGTGTGTGGGGGTGTGTGTGACTTTGATCATAGTCCCCAAGAACACAAAAAATCATACATTCATAAGAACTCCTGATGCAAGAGTGGAACAAGGACTGCAGAGGGGTTTGGTTCTCCTGAAGAAAAATAAGCTGCCAAATGAGTTTCAAGGGGGAGAAAGGTCTTGTCAGAAGAGTCCTCAGTTCTTGGGGTAGGTTTCTGGTTTTTAACGGAAAAGAAGATGAAAAATGTTGAGTGAGAGTTGTCTGACTAGATGTATATATTGAGATCTGATCTAAGCATTGGGACTGCCTTTATGGTTATCAGAGACAAAGGAGATTACAAAGGGTGAGTTTCATCTCATCCTGCAGCAGTCCCCTACAAAGTAGTTCAGAAAGACTAT
The DNA here is from genome assembly GCF_949628215.1 of Phalacrocorax aristotelis. Taxonomy (NCBI): domain Eukaryota; kingdom Metazoa; phylum Chordata; class Aves; order Suliformes; family Phalacrocoracidae; genus Phalacrocorax; species Phalacrocorax aristotelis. Next base: position 194,136,034 of record NC_134276.1, read on the forward strand.
CCCTAAAAGGCCTTTGGTTGTAAAGAGAACTGTGGTTGATGGCTTCAGATGTAGATATTTACACTTTACTTGCCCAGAAGTAGGTGATACAAATCATTCTGTCAGTGTCAGCCCAACCCAGCCAGGCCTCAAAGGCAAAGCCTTTTAGAACAAGAGTTGCAAGACATGGCAGTTGCCTTGTTGGAGGAAGGCAGATCTTTTCAACATGATGGGATATCCAGAGGAATCATCAACAGGTTAGTGAAACCATTTCAAGTAGTCCACTGAACAGCCTCTGTTTCACGGTCTTAATTTTGTCTCCCAGCTTCAAATTTGGAAATTGGAACAGAACAAGAACGAGCCTGAATAAATCTCCATCTTGCATTGGGGCTATTAACTGGTAACTACAGTAGCCTAAAGGGTTCTGTGGCTGCACTAACTAAACAGCGCTTTTTCATCAAATCAGAGAAGAGACTCAATCATAGGGGAGTTTTTCTTTCTGTCTCATTAATTCACTTTCTGTGAAGCCAATACCAGTCTGGAATCTTTTCCAATATATGCATTTCTCACATTTATTTTTCTGTGCTTGAAGCAATGGAAGAATGTGTGAATATACCAAGATGATACTATGAAGCCAGTAAGTGCCCAACAGCAAGGGGGTAGAGCTATTGGGAGAGAAGTATCTCATAGCCCCAGTGTTTGGGAGCTTCACTGAATAAAGTTAATTTATCTGATCAGAAGGAGCTGTCTGTCTTTTTTTGCATGTGTGCCATGCTTACAGCTCATTTCCTTCATCAAGATAACTTAGTAAATGCAAATATTTCATACTGAATGATTGCTATTGATTTTCGTATGTACTAAGCAATGTAAACTCTTTTCCCATATGATCAAAGCCTTTCACCTCTCATATATAGTGATCTTGCTTATCACTGGGGAGTGACCCTGTAACTTCTAGATCATGGAATATAGTCTTTATAGCTTAAGGTAAGGGAGTCAGTCCTTTAGCTTAAGGCTACAAAGCTGTTCACATCTCCTGTAGTTCAAGCACAGCCAAAGATATGCAATACGTATTTAGAAGAGGTTACATGCAAATGTACAGACTGACGAACCCTCAGAGGTACTTTCCATTTTGCCCTTTCTAGCTCTGTACAAAAGCTGATAACCTTGAATGCACTGAAATAATTTAAAGTTATTGTGGGGGAAAAAATATGCTTCAAATGGTTTCATATGGCATCGAACGTAAGGAATTTTAAAAAGTTTAAATTGCTTATTTTTAAAAAATGCAGAACATCTTAAAATGCATTGCTTTAATTATTTAAAAGTGCTCCAGTTGCTCAGACTAAGTCACTTTAATTTAGAAAACCTGCTGAAATATGCATAGATTTTAAATTCAACAAACTTTTAAAGTTGCTAAAAAAAATTCCTTCTCTTGAAACCAATTCTTTCATTAATTAAAAATATTTTTCATTCCAATTGTTCTAAATGCAATTTGCAGCTAAGAATGCCCATGTCCCTTTGATTTCAAACAGTAAAAAGCCACTATAACTAGATCATCTTTATTTTTATTTTAGATCTTTCTTAAAAAAATAATGCAGTATTTTACAAAAAGGGAAGATCAGAAGTCTTGGACTCACGTCCTCTCCTTTACCACAAGAAACATACAGCACAGAGAATATCAACGTGAGCTTCCTCATGCTGCTCTTTGTATTCTAACTCAGGTTTTCTTCAGTAGAACTAGCCTTTTTCCTAGAGTCTGAAGGGAGTATTCTGATCACCTTGTTGGACAGCCAGAGGTTCAAGATCCTACCTCCCTGCAACAACCCAGATAATCTCTGATCAGGCATAGAACGCTTTGGGGGGGCTCATCTGCTTCTGGCTTAAAGAACATTTCTGAAGTGCAGTCAAGTTTCCTCTTAATCTTCTTTTGGATAAGCTAACGGGACTTCTCTCCATACCCATTTAAAACAGGTTTTCTAGGTTTCTTGTGTTAAGAACAGTTGTGAATTTTTGTTACTGTTCATTCCTGAAAATCCTCCAGCTTCTCAAGATCCTGTCTGCAGTGCTCACACTAGATCTAGACAATCCCACTAATGCTTTCCTGTTGCCTAAACCAAGGAAATTTTATCTTCTGTATTTTCAAACAACGTTATCTTGAGTTTGAATTAAAATTCAAATTAAGCTAAGCATCATATTAGGAGCTCATATTTGTTATCATTGGAACAGAGAGATATGTTTCTTTCAAAGTTGCTGATTTTTAAGATACAGCCCATCCCTCATATGCCTCTCTCCTTAGTGAGAACGGTGTTCTGTTTCCCTCAAGGCATGACAGTCTGCATTGAAACTGAAATTTTAATATTTCTTGATTACAGCCTGTATGCCAGACAAAACAGATCACTGCAAAAATAACCACTCTGCATTGCTACTTACTGCTGACATAATATGATGTGACCTATAAATGACGTTCTGACTATCAACAAGGGTGAAAACTTTACTTTCTAATTGTAAATACCAATTATTGACTAAAAGGAATGAAAAAAAGTTAATTTAAAGTGGATACGTTAGTAGCCTTCAGTTAATTAACACACTGAGAAGCTCAGTAAGGTTCCACATAGAATTTACTATAAAACCATTAGAGTTAAATGGGAAAAAATCTAAAATTACAGTTCTTAAAAATAATAACAAGTTCTAAAGACAATGGCAGAGTTATGGTCTCCAGAACAGTAAAACTTTAACAGTTATGTGATATAGCTATTGCACGTGAAAATTCATGCAACAATTTGTGGTCAGAACGTCACATAATACAGATTGCTTCCTTGTTAATCTTGAAAATAATCTATAGCATTCCTCTGCAAAAATTAAGTTGTTAGATGCCAAAAGTTTGACAGTTGTAGGCACTGAAGATTACTCACCCTTGAAGGTCTCACTGCAGTATAAATTACTGAAAAACTAATCCCTCGTTCCTGCAGATCCATGGTCAGTCTTCCAATTATTTTGTCTATAAATAGAAACATGTATAATTTAACAAACTGTAAGCTGAGAAAGCTGAAATCCTACAGTAGTTGGAGAAGTAATGAGCTAGATGTTTAAGCTTATTTAGTCTATCTAAGCAATTTAGGTGCTTGTAACATTTTTATGTCAATAGGTATAAATGGGATAAGACATGTTCGGTGTCTTGAAAAATGCACAATTTCAGTGAGATAATACAAGACAAATACACTAAAATTCAAAAAAGGAGTGATTTTGAAACTGAAAAGTAAATACTGTAGAAACAATACCTGAAAGCTTGAACTTCAGGCAATTAAAAGCAAAAGCAGAAGGAATTTCTTAGAGATAAGAGCAGAATGCATATACTGTTAGTCAAATGACCAGTTAATAAATAAATAATAAATATAAATGCAAGTAGCATTATTCTCTGAATTACAAAATACACAGAAGTGATCACTAAGAAGCGATACTCAAAATGTAGTGGTTAGTTTGGGGCATGATATGCATAATATTGGCAGCAATATTCCTTTTTGCTTCAGTGGATTTAAAGCCGGATTCTGCACCCTCAACAGGATATGGAAAATTTTGCTGTTGACTACAGTGGAAATATGATAGAATATTTCTGAAGAAGGAAGGGGAAGTCAAGTAAGGAAGAGAGGACCTTTCAAAGAAGGCCAAAGACGCCTCTACACAAGATCCTCCTTTAGTTCTGAACCCACAGGCAGTTGTGACAAATACCTACAACTGATAAAGGTTTTCAAGCTGTATACAGATATATTAACACCTGCTTATGATAACGTGCATAATAGTTGTGAATCAAGAACCATTATTAGTGTTGTTATTGGGACTGATAGAGAAATAAGCAAGCAGACTCACATTTACTGTTCAGTGCCTTCCTACTTCTCATCCATGTAGCAGTCTGGTGAATGGATATTTTTATAGGCTGGACATACATGCTTCTCGGATTTCGAGGTTATACTTCACAGAAATTGTATTTCATTTTCATGTACTGGAAGTAAAGCTTATATTATTATCTTTTTTAACCTCTTCTATTTACAGTAATTATGGTCTCCTGGCTGAGTAAAATGTTTTGCTTTTGTAAAAATGCAAGCATTGGTTTTTCTGCGGTGTTTTAACCAAACTGATTTCCTCACATCAGTCAAGAATCCTAGTTACGTAGATTTTTCTTCTAAAAAATTACTGCTAAAAGGACCTACTAGAAGAAATGGGCTTACTCAGAAAAACAACTGCTTATATACTACTAGTGTAATTACACTGTGTGTGGAGGTCCAAGGCATTATATAATGTAGATTTTGTATTCTACATGCACAGAGTGCAACTCACTGGAAATTCTCAGCAGCCCCAGCTAAAATTTGGGAAAGAAAAGATAATACATAGAAAAATGCATAGATTGGCTTTGCTTTTTCTTACATTAAAGCAACCGATTGCTTTCTGAAATAGCATGTTATTTGCATTTCACTTCAGTAAGGAGCTACATGTAACTATAGTTACCAGTAACATCTATAACTCTTGCCTTTGGGAAGATTCTAGAGGCAATTCCTTCATTCAGAGAAGGTGCTGTGAACAGCCTAATGGCAACAGAGTTGATGTAGATCTTTGTTTGTCTGTGATCAAAACTCTCCCTTGTTTATGAAATATTTGCAAATTCTCCAAGGGAAAGGGTCCAGATTTTCCACCATATTTTACAGCACCTAAATTACATGTCTACGGGGGAACATTAGTCATCCCAGGCTCTTTCTTTAATGGAACAAGAGGCATCCCCAGATGGTGATATTGATGTTAGAGTGACTTCAGAGTGGTTCTGCCGGAGGGTTTTTTTTTATTATTATTTTAGGTAGCATGGGTCGAGGAAACACTACATAGATCTAAGAATGTAAAACAGTTTGTCTGGGATAACACCTTCCAGTTAGCATAACTGCCTGCATCTATGCCCTGCCAGAAGGATGAAACCTTTCTAACAAATTGAAGACGCATCCCTTGGGTTTCACCAGGGAGTGCAGGATTAGCGCTATTATTAATTTCTAATCTACCTTAATTTCTTTGTGTGATTTTATACATGGATGGAAGGGATTGAAGAAACTAGCTGAGAAGCAATGTTCTGGAAGGAGAAAAGTGGAAAGAAAGGAGCAGTGTAAACTATGAACAAGAGAGAAAGAACAGAAAAGAGCAAGATGAGAGGGGGGAAAATGGGAGAGAAGAGAAAGAGCAGAAACAGGAATGCACTGAGAATCAGAGTGGAAAAAGGAACACATGCCTCGTCTTATGCACATGGAGTCATAGGTGGCTTTGCCATTGATTCTGAGGTATGCTGGATCTAGCAGGTACGACTGACCTGACAGAATGCAACCTTCTCCTGAGCAGAGATACATTTAGGAAAACTGGCAAAAACTGAGTAATAATGTCAAACTACCTTATGCAAAAGAAAGAAAGAAGAAATACTGAAAAGAAGCATAAAGAAAACAGTGAGTCTGAATCCCTTGAAACTTGAGCAGATTTGGATTCTGAATTCCAGTTTGGATTTTGTAATGGGTCTCATTTTAATAATGTGCTAAAAACCTCTGCTTACTCCAGCTTCTAGATATTTCAGAACAGCACATTTCCCTTGGGCAGAATCTGAGCCCATTTGTTCTGCCTTACAGAGCTTCCTGTCTGCAGTGAGTAAAACAGCAGGAGAGATTTCTCTGACATTTTATTATATCAGATTTTAGAGCTCTCTTCAGCGGAAAGGAAAGAAGTTGCTGTGACAAACGTAAGAGGGTTTGTGTAGGCAGCCTACTACAGGTCTGCAGTGTTTTTATATGGGTTCACTGTTGCTACTGCGAAAACGAATTTACAAGCAATATTTATGGGTTAACAATTCTCTTGTCACATTGCAGGTATGTGACAAATAGTATTTTTTGTTGCTTACCCAGGTAGGATCTAGCAGCAGTCCATCTGTAACAAACACCAATCATGACCTTGCAAGCAGTTCTGACCTTGAAGGGTCTCCTGACAGCAATATTTGTCAAATGACTGTGGTTGTGCTGCAGACAGTACCTAGACACCCAGACCTGCTGAAGCCCAGACTGCATGACTTGGAAGACTGTGTTTGGGACATTTATCTATTACTTTTGGAATGACTCTTCTGACTCTCTCTCATCTGTTGCACAGACTTTCAGTGGGATAATTTTCAGGAACTGTGGTTCGGTAACCTTCATCTAAATTAAAAATGCCTGCTGATGTTATTTCCAGTTTTTATTCAGCGATGCATTGAGTGGCTTCATTGACAAATAAACCAGAAGGTGAGGATTCAGCCCACACTCCCACTTTTCTAGAGCACAGCTGAGATGTAGAATACTAAGTGCAGACGTCGCATTTGGACATACAAAATGCCACATCTTCCCTGATCCATACACCTCTTTCCTGATAACACCTAGTTGACGCTAACTGGAAAGTTGGTATAGCCGGTTCCTCCATCATCCCACAGGTCCCCTGTTAACTTTGCTGTTCCAAAACAAAGTAGCCTGAGAGAGGGTTTGGGAAGCTTATTCTTGAGTTTGTGCAGCTGATGAAAGAAACGTCCCATGAAGAAAAAGTTAATGTTTAGCCAAGGCCAACATTAGGCCAAGGCTTTTCCTATCTAATACGCTCTGGGGTCAAGAAAAAAGAACCAAACAACTCTGCAATTCAGAGATGGAAATCCAGCTCCTTATTTTAGTATAAAAAACACGCTCACTTTGGAGTAGCATAAAAAACAAAGATAAAAGGACACCACTGATTCCAGTACTAAGGTATTTCCCCCTGATTTGCAAATCTGCTTCTGATCTTACACCCCCAGCTCTAAGACTGACCGACTGAAGACTGAGAAACAGTCATAGGCACTAAGGACAACTTAATGCCATGACACATAATGTTTAATTATCGGCCTGCTATGCTATACTACACTACACTGTATGTCCCTGAAACTACCACTACAGTGATTTGCAGACTTTATAACTCCATCTCTAATTTAGAGTAGTAAGCAAAAGCCCTGCAAAAAAACCAGATGTATCTCAGTGCCTTTTTGGTGTATGACACTGCTTTTTCAGCCAGCTGCTAGGCAAGAAAAGTTTTATTACAGTGTTATAGGGAGAGATTCAGCTGTAACAAGTAGCCTTTAATACCTACAAAACCAATAAAAGTCTCTAAAATCACAGGTTGTGATGGGCATCAGTATTATTTTACAAAGGCTAGAAAAACATTTCCTATTCATTCAGACACCCTCTGTTGAGACCAAGATCTTCAAACTGCCGGGGACGAGTGTGACACCTCCAGTGCCGGTGTGTGAGGTGAGATCCAAGGAGGCAGCCTGAGCTGCACGGAGATGCAGGGCTGGTACTCTGAACTGGGAGGATCTCAGAGCATGAGCAAAGGCCTGTGCCTGAAGCAGAGGTGAATTATCATTATGTTTCAGGTCACAGAGCTGTATCCATTTCAGTGGATTTTGAATCAGACACTCAGTACTTCAACACTATGATAACTGACTGCTTGTAAGTACTATAGATGGGGAAAAGAAAACCCTTAAATAGTAGAATTACAGCAAAACCCAGGAACTAGAGAATACAATCTGCTCAAGAGAAAACACAGACTTTAATGATGAAATGTTAGTTATATCTTGGTCATATATCTTACCATTTTCAGCAATTGCTTCCAGGGTGGAAACCTCATTGAAACCACTACAAAAAGAGTGTGAGAAAAATAATTAAAAATATTTTCTAGGCAAGAACAATGTGAACCAGAAATATACAAAGACACAGACTAGTAAAAGGATCGCTGGCATCCTTCATCTCCTCCTTATGACCTTTTTCTTCTGCAAAGCCATTAATAGCATAATTATATAATTATATATATAAAAATATATAATATATAATAAAAAATATATATAATAATATATAATTATATAATTGCACTTCCTTAGGACCCATTGATACATGCACTGTATACCAACATGTACAAAGGCCCAAGTAACAGGCTAGGAAGAAGAGCAGGAGAAGTTGAGCACAGGGACTCGATACACCCATGCCTTATATTTTCTAAACATACATGCACTTGAAGGAACAGTCTAGCTCTACTTCCATTAGATCACACTTGTCATAGGCCTGGAAACATGAAGAATTATAGCCCTTCTCACAGTCCTCCTCTTCCTTCTCGAGTGATGAAACCCACTGTTTTTATTCATAATAACTTCAGGTTTGTCTGTATGTTTATTTGCTTGTTTATTTACCCTGCCAGTTTGTTGACCCCTGGAATGCCTTCTAGCAATTAATTCTGCAGGTTAATCATGTGTTGCATAAAATAATTCAGCCTTTCTGCTAAAAGTGTGTTGCCATTTAGTTTTATTAGTTGTCCCTTTGTTCTCATATAATGAGGCAGACAAAATAGGAACGCCTGACTGACTTTCTCAACATAATTCATCTATTACACCTGGTAAGCTCATCAGGGGACTTTAAAAAACACCAAATTCACCCTTGCAAGAAAAATAACTTTTCTAATCTTGTAAGCTTCCACTTTGGTTTTTATATTTCCTGAATATAAGTGACATTTTCAAAAGCTTTAAAAATCATGCACACATGGGTCAGTTTTGTTTGTGACAAGCTCCTACCTGACGAGTGGTTGTAGCTGAACCACCAGTAAGTTTGGTTTAGATGTATTCACTTCCACTTGAGAGACATTGAGGTTAGTTATGTTTGTTAACTTCCAATCTCCTGACTCCTGAAGAAAGCTCAGAAGGTACCTGGTAGCCTCACAGTCAACAGCCGGTAAAACTAAAGATGAAGGAGAAGACTGAAGAATTTCCTGTAATAAATTTATGAACAGTTTATTTAATTGCTTAATAACTAAACACAAACCTTTCTTTTATGTATCCTTAATTTAATATTCAAGGGTGAAGAACCACCATGGTAAACACTATGTGAGTTCTCACCAGCTTGATGCTGGCTGCAGGTAGCTCCTGGAAAGGGGCAGTGAAGGGACACTTGTGTTGCTCCTATTCCTGCTTATGCACCTTCGCGGGGGAAGCTTAAGGCACTTGGTGACATCAAATTCTTACTGTCCTTTCCACATGTGTGGTGGAAAAGGAGAGACGGAGGATGTAGAAATTCTCAAGCTAAGAATGTAAAAGCTCATCAGACGACCATCTAACTAAATGCCCTCAGAAGCGAGAAGAATCAATGTGAGACACCTCAAGTTCCAGCAGCTCTATTCAGTACAGGGTCATACTTTGCATAATAAATGCCCTTCCTTTGTGTACATCCTGCTGGTACAGCACACAGTACAGACAAGTGCCTAGTTTGTAACTGTTAATTAAAGCAAGCTACATGTTTCAGGATCTACAGAGCCTCCAGACACACACACAAACAAAACTCCTGTCATGTATTTGCTGTCTTTCTACTCAAAGTACAAATTATAAAGCTCAGGCTGGACTGGTTCTGATAATCGAGCATCAAAGTATCTATCACTTTTTTATAATTCTCATAGCTGAGTTTCTGAGGAAAAAATTGAGTGAAATGCATTTAAAAACATTTTCTTTTTATGAATTTAAAACCCGCAGAGTCAAAATGCTTCTTTTCAAAAGGTTTTTCTTGATAATAAAATTAACTTGAAATGTTCTGGGAAGGAAAATGCAAGATAGAGACCTGAGAATATTCAAAATTAGTGTACTCCAAATTTAATGTGAATAGTTGAAGACATTTTTTCATTGAGTCCTAGTTTACAACTTGTTAACTTTGCTGTCCCATTTTCTACATTTAAGTCTAGACTGGGTCTGTCACTTGATCCAACATTCAGATATTTAAGTTGTTACAGGCTCTCTCTCCCCCTCTCACTGATGCAAGTGTTGTAGTCTTGCTAACACTTTTCTCCTCCTACTCTTTTTCCTTTTTGTCTGTTCTCTGACTGCCTACCACTTTTCTGACCTGCTCGGGTTCTTTCTAATTGCTCACATGTTTTCCTTCCTAGGCAAAGGCTAGTTACGTTCACTTTTCTATAGAAGCTCATAAGGGAGGATTATGCAGCATTGTCTGATTTGCCAGACTGATAGAAAAATAACTGCAGAAATAAAAATAGAGCAGAAAGCACTGATCTGGTTCACAGGTCTTTGAGTAGTGTTTTTAGCACCGCCTGGAAGGAAAGGATGATACATTTCATTTTAGTTTGTTTACATATATGAATTTAGAGCTAGAATCCTGAACAATAGTCAATTATTTTATTTTATTTTCAATATTTTAATACCTTGCCCCCTAGCAGCAGCCAGAATGGCAGCAGCCACTTCTTCCAAAGATATATATTAAGCAGATTACTCATTTATTGTAGAATAAGATAGAAAATGCATCATTACTGAGTAATATCTGAATTATGCCTCTGCTCCTAACCAATCCTGCACTGCCATCTGTCTCAGCTTCCAGCCACTGGTATTCAACTGTTTTCCATCTGAAGGGCAGACACAGCTGAGGAGACACAGCCTCAAATAGCCATTCTGATCCCATGCCTCTTGTTTGTCCTTCCTGACATTTGGCCACTGCACCCTTGTCTTTACAATACCCATATGTTGCTTTATGCATTTTAGGATTTCAACTACCTTGCATGTTCAAAACACGAGAACTCCAAAAAAGGACGGGGAACAAAGAGACTACTGAGAAACACCCGATTTTGCATTCCGCTAAAGGATGAAACAAAGAGGTACAACCTCACAGTAGCTAGGAAAGGGAGAAGAAGAGGGAGAGGGAAAGGGAGAGGAAGAGGGAGAGGGAAGAAGACCTCCTATTGAGCTGTTGGACTGATAGCACAACTTCCTACATTAAATGCCAGAATCTATAACCTGTCTATGGGCAGCTTACTGTAATTATGAATACATTTACCTTCTTTAGTGTCCCCTGAAGCACCTCTCCTGAGTGAAATATTATTAAGAAACTTCACTCTTGGATCACATATATCGGTCTTCATGTTGTTTTGAATATAAGTGTGGGATGACTCTGTCTACATTTCCAGCCATCGTCAAGCCAAGTAGCTGCACTATGATAAAGCTGTGCTTGGACTTACTTGCCCTGCTCTAGTTTCAGTGTTATGTTAATTGGATTGATATTACAGCTAAGCAATTTGAAGCTGGAATGGAGTAAATTTAGGTCTACCATTAAAAACCTGTTAAAATCTTTGTTAAAAACTCATGCATCCATCTATAAAAGACCATGTGGGCATAGTCATTGTTCCAAACTAGTTTATGTTTGGCATCAAAGCTGATAGACAGTCCTATAATAGAAATATTACTAAACAGGCTCTTATATTGCTTCTGAAAATATTTGGGAACCTACACCTGAAGTAGGCAGGCTTTTGCATGTAAAAGAGATCTTTTATATCTTCATCTTTTACATGTGAGTATGGAATTAGAAATACTGAAGTATTGTACTTCTTTTCTAAAGCATTGGTCAATGGGTTATCTATAAAACAGAAAAATCTATTCAAACAGATTTGGAAGCACATCTGTTTCTACACACCGTGAGAACTGCAAAAAAAATTATCATTTTTGCATTTTAACTTTCCAATTACAATTAATCTTACAAACTCTTACACTATACCTGTGTTCTCCAAATGTATGCGTAAATCTATATATTATTATTTTATATTATTATTTTAACGAAAACTGATCTGATGTATTTCAGCTGATAAAATACGTTGCAGATTCAGAAAGTGTTGTTGAACAAACCTCCATAGCACTGTACTGTATGATGGCAAACATGGCACCAGATTTTTTTTCATGGGTTACAGACAGGAACTATAGACGAACTATAGAGAAGCAAAGCTGAAGTCCAAGAATGGAAGGAACTATTCCAAAGATTGAAATACAGGCTATAACAAGAAGGAAGGATTGTACTGGGAAAAAGCTGACATGGCTTTTGCAAAAAGAAGCTGTCCTTTGCAATTCTGCTGGAAATCTGTGAAGGAGTCAATAGTCACGTACACTGGAGAGCTCTAGCTGATACAGTGTACTTGGAGCGACAAAAGGCACTGGGCAGAGTCTTGAAGCAAAGACTCCTAAAGAAATTAAGCTGCTTTAGTGTGACAGAACCAGTCTTCACATGGATGTAGGTAAAGGATAGGTAAAGAGTAGGTAAAGAGATAGCAAGGAAAGGGTAGAAAAAAATATGTTCCTGCACTAGGGTCTGTTCTGTTCCACATGTTCATAAATTATCTGGTAAAAAGGCATAAATATTGAGCTAATGAAATATGCTGATTATGCTGAATTATTCAAGACAGTAAAGGTAATGTCTGACAAACTGCAGAAGCAACTTCTGGTACAACATCTTGGGCACAAAGTAGCTGATGTGATTTAATGTAAATCGATTTTAGCAGAACACAGGGTGAGGAGAAACAACACCAATTTTATGTACACAATAACAGATAATAGAGTCAGAACTCAGTGTTACCCTTCAGTAATGAAACCTTAAGAGGCACAACAGCTCTTTGAAAATGTCAGTCAGTGGCTGATAGTGATCAGAATTAAAAAATCAAGTATTAGTAGTTTTTTGAAAAGAGCTAGAGAACAAAACATCATCATGTCACTAAATAAATCTACGATGAACATGTGTCTTGATTATTATGCAGTTCTGCATGCCCCCTGGTCAAAAATAATATAATAAAACTAAAAGAGGTAAAGAGAAAGGGAACAAAGACAATCAAATCTATAATAGGACCTCTGTATCATGTGTGACTAAACAGTACTCCTCAATCTATGACCAGTGAGTAAGGACAAGATGGAGATATAGAACCACGAATAGCAATGACTTACAATAATAATTATGCAGCTGCACAGCTGGCCACTAATTGGAGTGTGTTACCATGCGCTGCAGTTCTAAGAGGCTGAGCAGTTTGGGGAAAGCCAAAGCTAATATTAAAGAAAAATAGTTTGTAGGGTAGGTGACTGCTTGACAAAAAAGTTCCCCAAGTGCTAATCTTTGTATTTTATTATTTAATTTAAAAGTTCTTTGAATGTTTAGGACAAATTGTCTACCTATAAAAATCCTTTTGTATTAAATGGAAATAGAATTCTTTTATTGCATACAAAACCATTGATCCCAAAAGCTCAAAACAGCTGCTAATGTAGCTGAACAAATCTAACATCTGCAAATGTCTCTGTGGTTTACAAACCTATAACTCTTTCACAAATAACACTTCCTTCTTGTGGTACACATGCTGCTACATGCACATATACATTCTAAATGAGATCTCCAGTTGAGGTTTGTGAGTAAATTTGCATTTCTGAAGTTCAAAAGGAGGATACTCGAGTGACATGGAATATCTATTATAGCTTAATGAATCGCTTGTATAATACAGAGCATGAAGGTATAAAAATTTGTGATTATGCAATATCAAAGATTCTAATTTCCCCAGTGAGAAAATTCAGACTTGACCTTCACTTTGTCCTGTGTCCTGTGAATATTATGACAGAGTCTTTCACAGCATGATTAAGAATGGATTTCTTTCCCAAAGTAGCTCAAGTGGAGTGCAACTGATGCAATAGCAACCGAGCAAAGTCTTGTAGTCTCTGTTACATCCAAGATGGAATTGGACGATTACAAAGATCCTTTCTGGCCCTAAAAGCTACAAGTTTATGCAATAGATATTGACAAAACTCTCCATATGGGCACCTAAGTGAAAAAGAAATATTTAATTTATACATCTCATTTTCTTTCACTGAAGTTACAGCACCTCACCCCCACAAAACTATGCTAGAAAAATCTTAAGATTGCCAAGTCCAACAGAACAAATCTTGGAAGTGCTGGAGTTACGGCGAGCAATTTATTAAAAGAAACTTTCCAGTTTTAAAGAAGCTGTAAAAAGAAAAAGTTTCTCAGCTGCAAGACAGAAAGGGAACAGAGGCAAGGTCAGAAAGCAAACAAACTGTTACTGACGTTTATTCAGCTTGTTGAAAAACTGGTTTAAGTCTTTGCTCTGCCAGATACAGACCAAAGATTTACTTAAACGCAGTCCTTCCTTTAGCTGAGGACCTCCTCACTAGCCTCTGTAGGTCCCCAATCCACTCAGTATACCCCCCAGTTTCTAAACCCATCGGTCTCTGGACTCATCTCTAGCCTTTGGCTATAAGCCCTATCTACAGGGCTGATGGAGTCCTTATTGCAAGGCAAAAGAAGAAAGTTTTAAATACTTTAATATCCCTCCCCTTAAACATCCAGGGCATACTTAAATGAGACCACCATGTCATTAGGAGCTTTCAGAGTCATGTGTACATTTCAAACAGCTTCTAGAATCAAACAATCTTTGCAGTCAGGCAGCAACAAAATTTGCTCCAGAAACAGCTTTGCATAGACTTTAAACCCAGGAAAGCTAATGCATACCAGAGAAGTACCAAAACATCTGCCTGTGGGCTCAACCGCTGATCCTTACACTACAAATTATTATTACTCCCTCTCATTCCTCAGAAAACCCTTGTACATACTCTGAATAGTTGGTTTTGTTCCAGCATTAGTGTTAAAATGATGTTATGTGGCAAAGAGATTAAGATCTCCAGTATCAATGACACAAGGAAGACACGAGGTTCTTAGACAGTATAGACACAGGGACAGGTAATATGTGAATATTTATGTATTTAATTACAAGTACAGCTTGCTGTGTGGTGCTTGGGAATTTACACCTCCTGATGTGCTCCGATACCAGTTGTGTTACTAATAGCTCTGTTCATCCTGCTCTCCCTACAGGAATGCCTTATGACTTCCACGTGTCAACGGTTCCTTTGTTTAATTAGTGTTCAATAAACTGTCATGTAAGTATAACCAGTGGTGCTGTGCACAAAATCTGTAAACCTGAGTGAAAAGAGAGGTTGAAGTTGCTGACTGGCTCAGGAGGACTCGGTCTCAGATTCTGTGCCTGGAGTTAATACTTACTCAAGTAGCATGGCTTTTTTTCATGAAGATTAAAGCAATCCAGTATCTAGTTATATATTAACTACATTCAAATATGAAACGGTTAACTCCCTGCATGAGTTAAGAGAGCTCCAATTTCTATGAAAATAAATCAGATGTTCAGTTCTGAAAAACAGGAAAAAATAATTGACTCCAATGGCTTCTTTTCTTCCTGTGGCTTCAAAACAGAATTTTGGGGTGTCAGTCTGGAAGTTTATTTGTTTTTTACAGTATAAAATTGCAGCATGTTTAGGAATCATTTTGCCAGTTATGATGAATTCTGAGAACTTGAACTGCAGCAATAAAATAGCTACAAAACAATTCTGCAAACTCAGTCGATTTCCGTTAACCCATCTGCTTAAACTGAAATAATCTTAATAAATAACTTAAATAGGAAAACTGCTGCAATTCAGCTTAATTTTCCCAATTATTGTTTGTTTTCATCTTTCTTATATCTTTTTTCATTTTAAATACTGTATATAAAATAAAAGAGATAAACACTTGCCTGAATATTTTGAAATGGATTCTTGTTACCGTAGGATTCACTGAGGTATGTGAAATCATCTATGCTAAGCTGAAAAACAAAGGGAGGAGACTGTTGAGAAGGAGCCACGACATCTCATTTAGGTAGAGACTTGCACTCGGCATTGGTAGGAGAAAAGGAATTAATGTTACATACTGTATGTTGCAGGAACAAGATGAGGTTTCTGGAGTTCTGCATAAGAACAGGTTGCAAGAGTGCAGTCAGCTCCAGTGCTGAGACAATGTGTCCTTCATGCAAATCAGTGTCTGGATTCCACTGTAATCTACAAAGAAAATGTTTTTATGTAAAATTTGCTGACAATGATGACACCTCTTCTTTCTTTAAATATCCAGCAACAGGTAATGATATCATCATCTTTGGATTAAGATCAGGTTTACAGTTCAGTTTACTTTCATCCTACTCAAGAGGAGAACTTGCCCATTTATGCCCATATCACATTAACTGTGTTACAGCAGGAATGAAACCGGTCCAATCAAGATAGCTGTCTCTGCTTCGTTATTTGTGTACAACAGCACAGCTGCATCTTTCAAAAAATTAGCTAGTAAGTGGAACAAAGAAGAATATGTTGAAAACCTTCAGAGAGAATTCCCAAAGGGAATCCCAGCTCCCAAAACACTTTCCAGTGCCCTCAGACGTCTTGGTGACCAGAGAGGAGAACTCAGGCTAGACCACAAGTTGCCATAAATCAATATTTTTCTGTAAATATTTTGTTAAGTAAAAGTGGCTTTTCAGTGATATCGTAAACAATCTGATCTCCCCTACGTTTTTGATGATGAAGGAACCACTCTGCAGAAGCAGCTCAGAAAAGCCATCTTTCCAGAAGCAGGAGCTCTTATCAGAAAAGCTCAAGACACCAAGGAAAGCTTATGATTCTTTTGCCAACTGGTCATTATGAGGATTGGACAAAGTAGCAGTAGTTGTACTACTACAAAAAAACAGTTATGGGCAAAACAAAACGTGGCATTATTCTTTCAACACCTGATTGGGATTTTAAGAGTATGCAACATGGCCCATAGGGATGAAATTTACTATGAAAATTTAGGTCTTAGATGTCTTCACTAAGGTAATATTGTCATTCTGTAGAAAAACCAGAGCTTGGAGCTTAATCTCCCTTCTTCCCCAAACACACATCAGTTGCTAAGGCCTGAGAAATCAGGTATTCCAGACGCTCTAAACAGTTATAATTACAAAGAATAGAATATAGAGAATTGCTGTGTGCTGTAGCATGAGCTATTATATGATTGCAATTTGGTGAAGTTGAGATGCTTATTAAATTTTCTAACCCAAAAGCAATTCAGAAATGATCCTTGCGCAGCAAGCTTTTATGAATGGAAACAATCTCTGCAGTCTCTTAAGATGGAGGCAGAACACGGGTAATGAACACATAGGGGGGTTTCAATGTTGTTTCTCAGATAAGGAAAGTCTATATTTCACTTCAAGACTTCTCAGTTATTCCAGTGAAGACTGCTGGGAGTGAATCAAAAGCCTCCAACCGCACCCACGACAGAGATAAAAACAGTGGAGTCCTGCAGTACAAGATACCTAGCTCCCTTCAGAGTTTGGGGTTTGGGCGAGTGTTAGAGCAAAGAGTACCTGTGGAAAACTCCTTCAGGACAATGTGCTGCGAAGGTTAAAGTTAAATTCTAGTAGAACTTCTGTCTGTTTATTTTTCAAGCTTTAGAAGTAAACCCTGCTGTGCAGGAAAGAAATTTTTTTCTATTCAGTAGAAATTTTCATTTTATATTTTCTTAGTTTTGCTCAGTATCTTCACTTCTTTATTAACTTGTCCTTGGAAATCCATATTACTTAGACAACTTGGAAATTGTAACAGGCATGCCTCAACTTTTCAGAAAAGTTAAACCTCACGACCTCAAATGTTTAAGTATACTCTTTAAAAATAAGATATTTGAAAACACAAAAACTCCTGAAGATTCTGAATTACTATTAAGGAACTGACTTTATGCATTCCATGGCCACACCAAAATACTAATGATATTAAAGCAAAAGAAAATAGATTAAGAGATGTTAAAAAATGGCTTGTGTGAAGGAAAATGATAGTGAATATCTTGGTGTATTTATTTAGAAAACTATCTAAATTTATTTCATGCCTAATATTAGAAAAAATTTGAAGATTTTCAGAGCTTTTGGGACATGCAATTAAGAATAAAAGGTAACAGAAAGAATATGAAACAAAACTATGTTATTTGCAGCAGCACAATGGCAAAGGCTTGTTGTGAACTCAGAACCTCAGAAATTTAATGATCCTGTTTTAAAGCATACTTGCTTCTAAGGTATTCCCAGTTCCTTGAGGCAACTCTTGCTAGCTAGCTAACCTTGAAAAGCACCTTTTGAGTGACTTCTTAGCTTCCAAGCAGTCAACTTCAGTAACTCCAGCATCATCATTAGAAAAATAAATCTACATCAGTTAGCCAATAATTCCATTATAATGCAGCATTTGCGTAATATTTACATTCACCATATTATACACACATTTCTTTTGCTTCTTTCAAATAGTTTGCTGAGCACTGTGCATGGCAGTAGGCAAGGCTACACCCTCCATTGAATGGGCTGCTACGGTCAGCTGGGTGCAACAATATTCTCACCATGGCTCAGACAGGAAATGTCAGTATGATTTACTAGCTGATTTACTGTGAACTGCAGAGTGAACTGGAGACATGTGACTGCCACGGATAGTGGCTATGGTGGATAAGCTGAGGGTATGCTTTACTGAATGCAATGAGCTGGTCCATCCCTTTGAACTCTTCACCTCAAACAGGCAGCAAGAGATCAGAAAGGGATGGTATGGGATGAAACAGGTGGTAGGCCAACACACATATTGATTGCTACCATTGATTGCTCGCACAAAATGTTATGTCCAAAGATGCACACAGCCTTGTGCAGTCATCTGCATGCTAAGCATATCAGACTTAACCTCCCCACTGTAGATCCATCCTGCGGTCCACAGCCGCGGGTGCTTATAACAACGAGCATCTCTGCTAATGTGTGTGCTTTCCTGCTGGCTAAAAAGGAGGAAACTTAAAATTCAGCTGCTCTCTCTTTCCTCCAGTAGCCAGACAATGCACTAAAGAAAGAGAGGAAAGAAAGCTCAGCTTGGTATTTTACTTCTTTCTTGTCCCTAACTGCTATGGCATGACAAGAAGTTTAGGCATACAGATTCTTCTCTGACCAGTGCCCTTTCTAGGTAGAACTGGGATTTGACCATTTATTTTTGATGGAAGCAAAGATTTCCAGTTTTCTTGTATCTGGACCTCCCAGAGGGGGAGACAGTAAGATGACAAGACTTCGATCACTCTAACTTGTGAGCTTACATTCTTGCTTTGTAGCTGGCTTCTGAACTCTTTCTTACTAATTATTCTTGTCAGTTTTCACTTTCACTCACCTTGTGATTACCATATAAGAAATATTTTGTCCTGCACAGCAGAAGTAAACAAGCTAATTAAAAAAAAATTTGGAAATGACCTTCAAATACCACTTTTACACACAAAGCTTGCATGTCACCATTACCAGCAGCAGCAGCAGAATGAAAACTCATGATTATAGGAAAAAAAATTCAAAAAGCTACTCAAGCATGCTTAGCACGCAGTATCTCTGTAGAAGTCCAATAAAGTTACAGCTAAAACAATTTTCTTTTTCCACTGTATCCTTTTTATGCTTGACCTTCTTTCAGCATGTTTTTCAGCAAATTCCTTGCAGTTTTAAGAAATACTGCAAATGTACTATTTGGCATTAATGCCTTCTCAAAGTCACAGAATCTGGATTTTCCAGAAAAGGATTCATTTCCCAATATAAGCATAGCATAAATGAAGGTAGTAATACATTTTCAATGACTGTAGGCAAAAATCATTCCTAAAGTAAACACATGGGGGGGCAATCACAAAAACTAACTTTAATGAATTTATTTTCCCATGCTCCCTCTCTAATCTATGGAGGGAAAGAAATTATTTTGAATATTGGTTCAAAATGGCTAAATCAAGTTTATTCTGTGAATCATATGCAAGAGGAACCTCTCCATTTCAACTGCTTTGAAAAACAACCAGGAGATATTAGTTTAAAGGCTAATTTAAGATAAAGGTTAATTTTTCTAGGCGAAAGTTATTTGGAGAATGTCCACTGTATATATTAGCATTAGTTTGTGAAAAGCAGGACACTGTGACCTACTGAGTTATTCCCACTTCATCTTTTTCTTCAGTTCAATGGAGAAAGACTATTGTTTGGTAGAAAATACTTTTCTTAAAGTACAGATCTGCATTTTTCTTTCTAGAGGAAAGAGGTATTTGATTTACTAATGTCCCCATAAGGATTTATATCACACTTCCTTTATGCTTTGTACACTGCATGTGTTTGTCAGTTGCAGGTTTCATCTGTATGTGACATCTAACATTATCTTTAATAGCATGATTACAGTACAATAATATTGCATAAAAGAGAGACTTTGAAGTGTTACTTTCTTCTAATGTAGCTGTTCTGAGATATGGCTTTACAAACACTGGCTAGTTCTTAAGAAGAGCAAAATGTATCATCCTTCAACTCGATATAACAGATAACCTGGGAGAGGGTGGTTGAATAGATCAGTAAATCTCAGCTTCTGTTGATCAATGACTCACTGAAGTTTTAAACTGGTGGGACATAAGTGAATAGAAATCCATTGATAGTTGCTGCACTTCTTTAGTTACCCTTCCGAAAACTCTTAATAGTAGTTTCCAGATTTCATAAGCCTGTAGATCACACACTGCAAACCTTGCATCACTGCAAAGTACCAAGATGTAGACACTGGAGTAAAGGGGTAGCAAACAAAAGTTACTGCTACAGTTTCTTTATTTTATAAAACAACATAAATCTCCTTTCCCATGACTTTCCCTAGAACTAATTTCTGCTCCACAAGAACTTCACCTTTCAAAAATGCAAAGGTCATGGTAGGAGGAACACTTCTTCCATAAAATGTTCTATTCCTGGAAACAAAAAACCGGTTTAATCAGTCCATTATCCTGCTTTGCTTGCTCTAGATTTGTATAAACTTGAACAATCCGCAGTAGCGCAAGTTGCTAATTGCATCTTGGTGGAAAGTTTGCTGTTATGACCACCCTGGATTAACTGATAAGACACTGCTTATATTGACAACAGGTCTTTTGTTTATATAAACTAGGAAGCAGGACAAAGGAAGCACTGATCTTTGCTTAGACTCTTATGACCACTTTCATCCTAAGAACAACTTTTTCCAACATTTACTTGGCTTTTAAATACAGAGGTTTAGTACTCATACATGTGCCTGTGTTGTATAAAGGTGAACAGATTAAGTACTTTGAATATAAAAAAGCCTTGATGTAGAGTCATCCCTTTATTTCTTTCAGTGGGGAAAAAAAGTCAAAATTACCTAATCAAACTTCACCAAACTCTGCAGATTCCTATACGTTGTGGCTCCCCAGGGACCAGAGGTTCCGTTTCTGGAAATGCTTAAGAGGCTGGTAGACATATGTCAAAATTGGTATTAATTACTACTGAGAAAAGGGTGCAATGTCCAGGACACATATGAAAGAAACACAATCAACACCTCCTACACGTCTGTTTTCTGTGGCCCCCAACATTACAGCGTCACATATGAAAAACCAGAAAAGTATCATGCTTGTCTGTATGGCACTATACATGGAGAAAGATCTGCTGAACCCCTCAACAAAGGAAAGACATGGAACTGTTGGAGCAGGTCCAGAGGAGGGCCACAAAAATGATCCGAGGGCTGGAGCACCTCTGCTATGAGGACAGGCTGAGACAGTTGGGTTGTTCAGCCTGGAGAAGAGAAGGCTGCAGGGAGGCCTTAATTCAGCCTTTCAGTACTTAAAGGGGGACTATAGGAAAGATGGGGGCAACCTCTTTAGCAAGGCCTGTTGTGAGAGGACAAGGGGTAATGGTTTTAAACTAAAGGAAGGTAGATTTATACTGGGTATAAGGAAATAATTTTTTACAATGAGGATGGTGAAACACTGGAACAGGTTGCCCAGAGAGGTGGTGGATGCCCCGTTCCCAGAAACATTCAAGGTCAGGTTGGACGGGGCTCTGAGCAACCTGATCTAGCTGAAGACGTCCCTGCTCACTACAGGGGGGTTGGACTAGGTGACCTCTAAAGGTCCCTTCCAACCTAAACCATTCTATGATTCTATGATTCTAATCAATCTAATTCCTCATGTTCATAAAATTTCTGAATCTTCCTCTGGCTGTCTTAAAATTAACACATTAAGAAGCAACTACAAAAAGAAAAAAAAAGAAAAAAACAAGATTTAGCTCAGACTTAAATCTTAGTAAACTTGCCTAAAGACAGAAGATTTACGCTAGGATAAATGAGAGCAGAATTTAGTCTAATTCTCTTCCTAGTGACAGGTAGGTAATTCACAGTGTCTCAAATGTGTTGAAAAATGGCTCAAAGCTTCCTGAAAGGTAAAGTGAATCCAGTGCAAGTAGTTGAAAGGATAATTACCTCCCAAGAAGCCATTGCCTTGGTTCCTTTCCCAGTTTACAGAAGAGTATATCACAAGCAACGCTCTGGGCATTAACAAAGCAATAAAGATACAAAAGAATCAAATCCCATGAATTCAGACGCGACAAGAGTTGATGACCAAAGGAATTCAGAAGCAAAACTCCCCTGCCCAGGCATGCACAGTTTGGTCAGGCCAGCAAAGGGACCCAACAGGACTCCCTGTCACTGTAGCCCCTCCTGTTCATCTTTACAGCAAAAGTGAGGGTTATCCTGTGCACCAAGACTATTTGTGGTGCAGCAAAGCATTTCATACTTATGATGTCACCCAGCTAGATTGTGACAAATTACAAGTTCCAAATGCTGTTGGTGTTATGGATTATTTGTATTAGAGAAAAGAATAAATACCCAGCTGAGATCAGGCCTGTTGAACAAGGTAAAATATATAAGTCCTTGCAGAGGGTATGAGATGAACTCCCCATGAGAGGGTTTACAACTCAGATAAACCGGGTTAAGAATGTGGAGGATTTAGGAATTAGGATAAGAGTGTCAAATGATTTACTCAGGCCAAAGCACGCTCTAAGCAAACTTAGAGTACAACAGGTCTGTTGTCACCTTCCCACCCAGAACAGGACTTTGCCTTTGGTTCTTCCAATCAGTCCTGCAATCCCGTAAGTCCTTCAGGAGCCTTCTCTTACATATCTCTGACACCGGCTTCCTGTATTTTGGGGCAATACTTCCTAGACAAAACCAATGTGTATGTCCCGCAGAGACAGCCTTGTGAATAGTGGCACATAGTCCTCTGACAACCTTACATATGCAGTACCCGTCTGAAGCTATTGTCTTGCCCAAGCTGCCATATTTCTGGAAGTCCCAAGTAATTAAATAAAAACCTTAAAGTCTGCATGAATAAAATTCTTGTTCTGAAAAAAGAGGTCTATGTCTGTCTCTTTCAAGACAGGTTCAGATTCTTATTTCATAAGTATATGCAAACCCCTGAATTTCATGTTTCTCTCCAGATCTGTCAAGACTCCGCAGCTGTTTGTAACAACTTACGTCTATACATGCAGCAGTGTATTCTATTAAAAAACCCTGCATTAAAAAGAATATTAAAGTGAAAACTCAGGATTCAGGAGTTAGGAAATGCAAGGATTAAGGTTGCCCACACAGATTTTGGTCAGCTCCTTTTTGTGAAACTACCTTATGTTGTGCCTTTAAGTCACAACATCTCCAACTGGAGTTCAAGGTTACCTTAGGGTGAATAAAGCCTGTCTACCTCAGATTTGAAGAATATGGGGTTTTATTTACTTCTTACTGCCCAGCTTAGAACACTAAAATTATAAATAAAACCAGGTAAATTCATCTGTTAGGCTGTTCGATTGCCGAGAAGTAAATTTATTTATCGGTCAGTTTTGTTGCCCAGAGGCTATTCACCGCAACCGATGATATACAACATATTCTGCACACACACACAGAGAGCAATAGCATAAGTAGAGATACTCTTTTATCAGATTTCTTACCTCTGAGTTGACCAAAGCAGCATCGGAACATGGTCCACTGACAGAGACATTTTGACCAGCACAGCGAGGGTGCACAGCAGCGGGGCTGGAGCAGCAGAGCCGAGCCGCGTCATGACTCCAGGCAAGTGTGTATGTAACTGGCCAGCTGCAAAGGGAAGTCTGAGCGTACGCACAGCTGCGCTTTCCGGTTCAGCTGCAGCTATCCAGATTCAGCCAGGCTGCTGGGTAAGGTTGCTCTACAACAGCAAACAGTGAGAAATTTCGTAACATGGACTTCCTTAGCCTGAATCCGGGAGTTATATGTACTTACAATAACTTTCAGTTTTGTGATTTAAGCAGCTCATAAAACTCTCCGCAGTATAACCATAGACAGATTTCTCTAACATTCTACTACAAGGGAGAGTCACGAAGTCCAAACTCCTCTCCTACTGTTTTCTAACTCCTTGATAACTTCAGGCTGATAACAGAATTGCTCAACTTCAAAATGGAGTTTATAGAAAACTTTTCCGTACTGCACAAAATGTATTCTGCAGAACTTCTGTCTTCTTCCCCTGCTACATATTATCATGTCCCTCAGCTTAGTTCTTTCACATGTACTGAGAGCTGGTGCCACACATTTGGGTGTTGACAGGTTTGAAATTGGCAGTAAATCTATCCATTGCAGATTCCAGCAAGAAGGAAGAGAGTGAGAAAATGGTACGTTTGGAGTGTATCAACTGAAACATGGAATTGTTCAGCTATCTTTTGCATGGAGCGATGCTCTCCCAAAAATCAAAAATATCAAAAGTCAAGAGCAAATTATAATCACTTCAAACCCTGACATGACTTCAGTATTTCGCAAGTCTCATGCAAGATCAAAATAGATAATTTCTTCATGCTGGGAAGCAAATTACTCCAGAATACTTTTTTGCTCCTGCCAAGCACTGAGCTGTTTCTACACCTTGTGACTGCATTAGGCAGCAGCAGTCACTTGGCATGTGTTCGGCACAGGGCACGGACGCCTCTTCACAATCAGAACAAGATGTTAGGGGTAATAAAAAGAAAATTGTTAGCTTTGTTAAAACAATTTCTGATAAGGGAAAAATAAGGAAGCACAAAGAAAATTGTAAGAGAAGATATCAACAGATGTCAGAAGACGTGTGCTTCTGAATCTGGCACATGTAGCTTGATTAATGAAATCCATTTGCCTTAACTCACAGCATGCTGTTACAGTGCTGTTGCCTAATACAAGGCAATTTGTTCATCACTTCCACCTCAAATCAGATTTCTGAGACAAAAATAATAATTTTGGAGGAAGCAATAAAACCAATCATCTACATGTTCCTTTTCTTCTCCGTGTTACCTGCAAGTACATAACACTGAGGTTAACCCTTTAATTGCACTTTTCCCTCTTCTCCTCAGAGATATTTTATACATCCTTAATTTCCCTTTTCACAAGCCAGTGTTTGTTCATCTGTTTAAGGGAGTGTACAGGTAAGACAGCAATTCATAGCACAAAAAAATGGGCTAGAACTGGACCACCCTAGAAAGAATTTAGTATGAATTGGAATAGTTTGGTCAACACAAGCAAAATACTTTGTAATTCTAGAAGTGGTTGACTTTTCCATGGTATCTTCCAGAACACGAGAGATGTGGTTTCTCTCGTAACTGTCCAGAACAGTCTTGCCAGTTTCTGTGTGCATCTCCTGCTCACAAAGCCAATTGACTCGAACACTTCCAGTCTGCGTCTTACAATTAACCTTCATATAAGAAACAAAGACAAACTGAAGGTCAGCATTATATAAATCAAGAGTTCACAATATGGTTGCCCACAGAATACTAAAGGAATCACAGAATTTTCAGCAAAACTTTCAATTTTGCAGAAACTACTAGATTTACATTGCACTTGGCAGTCTAGAGAAATAGGGCATTACTACTTCTACACTTTCTTTTATTCCACTAAGCCCATGCCTTCGCAGATTGTGACTCTCTTCATTCTTTAGCTTGATAAATGCAGAGATCCTTGCTTTGTGAAACAGAGCAAGAAAGCAGCATATCTTATTTTTCTTCTAATATGAACCAATGAAGAGTAGGTTCTAGTGGGTTTCATCCATTACTAATACAGTCGATAAATACCACCAACACTGCCAGGAATTCTACATAAGAATAAGCCCTCAACAATCTGATCTAAATGCATGGAAATCGAGACCAACAAATATATAGTGCTCTACAAATACCTGTTGTAACCTGATAGAAACCTCACCACAACAGCAAATGATTCATTACTAAGCATTTGACAATTCCGTACTTACTTTTTTAATGGGTGACTAGTGCTTCAGTCTATTATCACAGAGTGTTTTCATAGGGCTAAAACATTTACACCATTTCAAAAATTCCACTGTTGGCATGTGAAACTTCTTTTACAAATCCATACTTTTTAAGTCTGACACCCTGGACGATTCCTTGCTTCTTGTTTCTGAAATGGTTGACTTAAAGTAGGTTAATGAAAACAAAAGAGAAGCTAATACAGGGGAGACAATTATGAAGGAAAGGTGTATTGTCCTTGTCTCTTTCCAGCTGGTAATATATCAGAAATTCATTATTCCTTGGTTTCACCTGGATCTTTTGGAGGGCATTTGCACACGCTAACCAAATCACACAAGAGTGAGATGGAGCACAGCAGGTGGGTATAGTCTCCATATTCTGCCTTATAGAAACAATCTTAATACTTTTTGAAACAAAAACAGATTGTTTTCTCTCAGATTACCATATTACTTATGAATAAAATTTTAACTGAAAACAAACTGAATTTTCATTTTTAATATTTCTCCACAAACCTCAGTTTGGGAATAACTGATGTGAAGAAAGCTTTGAAAAGAAAGGAATGAGAAGAACCCATTGCCTGGGATTTTTATTTGCCTCCCTCAGTGAATTTGGCTCACAAATCCATCTGCATATATTTGCTCCTTTTTCTTTTTTTTTTTCTTCACTCCTAAAAATAAAGATTTCTTGCCAAATTATAAGAAAAAAAATATACCTACTGCAAAGAGATTGCTGTGGTTCTTTTATCTGTCAGCAGGAACCTAAAAACACTTTTGATTGATGTCTGTTGATATACAAAAAAGCACACACAGTTTACTGCTGCATTTTCCACAGGACTTTTTCCTTGAAAACCCATACGTGACCTTGGGTCCAGGTTTAGAACTGCTTGCACATGAGGATTTTTTTAAATCCAACACATATTCAAAATACTGAAACTCAGACTACTGTGAAATCATTATGAAACTGCAGTGAAGGAAAAAATACCTCCATTACCATATATCTCCACTTAACTAAAATAATTTTATTAAGAGAAGCTATAATATTCATATACCATGTATTTACATTCTACTCCTACCCATTTCTCTGGATTTATACATGCTTTCTTTTACAATTATATGTATATCACATATCCCACATATTTCCTATCCTGTCAGAGTTGAAATATGGGACTCATAAAAAATAATGGGGAGAAAAAAACCAAGATGATGGAGGCTTAATTCCTTTTTCTTATGAATCCTTTAAAAATATATATATATCCCCTCAACTTCAGGATTCTACATTCCTGATGTAAAAAAATTTTAATAAAAAAGAAGTGTGAATTCCAGATTTGTGTGGGATGAAGGTAAATTTAGGACTGTAAGTCATGGAAAAAAGGAATGACTGTTGCAACAAGGACAATTTACAGTGCAAGATAAGCCAAAAGAACTATCTATAGACAGGTGAAAAAAGTAAGTGCCATGCATTTTGCATGTAAAAGTGATACTTGAGCAACAGGTTTGGGAGCTAACATGGTACTACAGCAGTGTATTAAAGAACGGCTTCCCCCAGCTCAGATAATAGACATATTCAAATTTAACTCTTTAAAAAGGTAAATAATAATTAAAAGAATCCAATATTTGATTTTTTTATCTCAGTTTCCTACTAAAAAAGTATTTTCTACATGCTAAATATTGGTCAGCAACTACTTTGCTACTCTCACATATTTAATTTATTATTGTTTTATCACTTCTTACAATCATTTTATGATCTAAGAAGGGAATTAATGCTTTCTTCATTGGGACATCTTTTTGCGACAAAGAGGTAGAGGGAGTGATTATTCTGAGTTCTTCCTTGAGACATAAACAGGAAAATTTACATCCTGGAAAAAGCCAGGGCTTTCCTCTTGGGAATGGGGAGGCAAAATGCATATTCTTCTTTGCCAAATTAACGTGTTACCTGCTTGCACATGTGGGAAGAAAGCCAGAACTTTTCCCTCTGGAAATGGATTACCAGTGGTGTTGGAGGTGGGTAGAAGGCAAATTTTGCTTCATGCTTGAAGAGTCCTGCTCACAAAAGAGTCCTGTGAGATAAACTGCAGGTGTTAATTGGCCTCATGTCTGTGCTAGTGCAAAAAGAGAAATACAAGCCATAGGCGCCGATCCTCTTTTCCTGCTAGTGATCACCTACATCTGGGAAAGAACCGGGGCAAACCCAGAATTTCTCACCAGGAGTGTGGACTCCTCACAGTCTCAAACTCTAAGCTACGATTTAAGGGACTTTATAAGCCTATCACTTTAGCCGCTTCTCAGAGTGAAGAGAGAAGGTTAGAATTTCATTTTACAGTCTTTTCTCCTTTGAAGAGGCACTGACACTTTGCAATCATTTGTTCTCGTTATCCAGGAGAGATCTAGGCTCCAAAGCAGAGGCTTTTTTTACCAATAGTTTCCAAAACCATCTTGCGAGTAACTCGCTGAAATTCAAGCAAGGATGATCAGCTGTGCTTTTAAAGAACTTACTCAGTTCTAATAGAAACTAGCAGATCTGACCCTTTATCCACAGTTTTCTTTTCCTGATAAAATGCAATGACTTCTCCTAGAAATATAATATCTTTAATCTGACTCTGATCTTTTCTGTCAGCTTTTCAAGTATTTGCCACTGCCTGATTCAGAGAACTCTTTCATTCTTTATACTTGTCCAGTGCCTTTTTAATATCCTTTGTAAGCTATATGAACAGGTGAAGCAACACAGTAGAGAAAAGTTTTAAATTATTTCCTTTTAAAAATGCAATTCAATTACAAATGCTGTGGACAAAAAAGGGTAAAAAAAATTGTTTTTAAATTCAGTAACAATATCAACAAAACATTTATAATTATCAAAGTAGCAATTAAAGAAATCTAACACAAAGTATGCCAGTTTAAAAAAAAAAAAAAGAAAAATTGTTGCCCTATATTTGAATTATGTTGGCTTTGCCCTAACGAAAGGGTTGTTAGGTATCCAAAATATTGAAAATACCTTTTGCGTTTTTCAACAACTCTCACTACATCAAGTCCTCCAAAACATTCCATTTCTGTGTAAAGGTAGTCAGTTGTTTTGTGAACACCCATGTCCCAGATATTAGTCAAGTATCCGATTCACAATAATTGCAACACAAATTTTTAACTATTTACACAAGAGCTTTCACAGACTTCTGCTTGAACGAAAAAAATTTGTGTGAGCAATTCTCAAGCAGGCCAAAACTCCTGTTTGCTTGAGAATACTGAACTGAATATAGAATCTAGAACTCTTCAAGCATAAATCTATAGTACTGCATCAGGTTTGGGCCCCTCAAATCAAGAAGGGCTTTGATAAACTGGAGCAAGTTCAACAGAGGTCCACCAAGAAGCTCAGGGAGCAGAAGCACTTGACATGCAAGGAGACACTGAGGGAACCGGGCTTGTTCAGCCTGGAGAAACAAAGGCTCGGGGAAAACCTGATAGCAGCTTTCCAAAACTTGAAAAGAGATTATCAAGAAGATAGAGCCAGGCTCTTTACAGGTGTGCCTGGTAAGAGGACGAGAGACAACATACTCCACTGAAAGGAAAAACTTTTTCTAAGACGAGGAGAGTCAAGCACTAGCACATGTTGCCGCTACAGGTTATGCATTCTCTATCCTTGAAGGTTTTCAAGACCTGAATAGATAAAGCCTTAAGCAATTCCGTCTAACCTTACAGGTAACTGTGCTTTGAGTAGGAGGTGGACTCCTTCAGACCTGAAGTATGCTATGATTGTGTACATTCCAAAAATCTCTAACACTACATCGCACTGAAATCAATGGGCTAGCGGCTTTTCACATTTGTTGGAACTATTTCCTTACTGTTTATTTAAGTTGTCCTTCTGGGGTTGTAATGTACATTATTTAAAAGCTGTTTAAAAAGAGAGGCAACAAATTTATGGTTATGTCACTATTTACACAATTCTTTTTTTCCTTCTTTCCCTTCAACTCATAATTTTCTTCAAAAATCCTTTTATCACTCTGGAAGAAGCCCAATCCTAGCAGCCATTCCTATCTAAAGACTCAAATCCTGGAAAGCACATAAGTCAACCAAAATGCTCATGTGCTTCAGTTCACAGAATCACAGAATCCCAGGTTGGAAGGGACCTCAGGGATCATCTAGTCCAACCTTTCTGGGAAGAGCAGAGTCCAGACAAGATGGCCCAGCACCCTGTCCAGACGGCTCTTGAAGGTGTCCAACGTGGCCGAGTCAACCACTTCCCTGGGGAGATTATTCCAATGGTTGACTATCCTCACTGTGAAAAATTTCCCTCTCATGTCCAGTCGGAATCTCCCCAAGAGCAATTCTACAGTTGGTTCAGTACTGCACTAAAAATCCAAAGCTTGAAATTAATGGTAAAATCAATAGAAAGGCTTCCACTGATGTTAGGATGCACTGGGCAGTTGGGTACTAGCTTTACAGTTCACATTCTGTTGGGGGAGTGAATCCTGTTTCCAACTGTTTGCTGCTAAATATATACTTATTTCTGTTTGTAAATGCTACTGCATTTTCCTAGACAGTTTTATTTGTCAGAGCAAATGGCTTTATCTTGGGTCAAAACTATGTCTAGAACAGAGTTTTAAAGCAGAACTTTGCAACCTTCTGAAGGACTTTATTGAACGTACACCATACCATATTTTTCTCTGTAACTATAATAAAACATAAGCATAGCTAAATAAGTGTACGAGGAGAGCTGACTTTTACTTCAAATAGCACAAACTCCTAAAAAAATAAACATGTTCCAAACAGTCTGCATTGTGTATTTTGAATTATAAGTCTGATTTACAATAATTTCAAGATCTTGGATACAATAATTACATGCTGGCAGTTCCAATATGACCATCAAGATGAGCTATAAAAAGTAAAGTTATTCTTTTGCACAAATGATTGCAAGACAAAACAGCTATATTTGGAAGGACACATCAATTCTGTTGTTCTGATGGAATTTAGGGATTGAGGGATATTCTGCTTTATATACTTATGATGAGAAATAAATCTCATACATGTGTTTATAGTAATATTTTTGTAATTAAAAGGTGGCAAAGAATTAGCTAAATTCCCCCAACAGGAATATTACACTATAGACAGAATGTTCCCAGCAACACAGGCATACAGAGAACATGTATTGGGTTTCCATGGCAAGGTTTCAGTAGCTGGGGGGCTACAGGGGTGGCTTCTGCAAGAAGCTGCTAGAAGCTTCCCCCATGTCCGACAGACCCAATGCCAGCTGGCTCCAAGATGGACCCACCGCTGGACAAGGTCCAGCCCATCAGTGACAGTGGTAGCGCCTCTGGCATAACATATTTAACGAGGGAAATAAAACCCCAACCTGCACAATGGCAACTGCAGCCAGGAGAGAAAAGTGAGAGTATGTGAAACAACCCTGCAAACACCAAGGTCAGTGACTAAAGAGGGGGACGAGGTGCTCCAGCCACTGGAGCAGAGATTCCCCTGCAGTCTGTGGTGAAGACCATGGTGAGACAGACTGTCCCCTGCAGCCCATGGAGGATTCCACGCCGGAGCAGGTAGATGCCCGTAGAAGGCTGTGAGCCCCTGGGAAGCCCGTGCTGGAGCAGGCACCTGGCACGACCTGTGAACCTGTGGAGAGAGGGGAGCCCACGCTGGAGCAGGTTTGCTGGCAGGACTTGTGACCCCAGGGAAGGGACCCACGCTGGAGCAGTTTGTGAAGAACTGCAGCCCGTGGGAAGGACTCACGTTGAAGTTCACGGAGGTCTGTCTCCCGTGGGAGGGACCCCGTACTGGAGCAGGGGAAGAGTGTGAGGAGTCCTCCCCCTGAGGAGGAAGGAGCGGCAGAAGCGACGTGTGAACTGACCAAAACCCCCATTCCCTGTTCCCCCGTGCTGCTCGGGGGAGGAGGTAGAGAAATTGGGAGTGAAGCTGAAGCCAGGAAGAAGGGAAGGGTGAGGGAAGGTGTTTTTAGATTTATTTTTAATTCTCATTATCCTACTCTGATTTGATAGGTAAGAAATAAATTTCCCCCAGTTGAGTCTGTTTTGCCCGTGACAGTAATTGGCGAGTGATCTCCCCCTGTCCTTATCTCGACCCACGAGCCTTTCGTTATATTTTCTCTCCCCTGTCCAGCTGAGGAGGGGAGTGATGGAGCAGCTTTGGTGGACACCTGGCACTCAGCCAGGGTCAACCCACCACAGAAAGACAGTCATTGCTCTAAAAATCAGAATTTATAAAGCTCATCAACATTTTTCTGTTTAAATAATGAGGTTACAAAACATGAAATGCAGTTACATTGACTGGTCAAGATCAAATTATTTTATTTTCAGAATTTTATTTTGATATGCGTAATACAATTAAGGTATTAATGGAAAAACACATTTCTTTAAAACCAAGGAAATTGTATTAATCAACTGAAGTTAAAGTTACCTGAATTAACTTTGCCTAAGACTTATGTTTTTGTACCAGTAGGAATAGGCGTAGCTATTAAAAATGCATTTGCATTAGCCTGATTGTCACTCCTATGCAAAAATGACGCCATCGCTGGAATCTGAGCAAAGTAGTTTTTTGCCCGGATATGCTTATATTTTATTCTGTGAATAAATGCCGGTTCATAAGCCTGAAAGGAAAAAAAAATCCAAATCTCATTAAATACAATTACAATATCTAGCAATCTGCATGTTGCTTCATATTTCAGACAGTATAAATAGTGACCCTTTAATAAACTAAGCCAGATAATATATTCGTATGTGATACATATTGAAATATTTTCTAGTTCTATACTGCTACGTTATGGCCCAATAGTGAAAAATCACTAACCACACCTGTGTCACCTTATAAAAACAGAAAAAGTTCTGGCATTTTTTTAACTGTTTAAGATAAAACTTATTTATCTCTTTCAGGTAAGAACATTTGTACTTAACTTTGAAAACTAAAAAAAGCAATGCTTAAATATCAGCATTTGCAAGGTGATGACTATGGGAAATTTCCTTGATAAGGAGTAATTACTTACAAATAATCATGCCAGCAAGCATTTTGCAGCATTTCAGTCAGCTTTTGCATTCAGTGGTGACATTTTTCTAAATTTCTGGTGATTAGTAGTAGTTCAGATGATGTAATAAATAACCAGAATATCTAGTTGAAAAAACCCTTTGTTATCACTATAGTCATCGTTATGAATAATTGCTATTAAAGAAAGTGCCTGAGAGGCCTTTTTCTGTTTCAGTGAATCATGAACAATGATTCAACTTACAACATTCTAACTTCACCTCATTTTCCTTACTTCACACTAATTTTTTTTTTTAATAAAACTTTGGCCATTACCAGCGAAGAAAGGCGACTCCTCACTATAGGTGGCCCACTTCCATTTTTGTAGCAAGAGCTAAGTGAAAATACCTTACTATTTTTACATAGGCTTGCATACCTTACCTGTTGCTCTTCTGATCCAACTCCCACTTCCACTGAAGCTCTGGACCTAATCAAGTTAATGGCATCTCTCTGACTACGGCATCCAGACTTATAAAGTTAAACCAGGTAAGTGCATAACCAGAATCTTTCCCTGCCGTAATGCTAGTAACATAAATTTATGGATGCAGAGAAGCATCGCTAGATTCAGACAGCCTGAACAGCCTTGTTGACCGAAAGTGAGACAGAGGAGTCAATAAAGGCATTTCCAGCTTGAAATTGATTTTACCTTCTAAAGCTAATGCTCACATAAACATGTGTCTGCTTGAAGACACAAGTTGGGCACACACACAAAACATATCACGGATGGCAGAATTCCTTTTACTTTTAGAATACCCTGACTAATATATTTCGTCCCCATAGCAGACCTTCCATTGAGAGAGCAATTCATTTGCCCAGTCAGTTATCACATACTCTCAAGACTTCCAACAAGAAGGGCCATGAGTAACAGCTGAAGCTGCATTTGTGATGCACACATATTGTGTCTGAAATCGAATTAAGAACACCCTGAACAGTTACTATACAACAATGACCTCAATAACCTCAATAACCTGGAGGTGAAAGGCTTAATAATCCATTACTAATTGCAGGACAAACACAACCCCCAGGATTCTTTCATGCCCCGGAAAACTAAATACTGAACCGTATGATGTCCAGTGGAGTGAGACATTGACCAGACTACCATGTTTAGATATGGAATTTGGAGGGAGTGGTGTGAAAAAACAGTTTCAATGACTTTTTTAACAAATTATTAGATTTTTTTCAATCCAGAACAGCAATTATGTTTTTATTGCTTAATTACAAACTATAAGATTACATTGCTAGGGGTACCTAAATGCCATCTATGTAAGAAAGTAAACTGAAACAAATTACGACAAATGGTTAAGTTCTAAAAAAAGAGCCATTCTGTTATTTGGTGAGAAATTTATAAGGCCAGAAACCAATGAGGCCAGAGCACGTGCAAGAACACAGACACACAATTGTCATAGTATTTATGGTGAGTCCTCACTATGTTTTTCATCCAGGCCAGCTCTTGTCTGAGCTCAGCTGAGGGAAAAGCATGGGCATGGCACTGTTCTCAGTAGGCAGCATCAATGAGGCCACTTAGCTTCTTGCATTTCAGGAGGGAGAATTGGGGCAAGACAGAGTTCAGGTACATTGATATGAGCTGTACTACTCCAGCTGTCCTCTGGACTAGTGCCTGTTTTATTTAATAGTACAGATACAATCATTCAAATAGTCACAATGGATCAATTTAAACATGGATGAGTGTAAGGACTAAATTTGGCCAAACATCATTAGTCACAGGACTCTATTAAAACATAATATAAATATTGTGAAAAATTAAGCCCATCTAATTTTACCTCCTGAAGGTTACACAGCCTAAGATGTGCGTCTGCCTCATCTTTAGTGAGGAGAATAGTGTTCCACGGAGACCACTCACGCTGCTTATCCCATCTGACCATAACCAAATCATAGAGGTCACTGCAGGCACTGAGAGCTGACTGGCAGCCCCATATGCTCTCGATCATGTACTGCAGATCTTGACGCTGAAATGGAAAACAGGGTTAAGGAGGAAGAAGCATGTTTCATTCCACAACAAAAGCACTGTAACCTATAAAAATCCAAATAAAGCTTTGAGTAAAAATTTTTTTCTATGCATATGTCATAAAAACTCTTGGTTAAAGAATGTCTAGACATACACATCTTCCTTTAGCACCATGTGGCAATTAACAACTGCATTTTTCTTGTATCATCTCTAAAATATTACATTCTTACTTTGAGTGTTTCTGCCAATGGCAATTCATGTCTTCCACTGACATCCTGATTGCTTAACTGCTCATATAAAGGTTCTTAAATCTCATGGTTTTTCTCATGTAGCATGCTTAAGCCTGTTCAGATCTTTTTGGTTAATAACAATAATCCATCTTTGTCATTTCTGAGATGACTTCAAATTAATATTATGCAATAAAAGAGTTATTACACTACTAAATTATTTAAAGTTTACACATAAACAGAATAATCTGGCCTGAAAAATGTGGGGAATTAGGACAAGAAAAACTCCCACCTGTGACAGACCCCAAATCACTGCCTGCTTTGCTTTCTTCCCCTTACTCGGCTGTTGGCCTATGAAGAGTTTATTGTGACCATGATACTCTTGTTCATTTTACCAAATGAGATTATAAGATCAGCTATGCTACAATATTAACAGAAAACAACAGGTCTGTTTGTAAAGGTTTTCTAGTACAGAAAGGCCTTTAAATCTATTTCTAACCTATGTCTAAGGTCAATTTACATCAATCTCAATTTAATTTAATACTAGCCATCTGAAATCACTACTAAATCTTGATAAAAACAGCCTCTTGAACAAAAAAAAAAGGGGGACAGCAGTTACTACTGAACTTTGGCACGTTTTTCTGTCACCCTCTATTAATTCCTCTCTGTATTAGTCATGGAAAAGTTTTACAAGATTTTTATCCACAGGAGTCTGTAAACAACAGACACTTAAATAGGTTTTCCTACAAATTAGCCATCTGAAGAAGACTCATTCCTCTAAAAAGAAATCTTAATTAAATAATGATACTTACATGTAACATTAAATTCTTGAAAAAGAATGAATAGAACTATACCAACACAGTGCTTTAGTGAAAGGTATGTATTCACATCCGTCTTGCTTCCAAAATGCAGAACCCATGTAAATTCTTGCCAGGGAAAATAGAAGATAAAAGCTGGGCTTAGAACCTCCACTGGTAATAAATCTGTGCTACTGATTTCAGGAACACCAGACTGCTCCTACACCTGGTCTTAAATCTGGTCCTACAGGGCCTCCCTGATTATGTTTCACTAATTGGCTTCCATTTTCAGTATTTCCTCCCTTTTCATAAAATTTCAAGTAACTTCTGCATCTTCTTCTTAGAAGACAGAAATTTGCAAGCAGACATATTAGCTAGTACCACTATTTGTGTGCTAAGGTACACATCCCAAAAGTTAACCAGATCTTGCAAAAATCTATACTGAGGCACATAAGGGTTCATGTAAAACAGATTCCTAATTTGACTCCTCCTTTTTCCTGGATTACAATTTTTTTTTTCTGCCTGAAAAATAGGCAAAAGCTTGTTCTGTGTTAAAACTTCTCAGATTATGGGGAAGAGTTTGATTTCAGAGGCAGCTTCTGCACTTTCTAAAGGTAGGCATGGATTTTGCTGTGAAATTTTACATTTCATTCATTTCAAATGATGTTTCCCTTCCACGCCCCTAATAATTTGTTCTGTGCTCACAAGACACAGAAATGGCTTTCAGCACTGTCATCTGACAGGTTGGAAGCAACTATCATTGATGGCTCAGCAGCTGAGATGGGGTAAAGAGGGTAGGCAGCAAACCGATAAAGGACTTCAGTGTATTTTTAACTTCAAATGAATACAACATTCCCATTACGATGATCCTCACCACGAAATATCAAAACCAGAGTATAAACCATTGATCCTAAGGAGCACGGTATAGTTAAACCTTCTGAAAGAATAAAAGGCAGCCTCAGGACTTGACACATTTGCTGAACTAGTTCATTTTGATACCAAAAAAGTCTTTAGTTGCAGTAAGCAGAATTTAGTGGAGCTACTGTAACTCTCACCAACTGCTTTTTGCCTTTTAAACCTTAGCAGCACTCATATAGGTGGTCAACCTATATAACCTATATAACAAACTTAGATAGAATCAGTATGCAAGAGAGCTGAAGAAACACCTTTTATCTTCTCACAAAAGTCTTGCATCTATCCACAGACAATACAATCAGAGTCAGTAATGGTACTGCACTGTGCAATGAATGAAGCTGTCATAGCTGCTACAAAAGACTTCTAGTCATGCTCAAGTAATTCTAGATGCCTTAGAGCTGTCTTCTGGATAAAAGGGGATGGGTGGTTGTTGGGAAGAAACGCAAGTAGCACAGAAAAAAATTAATAATTTAAGGATGTGTTAGGAAAAGAACAAGGAAATTACTGATATAAGATAAAAACCTCTGTTGTTCAGATATTTACAACTCTAAAGAGAAGAACTTGAAGTTAATTTGGATGAAAATGACACAGTCACTAGAGATGTTGCAGTGGTACAACCACAAACGGAACTGCAAGTGAGAACTCTCGGTGTCAGCAGTTAAGAAGCAGTCACGTTTCCGTGCCACCAGACATGACAAATGATGTGATGTGAGAGAGGTCCAAAAGATTTTGGAGGATGGTTACATATTAAAATAAACCAAGTTAGACACAGACAACTTTTCAGACATACTGAAAATACAGTTCAAAAACTGTTCTATGAATGTTGATGCTGTAGAGGGTTTTATTACTAAATTTCAGAAAGTTCAGACAAATTTCAGCTGTTCAATATTTTCAATAAATAACACCTTGTCATTACCTCAGATTTAAAACTTTCCCAGTGGATAGTGGATGTCAAGTTCTTTTGTTGACAAAATAAGTAATAACAACTAAACGAGAGAATTTGCTGCAGAGAGGCAAGACGTTCTTTGAACTGAGTTATTCCAGTAATGATTATTAAGAAAAATTAGCTACATAGTAATACTGTAAAAGATTACAGATGATTACAGATTATGGTAAAAAATTAGAAAATTAAAATATTTAGTGAATCCCCTCCTAATAAATGCAAAGCACAGTACAACTTTCAGATATTCTGCTGACATAGAACAGGAATGTCAAAACCTCAGCTTCCTTATTTTTTTTTCCTTCTGAGAACAGAGAACAATTGTGTTACTAAAGCAGTACAAATAATGGGGCTTAAAAAATTTTACTAGAATTATGTCTTGAACAATATTATAGTCACAAAAACATGGTTGTTGCTTTATGGATGATGCCAGTATCCAACAGGATGGCCATAGCAAAACCAGAAGAATTTTGATCATCTGACTCTTTGACCTCTCAGCTAGACTTCTACCTTCTTTCAAATGTATAGCTTGTAACCACTTTTGAAAGTGCAGCTATACTTCAAAAGCTTAAGTGCTTCTTCATTACAGTATGGAACATCCCATATTACAGGAATTTTTTGTAGCTTTTAGCGTATTTCTCCACCTGTCAACAACATACACAATAAAAAGGAAAAACTATAGTCAAAGCCACCAGTTTCCGTTATTAGCAATGCTCTTTCAGACAGTACCTGAACTACGAAAACAATTTTAGCATCATCTTGATAATCAGCTTCAGACTTTCTGAGATTTTCTAGTATAAGTCTGTACTTCAAAAATGCTTCTCGTCGCTGAGCCTCATTATCAAGCTTGCAACACAAGCGACATCTGCCAATGGTGCGGGAATTAGCAGGAACAGGAAACTCAGTAGATGGTAAGTCATTCTCACAGCTAATACAGAAGTTAACATTTTTATAAAGCTTTAAGGGATCTGGTGGAACCTAAAAGATTAAAAAAAAGTTAATTTACCACAAAGTATCTTTGTATTATTGTGTGCCACCCTAACTCTATTGGAATATATTTTACATATACACATGCAAGTATTGTAATATGTGAAAGCCAGTAATATTTATTTTGAAATACCTGGTAGGGTTTGGGGTTTCTTGTTTTGTTTGGGTTTTTTTTCTTTTAATAGAATACCATAAGCCATATGATTTTCTTAATGTACTTGTTAAAATCAGTTATACAAATCAGTCAATCCATTTTTAAGCTATATGAAGATGCTAGACATTATGCTCCAGTGGCCTTGCTGGCACTTTTATGTATACAGATTGTCAGCCACTCTGGAAAGATGACAACACAGAGAAAAGAGAAACTAATTCTTCTGTATTTAACTTTTCATATAGAATCTGCCCTTTTTGTCAAAGATAAAACCCTAAGACTATGGGCATATTAACATTTTGGCATAAGAATATAAAATCATCAGAGCCACACACCCAAAAACAATATATGGGAAGATAATAAAATAATCTTGCTAATGATCTCCTCACCCTCATATTGCTTTATGGGTTCTGGAAAGAATGTAATGTAGTCTGTGAAGAGGACTCGAGTCTGTAATTGGGTAGTTTGAGTAGTCTGATAGTGCAGCTACCTATTGTGGTCATCTGCCTTTTTTTGAAAGTACCATGAGGATTTGGTCGTCTTGACTATCTACTAATGAACTGCCATCTCTTTTATGGTCTACAGAAGGTTACAAGATTCAAATACAAATATAGGCCAGTTCAGCCTTCAACTCAAGGTACAGTTAACCAAAAGCTACAGAAGCCAAAGATCTCCCATGTCCAGTCTCTGCTATGACCCATCTGGGTAACCCTTTCATATACCTAGCGTAAAATAACTGCTGGTTGGTTCTAAATCCCACTAACATTTACTGACAGATTCTCTACTCCTGAGACACCACCAACCACTGTAAGAAGAATCCTCTTCTGATAGATGCAGAATACTTGCTGCTGCCCAAAGCAGCAACATATGATAGTGAATTGTATTTTTAACTGTAATCTGTAGTCAGAAAAGAAAAACAATCAAACTGCTTGAGAGGTGTCTATCACTATCTCCACTTCATAGGTATACCTGCTTCTCATGAAGTGGCAACTGGCTGTCCAACAGAAGCTTGTAACAGCTCTTACTTAGGTGCAAGCTCATTAGACATCACTTTAACAATGGCAATATTCTTCCTTTCTGGACACAAAGGATGCTGTCTCTTGTCCAGTGGAGAAAAGATAATCGCTCTTTCTATTGGTTGCCCATTTGCTATTACAGTTTACTGTTTCCACCCCATAAGACCTACCATTTACAATTCTCAGATTTTTTTATTTCATACATAGTGTTCCTGTGCTCTCTCAGTGCTACCAGCCATTTGTCAGCTTCTTATATCCATGTATGTCTATGCCCCATACTTCGTATATGACTATATACGCGTAATTGTGTGAAGCCTGTGTACTTGCTATATTTTACTTCTTGAGGAACTGCTCCAGTAATTCTACAGCAAAATCCAAAATATAAAAAGCTTTTGTTGTTCTCCATTTCCATTCTCCGCCATCCTTAGTTTGATGGCCACCATGTCAGACTGCAAAATAGGAATAATACCTTAAGTATCCTAGCAACTTCAGGGTTAAACTTTGGAGTTTTAATATACTGAAGAAATAATGTACAAATTCTTTTCCTCAGTCCTTCTAAGTTGCATTCTTTCACCTCTCTTGACATAAGATCAACTTCCCTGTCAATTAATTCCACTATTTCCCATGTTAATTTACATTCATGTTCCTGAAAGAAAAACACAAAGAAAAAGGGAAGCAAACTCCACAACAAGGAAGCAAACAAATTATAACGCAGATACAAAAGCAAACTACAGATTTTTTGCCAATCATCGTTTCATACCTCTGCATGTTCACATAAGAACACATTCATCTAAGAACCCTTAGTGTCTTAGCAAAACAGACTCCAAGAAAACTCATGTAAAGAACTAAAAAACTGAGAATGCTTACAGATCCTGCTTTAAGAGGCTGTGAGGAACTGTAAACCTGGAGGCATTAAAAAATGCTAAGCAGAGGCACAGAACACATACAAAGCTTTCAGTGTCCAAAAGCCCCAAGAAATATCTCCCTAAGAAGCTTCCTTTGGCTATGTGATAGGAGATGCAACGTATATACACAGTAGATGGTTTAAAACAAACAAAAACATCACAAAAAAAAAAAAACCAACAAACCACCAACCCACAAACAACAAAGCCCGACGCACGAAAGCCATGGGGGACTTTATGAGTACACTTGGAAATTAGTCACTTCAATATTTCAAATGTTTAGCAGGAGATTCTCCAGAGGGATATCAGAGGTGAATGAGTTCAATGTTTTCTCACCTCAAATAGAGTGCTAATTTACAGAAAATCTAGAATTTGTTGACTACAGCAATATTGACTTGTATTAAGATGGGCAGGAGTTCATAGACCAGCAACGCCCCCAGTGCTATTTTGGCTTTAGATCAAATTCTGATACTACTACTAACACCATGAAGCAGCACTCTATTCTAGTTTGAAGTCAACAATATCATCCTGAAAGTACCTTGAAACCCATATTATTGTTTTTGTAAATTAATAAATAAATGAATAAAGAAACAAATACAAAAGACTAAAAGAAAGCAGCCAGCTTCTAATTCACTGGGAACACTGGCAGCAGTGCGGGGTGGTGGGGAAATCAATATTTGCCAGTTTTGGTAACCCAAGCCAACAGAGAAATATGGCTTTAGACCTACATTTCAAAGAACTAAGAAAAAAGAAAGTAATAGCCACTTACATCTCTGCCATGGTTTTCATCAAGCTGATATAAATATTAAGCTAAACTTTGTACTAAAACTGTATTATGTATTAATATACAAAAAAGTTTAAAATCAAGGGGTTAAAATTCAAACACAACTTGAAGAAAAATGCGCACATCACAAAGTGAAATATGAATTTAGAGTGTATCTGGAATGTAAATTCCACTCGTGCGCCAGGTGGTACACTAGGCTTTCTCCTGCTGCCAGCTGATCATCCTGGCACCTGTTTGCCAGAAGAAGCATTGCTTATGTGTCAACATAATTAAGTCACTGTATCTTTGGGAAGTACAGCTTCAAGCTAAACATAAATAGAAAAATAAAACATACCTTCACCGTACGTCTGAGTGTTAACAGCACATCTATTCTCTCATCTTTTGGGATGTCATTCATGCTAATGCTGCGGTAGATTTCAAATAGTTCTCTGGCACGGAGCGTGTGCTCTGTATCCATTTCAGTGATTTTTCCATCATACGCTTTCCATCTCTTAGGTTGTGCACACTTCAGAAACAATTTGTATAACCCTTAGCTATTATAACCTGATCACCAGCTGAATAAGTGCATTATGTTACATCAAATTTCACCAGAGCAAACAGGGACTTAACACTGATGCCTAACACAAAAGGCTAATTCTATTATCGATATTTATACAGTACCTTTTCCACCAAGTATTTCCAGCACGTATTCAATTGCATGCTTTGTTTAAAGTTGCAGGTCATTAAAATTTTGACTTACAGTATATTAAAAGTGAATAATATTCTCCTACAGGGATATGCTTCTACTTCTTTAAAATTAATTTACTGACAGTAGTGTTAGAACACATTTGCTCTGTATTTCATCTTGCAGTCATGAATTCCTCTAAACTATCAGTAAAAATCAATGGGACAGTTGACTGTGTAAAGATTGCAAATTTAATGCTTCAGTCTACTGCAGTACAAAATGCCTCCAGGGAACTGTTCTATTTATGCTAGCTATAGATGGATAGAAGGCACAGCCTTTGTTAAACCTAAGTTTACAGCTTATCGGATGTTTCACCTAGCTCCATGTTTGCTAACTTAACCACATACCATATGCCTGCTACTTCAATTGTCTCTTTCCACATCCTTAACTTCTTTAGACAGTGAGAAGTTACATGGTGTCAGCTGCCCCACTCAGTTTGAAAAGTCCAGCTATTCTCCTCTTGAAAGAGGACTGGTTTTGGTTGCAAACCACACTGTTGCGTAGGCAGGTAGGTATCTAAACCCAGTAGAAAGATAGTATTCAAAACTCCCTCCCCACCATTACCTAACTCCACTCCCTTTCCTTAATTGACAGTCATTTGAAACCTCATTCTGCGTACTAATTATTCTCTTTCACTGTATTTGGAATTTGAGTGTTCACAAACGCTTATGAATGCCACTTTGCAGTCTCAGTGCGAGTCAACTACAGCAACGCTTCATGCAGCATTCACGTGCCTAGTAGTTTTCTGGATACAACCCCAGCATTGACGTAATCATCGTTTTGACCAAATATTCAGGCTTGCTATGGTGATAAGTCATAAAAGCACCAAGAATATTACATAGTTACAACAGATATGATTAGTCACCACGACAATCAAAACAGAGCTTTCCCCACTTTTAAATAAATAAATTATAAAGTTAGGTAAGCAACAGAAAGACAAAATAATTTAGAAAAGGATTTAACGCTGAATAACTGACATTTAATTACATTACCAATTGGAGTAGAACTCTAATTAAAGGAGGTATTGTTAATCGGAGGTCACAATTCAGAGCCGATTAAGAAATGCAATAGAAAAACAGACATTAGTAAAAAGTAAAACTCTTAATTCCTTAATGAAATCTTTGAACTTCTGCAAAACTAGAAAGAGGCAATTTTCTCTCTGTCATAAAGAGGGAGAATTCTACTGTAACTTCATGACTTTGTTTCACTGTTTTTGTACCGTACTAGAAATTCTAAAAAAAAAAAAACCAAAACACACCCAAACCCCAAGCGAACCACGAAAACCCACGCCCAACTTAGAGGCTATTA
Organism: Phalacrocorax aristotelis; assembly: GCF_949628215.1. Classification (NCBI taxonomy): domain Eukaryota; kingdom Metazoa; phylum Chordata; class Aves; order Suliformes; family Phalacrocoracidae; genus Phalacrocorax; species Phalacrocorax aristotelis. Next base: position 194,179,543 of record NC_134276.1, read on the forward strand.
TCACACTGTAACTCCTTTGTATGGTAGACTGGCAAAAATCACCGGTTTCCACAGTACCTTCATTTGATCCTCTTCTACGAAATCACTTATTATAAGAAAGAACGTTCACCTGGTTATGCTAGGGAGAGACAGTAGGCAGAGTTCACCCTAGGAAATGGTTATTAAAACTAGGTTGTTCTGATAAATTTGCAACAACCCATATATGAGCTAGCAGTCTTGGTATTCCACTCTGCAAATGACCCTTAACACTGACCAACTATATTATGATAACGTCTAAATTATTCAAAGCAAGATATCGTATCTGTAACTTCAGTAATTCTTCTTACTACCTCATCATAACTGGGTATTATATAAAATAAAAAAAATATTTAAAATAAGGAATTATGCAGCTTTTTACTGAAAAAACAAATACAGAGGTCTCATCAACATGAAGATTTTCAGTATTTCAGAATCACAAGCTCTCTGATTTCGGGACCATTTTCATGTATTCAAGATTGATGCGAGAGAACTAAAACTTTGAGATTTTTTGCCAGCTTTTTCTTGCCTTTTAGTCTGCTGGCAGTGCTGTAGAATTTACAATAATCCTGTTATCTCTGTTACTTCAGAGAGCAAGACGATTATAACTGCACTCTGCTGCCAATGCGTGAAAGCAGAAAAAAAAGTACCTGAGGAGAGAAACACACCACTGCAGGCACAGAGAGAAAATGGTAAGAAAAGTAAAAAAAAAAAAAACAAAAACAAAAAAAAAACCCAAAAACCATAGGATGGGTGCCGAAATAGCACAAAGCATGAAAGGTATAAAATGAGGAACAGTTAATAATTACATGATTTTTTAAAAGAAAATATGATTGCTGTATAAAAGCTTAATCGAGTACTTCCTCTTCAAAATACAAATGCTGAAGAATGCGCTCAGCATAGAAAAGAACACCCTAGAACATAGTGCGTAGTGCTACAACCAGTAGCACCCACTGTAAAAGCACATGTGCATGAGGATGTACATGCTTAAAGCAGCAAAGAAGGGAACGAAGGTTTCCATGGAGAAGCAAGCTTCATATCACATTGGCTACTGCAGCAAAATGAAATGCTTGCAGTCTTCATATGTGAAGGGTGTTATTTCAACTTTAACTGACAAGTGTCCATATTAACATTATCGGCTCAAAGTTCAAGAAATAACTGATTAATCTATAATCTAGCACTGCAACAATGTCACAAAGTGTTTAAATTGCACTGTTACAGACATAAACCATCCATTAATTTTGAGATTTCCAAAATTATTTTTTATTCATTTTATTTTGTAAGAAAGGCAGAAAACGTTACTTTCTTTTCCTATGAGTTAGGTTATCTATGTCAACAGTTTAGAACAACACTCAAAACAGTTCAGAAGCTCACTAGATTTTCAAATTAAAAAGAAAACAGTTCCTTTAATGAAAAAGATAATTAATAAAGTTAAAATATGAATAAATAGATTAGTAGTAAATGCTTCAGAAACATGCCCACTGTTTGGAAAGAGAGAGCATCTCTTGAGTCTCATCTGTCTCCTGAATCTGCAAACAACAATTGTCATTAAGAATTCTGGTACTGAAGAACATTTTGCTTCTGATTCCTAGATGTAAGAAAACTGTACAACTTGTGAGAACATATACTGGAAGTAATCTACATAGGGTAGCACATTGGAAAGCAGTCCTCAAAGGAAAAATAAAGGTAGAGACTTAGTTATGAGAGAAATATATTTGCTTTGACTGTTCCAGGCTTCTTCTTCTGGGAAGACAACAGAACAGATTGTAAACAGAGGAAGCAAACATTCAACATAGAAATGACTCAAGGTTTTGATATCATTCCTAAATACTTCGTTTTCTGGTTTTTTTGCACTCTTGAAAGCAGTAACAGAGAATACAATCACATCACAGCAATAAACTTGGTAACAGTTCCACCGTCTCCGATAAGTAATTTGCTCATAATGAAGAAAGATGAGAGGTTTTATCAGATCGCTTCTTACAGTCCAGGTCCCACGCATCAGTAATAAAAAGGATGAAAAAAATCTCTTTTGGATAAAACTGCCATTTTTACTTTTGAGCACTAAATAGTCAAAATTAAAAAAAATAATAAAAATATTTCTGTTGCAATATTTCTTTTCATAATTATGTCACATAATATAAAAACAGCCACCAAATAAACAATTTCTTTTTTCTGAGGGGATGGGATTGCTGGCACATCTACCTAAAAAGGACTTTTACGTGTATTTTACACTAAGGTGCCATTGAATCTAATGCCATTCTGAATCATCTCTGTGTATGAATGAATTCTCATCTTTGTTTTATAGACGAAAGTCTGAAAAAAATCTTGTGTTAAATTTCATGCCCAAGATTATACAAGAATAGAATCTCAAGGTAAAGCTCTAATGCAACTGAAACTAGTGATTAGTAACTGAGTTCAATATGA